>NC_134468.1:44544470-44876546 GCF_964194025.1 Convolutriloba macropyga | reverse complement strand
CTTACTAAAGTAAATTAAGCCACCTTTGAGGGCCGATGAGACCTATCATTATTGAAACTACTAGACAAGACAAACAACATATATGCTGCTCTTCAACATCATTTGATAAATGTGATCAGAGATTTGAAATTATTAGGACTAATTAGCAAGTAGACAAAAATGAACACCAAGATTGAAGCTGAAAAACTGCACCCATGTTATTTTCAAACAATTTTTCAGAGTCATGAAAAAACTTAACCATCAAGGTTTTTTTTATTCGTCCATAGGCAACCGCAAAGACCTGCAGCGACCAGAATTTTTCATACAACTACAAAAAGAGCGACAAATAACAACAAAAATCACATCAAACTCCAACAGAAGAAAGTTTCGAAGCCGTAAAAACCATAATCTATACAATAAACAACTTAGTACTTGTTCGATTCTGTCTTCTACGTTAACTAGATACGTTGTTATGGAACTCTTGGGACGCCGATTCAACCTGCCTTTAGCTAGCCTTGATTTGAATTCTTCTCTTCTGATTAAAAAAATCAAAACAAACAGAATTGCAAAAAATTCTATAAAAAGTAAAACGATTGATTATAATTCCATTTAATTTTGGACTATAAAAAATACCGCTAGACCACAGCTATCCATGCTAAGGCTACTTGTTTATTCGGAACACGTAAAAATTTTAACGCATTATTTAACCAAAAAATTAAATGAACAGTTCTGCATCAAACTACAACTCCAATACCCTGAACAACCTTAACTTTTTTTAAGCAAAAATGGCAAAAATCCTTAGAATAACGAAAAATGTGAACAAAAGCTTCAAAATTCAGTAAATTCTTTTTTCAAAAACTATTTTAAAAACTTTTATAATTAAAATTATTTTATACATATTCCACACTAGACGGGCCTTTTTATGTACCACTTGCAACCCTCTACGATGATTATAGGGAACGGTCAAAACTGATTGTACAAAAAAAACCATTAAAGCAAATATTTCCTCCCCCAAGAATGTAAGTAACAATAATGGATTAAGGCAGAAAATGATTTTACATATAATGTATAGTACACAAAAACACACACACACACACACACACATATATATATATATATATATATATATATATATAAATGTATATACATATATGTATATATATATATATATATATATATATATATATATATATATATATATATATACATACATACATATATATATATATAAACACTTACGCAAAAAAAAGTTACCATAATCACCAGAAACAGCAACGCTGCTCATAAAGGAACAGTCTGAAATGTGCGGAGCAATATGAAAAAGGGCAGCTAAGAACAGGCCGAAGTCGCTTAATGCTGTTCCGCTAAGATTACGCAGGAACCAAAATTGCTATATATATATATATATATATATATATATATATATACGTACATATAAATACATACATATATATATATATATATATATATATATATATATTTATATATATATTTGTGTGTGTGTGCATGTTTATATAAATTTTTTTATTTATATATATACATATATATATATATATATATATATATATGTATATATATATATATATATATATATATATATATTTATATATATATATATATAAAATATATTTATATATATATATATCTATATTTATATATATATATATATATATATATATATATTTTATGTCAGATATTGGTAACACTGTTCAAATAATTGAGCAAAATGATTCTTGCGAGTATGTGCATGGCACGGAATATTCCAATTGAACTCTCCTGATAGCAAAAAAACATTAATTTCTGTAAAAGAAGCCGTTGGGACGATCCGAAAACAATATTAAATGCATCTTTTGTATTGAGCAGACAAAATAGAGAACATTCCTTCACATTCTTGAAATATAAGTGCTGTTAGCGGTGTACATTTTGAAGGACACGGATACACACATTACACACACACACAAAAATCATTTAAATAAACACTCCAACACCAAAAAAACTTTTGGAAAAAATTATCATTAATCAAGGTTCGTCACTTTCAATTAGTGTTGCGTCGGTTTTTTCTAGATAAGTTTGTGTGTACTAGATGAAGCAATTGTTTTGGGTAATCGTAATATTGGTTTTATGTTGGATATGAATTTTTATTAAGATATTCGAAATATTTTGTCATTTTTGATGAGCGTAATAAAAAAATACCTAAAAAAATGTCACCTAAATGTGTTGTCAGCAAAAATAGGAAAATTATTTTTTGGTTTGGGATTATTCCCGGCTGAAATTTTTAGGAGAAAATTTGTAACTTTTTTATCTTTTTTATTTCGGGCAATTTTTGCACTCTGCCTCTATTTATGTCTAACATATAAAGGAAACAACTGTCACAGATTGTTTTTCAATTTCTCTCTCTCTATTACACATATATACAACAAAAATAACATTAACCACACAAAGACACAAACACACATATAAACACATACTAAAATACATAAACACACAAGCGCATGCACACGTACAAACAAAAACACAAAAATAAAACCTCGACAGAAAAAAACCTTCGTTATTTTTCGGCAGTGAACTTTCACCGATGGATCTCAATGTTACTTTGTTTGATTTTCTATTCTGGAACACTAGGTGTGCATTTCATTGTATCGGTAATTATAAATTTGATTCTAAAATTGTAAAATTTGACATCAATTTTCTTGAAAATGTTTCAAAATTTTCGGTCGTCTTTGATATTGATACTTCAAGAGCATAATAAGACTACGTTTTTTTAAAAAAAAACCTGCAGCTTTTCTAACTAAACAATTTCAATAAAGAAAATTTTTTGTGCACATAATTTTCAAACAGCAATTAGTAACATATAATTCCTCATTTTTCTATTACTTTTTTCTTTGGACTCTGCTTGTACTTGTGTCCACCAGTTAATCAAAATCTATGAGACAAACTCTCTCTTTCACTCATAAACAAAATTATTACACAAATCACACACAAACACAAGTAGACACATACCTACATCCCCCACCCAAGTGCACGCACACACATACAAATACACACCTACATTTCACAAACAAACTTAAAATATTTCTTTTTTAAGAACTGATCTTTCCTCAAGACTCGTCACCGTTCAATTAGTTCCTTACTTTAAATTTAGTTTTGTTTTACTTTAACAAAAATAGGTGTGGACTTGTATTGGTAATTTTAAAATTGAAACTGTTGAATTTAATATGAAATGAACTTTTGCGGAAATTTTTTAAACTTTGTTCGCTGTTTTGAGAGATTGAGAGATGTTGCATGAGTTTAATAGGTCAAATTGATATTTGAAAACCTTCAAATATGTTACCAGTTGTATTTAATCTTGGTCTTGAAAATATTCAAAACCGCAATTCGTAGCAAACATAACGTTATTTTTCTAATTTTTAAGATTTCTTAGTTTGTGAACTCTGCCTCAGCGTGCTTCCAACATGCGAGGCACAAGCCTTCCATAAGGCCCATATCTATTTTTTTTGAAGTAATTTTGTTATCAGTAAAACTGACGTTTCGGTTTCTTCACTCTTTGTAGTAGTGGATTTTAATAATTTTCGGTGGAACTGAAAAAGTGAACAAGTTTTTTTCTTCCTTCAAGAACGGTCAATCTGGCAATAAAAAACCCATAAATCTCAAAATTTTTATTCAGTTGCATACAAAAAGATGGGTTAGTTCGAACTATCGGCTCTGACAACATAAGGAATAATTAAGGAACAAAACCAGATAAGAAAGGATTTCCATCTCTATTTTCAATACTGAATTGGTCAACTTGATTTCATGAAAAAGACTCTTTTACGTCTCAGCGTTCTTTAAAATACTGAAATTTTCAATTCGGGTGGAAAAAACTTGCTTGCAAAAAAACAACGCGAAAGGAATACATTTTTTGCTTTTAGTATTACAATTTTTACGTTGATTATTGCTATTTTAGTAACTTTAAGTTGCCTTATTTTTTCCAAAAATGTTTTCAAAAACAAAAAGACTTTGGTTCTTACAATAAGTTTTGATCAATAGAAACAAAGCGAGACGGAAAAAGTTTTGAACTAATTTTAAATAAAAAACAAAATAATTGATTTGTTCGTCAGTTAGTCAAACTCGTTCACTTTTAAGCTTGAAACAGTACAGAATTACCCCTGACAAGCAAAACTCTTTTTTTTTCTCATTAAAATTTTAAAATTTCTATAAAGTTCTCTGTGTGTTTATCTTAACCTTCAACGTGATTTTTCACCACCCCCCCCCCCCCCCACCCCCAGCGATTTTTTTCCTTTTCGATTCTTTCTTCAAAATTTAAAGTGTTCCCCCTTTTCTTGTTTCCGACAATTATTTTTTATTAAAATCAAAACTAAATCTACAAAATGGTGTGGATACAAAATGGTGCTTTTCTTTCTTTTTTTCTTTACAATGCTAAAACTAAAATAGAAAATTCCACTGAAGAAAAAATGCAGCCTCGAATATATACACTAGAGTATCAAAAAACTACGTACACCAAAAGAATTCATAAAAGCAGCACAAATGTCAATTGACACAACATGTTGATTGAAACGGGAAGTACCTTTTCACTTTTTCTGATATATGGTAGACATGTTTTAGACAATTTAACCTAAAGTTCTCTCGATTTTCGTAATTCTTGCAACACAATCCCCAAAAAATTTCCAATTGGATTCAGGTCGGGTTTGTTTGGGACGTTTCCAGTGCCTCCCACTCCTTTTCGATAAAGATTTTGATGACAATCTTTGCTTTATGCACCGAAGCATCATCTTTTTGAAAAATAAGGTTTTATAGAGGCACTTTTTTGTATTTTTTACTTGTGAACTAGCCCTTTTAGCTTGTTCGATAATCTAAAAAATAGTGCCCGCTTATCTGATGTATTGTATCTCACGTGATAATTGATTGCTTGTGCAAACTCAAAAAGTTGCAAGAAATCGCGTTCCAATTTTGCGAACAGCTCGAACAATTCTTTCATTAGAGACGCCCTGAGCGTCTTACACATAGACTGAAGTTTTTATGCATACTGTGTTCTAGATCTTAATTTCAAGCTCAATTGCTCTTGTTTTTTTAACTATCAAAATCAGACAAAACCATTTGCAACAGCGTGGCAAGCAGTAAATTAACAAAGCAGATCAACCTTATTTCTGTGTAAGCGGAGAAAATGAGAATGAAAACGCGTTTAAACGAGTTTAAAATTTCAGAATTTTACGCCGTTCTTCACGTCGTTGCGCGAATCAACTGTTTTGAGCAAAAGTAACGCTTAAAGCGCACAAATTGTGCTGTAAGTAGCTTTTTGGTACCACAGTGATTACCCTATTTTTCAAAAAGTTTCGGAACCATAAACAAAAAACCATCGCGATTTGGTTTAGAAGTTAAGAAACTAAAAATAAGAAGACCAATAAGTATTAAGAGTCCTTTAGGCTACTCAAAATATTTGTCATATAAATTGTTTATAGAAAGGAGTCAGTAATTGGGTTACAAAAACCAACTGCCTGTTAGCAATGAATTAGACGATTATTTTTTTTTACCAATAAGAAAAATTCAATTGAGAAGTTAGAAGTGGTGAATTTTAGGCTCTATATTAACTGCCAAAGTCATTGCAATCACCGACAGATTGCACTTTAGGGTTCAATGTGAGTTTCAATATTGGTAAACACAATACATAGTCAATATGACAAATCCAAAAACCTAAAATTTTGGAGAACTAATCGGCGTGTTTGACCAAATTAATTGGCTAAGCTCATTTGAGTTACTACAGGACAATTTTGCAGTTCCTATGAGAGCAAGAGGTTTGCAATTCTTTTTGATTTATTTTGGGCACAGTGATCACAGCTATTTGTTTAAATAATGATAAAATCATTTTGTTGTTCGTTCGGCTTGCATGTGTTATTCCTAATGTTTTTCTTCCGACTCATTTTAGTTTGGGAGGAACTATATACATGGAATTATGTACTCGATAACTTATGTGGTCTCACAATGAGAAGGGAAACTAACAAAGAAAGCTTGCTTGACTTCATTAATATTTTATCTTTTAACTAGTTTTTTGAAATAAGTTTTTACTTCTTTTTTTTAGTATTGAAGACACCAGAAAATTCTAAATATGTTAATTGTTATAACTCACTGAAGGATTTGTTAGTTGAACTATATAGGAAATGGTCATCGTTTTGCGACCCATAAAACTGTAAAACTTGTCGCGCGCAATTAACCTGAAGGACGAAGAGCTTTTATGCCTACTTATCTATTCAAATTTTTTTCGAGAAAAATTGCTGCAGTTTTTCAATTTTATTTAAAATTAGTTTTATTTTCAAACAGCAATTAGTAACATATAATTCCTCATTTTTCTATTACTTTTTTCTTTGGACTCTGCTTGTACTTGTGTCCACCAGTTAATCAAAATCTATGAGACAAACTCTCTCTTTCACTCATAAACAAAATTATTACACAAATCACACACAAACACAAGTAGACACATACCTACATCCCCCACCCAAGTGCACGCACACACATACAAATACACACCTACATTTCACAAACAAACTTAAAATATTTCTTTTTTAAGAACTGATCTTTCCTCAAGACTCGTCACCGTTCAATTAGTTCCTTACTTTAAATTTAGTTTTGTTTTACTTTAACAAAAATAGGTGTGGACTTGTATTGGTAATTTTAAAATTGAAACTGTTGAATTTAATATGAAATGAACTTTTGCGGAAATTTTTTAAACTTTGTTCGCTGTTTTGAGAGATTGAGAGATGTTGCATGAGTTTAATAGGTCAAATTGATATTTGAAAACCTTCAAATATGTTACCAGTTGTATTTAATCTTGGTCTTGAAAATATTCAAAACCGCAATTCGTAGCAAACATAACGTTATTTTTCTAATTTTTAAGATTTCTTAGTTTGTGAACTCTGCCTCAGCGTGCTTCCAACATGCGAGGCACAAGCCTACCATAAGGCCCATATTTATTTTTTTTGAAGTAATTTTGTTATCAGTAAAACTGACGTTTCGGTTTCTTCACTCTTTGTAGTAGTGGATTTTAATAATTTTCGGTGGAACTGAAAAAGTGAACAAGTTTTTTTCTTCCTTCAAGAACGGTCAATCTGGCAATAAAAAACCCATAAATCTCAAAATTTTTATTCAGTTGCATACAAAAGGATGGGTTAGTTCGAACTATCGGCTCTGACAACATAAGGAATAATTAAGGAACAAAACCAGATAAGAAAGGATTTCCATCTCTATTTTCAATACTGAATTGGTCAACTTGATTTCATGAAAAAGACTCTTTTACGTCTCAGCGTTCTTTAAAATACTGAAATTTTCAATTCGGGTGGAAAAAACTTGCTTGCAAAAAAACAACGCGAAAGGAATACATTTTTTGCTTTTAGTATTACAATTTTTACGTTGATTATTGCTATTTTAGTAAATTTAAGTTGCCTTATTTTTTCCAAAAATGTTTTCAAAAACAAAAAGACTTTGGTTCTTACAATAAGTTTTGATCAATAGAAACAAAGCGAGACGGAAAAAGTTTTGAACTAATTTTAAATAAAAAACAAAATAATTGATTTGTTCGTCAGTTAGTCAAACTCGTTCACTTTTAAGCTTGAAACAGTATAGAATTACCCCTGACAAGCAAAACTCTTTTTTTTTCTCATTAAAATTTTAAAATTTCTATAAAGTTCTCTGTGTGTTTATCTTAACCTTCAACGTGATTTGTCACCACCCCCCCCCCCACCCCCAGCGATTTTTTTCCTTTTCGATTCTTTCTTCAAAATTTAAAGTATTCCCCCTTTTCTTGTTTCCGACAATTATTTTTTATTAAAATCAAAACTAAATCTACAAAATGGTGTGGATACAAAATGGTGCTTTTCTTTCTTTTTTTCTTTACAATGCTAAAACTAAAATAGAAAATTCCACTGAAGAAAAAATGCAGCCTCGAATATATACACTAGAGTATCAAAAAACTACGTACACCAAAAGAATTCATAAAAGCAGCACAAATGTCAATTGACACAACATGTTGATTGAAACGGGAAGTACCTTTTCACTTTTTCTGATATATGGTAGACATGTTTTAGACAATTTAACCTAAAGTTCTCTCGATTTTCGTAATTCTTGCAACACAATCCCCAAAAAATTTCCAATTGGATTCAGGTCGGGTTTGTTTGGGACGTTTCCAGTGCCTCCCACTCCTTTTCGATAAAGATTTTGATGACAATCTTTGCTTTATGCACCGAAGCATCATCTTTTTGAAAAATAAGGTTTTATAGAGGCACTTTTTTGTATTTTTTACTTGTGAACTAGCCCTTTTAGCTTGTTCGATAATCTAAAAAATAGTGCCCGCTTATCTGATGTATTGTATCTCACGTGATAATTGATTGCTTGTGCAAACTCAAAAAGTTGCAAGAAATCGCGTTCCAATTTTGCGAACAGCTCGAACAATTCTTTCATTAGAGACGCCCTGAGCGTCTTACACATAGACTGAAGTTTTTATGCATACTGTGTTCTAGATCTTAATTTCAAGCTCAATTGCTCTTGTTTTTTTAACTATCAAAATCAGACAAAACCATTTGCAACAGCGTGGCAAGCAGTAAATTAACAAAGCAGATCAACCTTATTTCTGTGTAAGCGGAGAAAATGAGAATGAAAACGCGTTTAAACGAGTTTAAAATTTCAGAATTTTACGCCGTTCTTCACGTCGTTGCGCGAATCAACTGTTTTGAGCAAAAGTAACGCTTAAAGCGCACAAATTGTGCTGTAAGTAGCTTTTTGGTACCACAGTGATTACCCTATTTTTCAAAAAGTTTCGGAACCATAAACAAAAAACCATCGCGATTTGGTTTAGAAGTTAAGAAACTAAAAATAAGAAGACCAATAAGTATTAAGAGTCCTTTAGGCTACTCAAAATATTTGTCATATAAATTGTTTATAGAAAGGAGTCAGTAATTGGGTTACAAAAACCAACTGCCTGTTAGCAATGAATTAGACGATTATTTTTTTTTACCAATAAGAAAAATTCAATTGAGAAGTTAGAAGTGGTGAATTTTAGGCTCTATATTAACTGCCAAAGTCATTGCAATCACCGACAGATTGCACTTTAGGGTTCAATGTGAGTTTCAATATTGGTAAACACAATACATAGTCAATATGACAAATCCAAAAACCTAAAATTTTGGAGAACTAATCGGCGTGTTTGACCAAATTAATTGGCTAAGCTCATTTGAGTTACTACAGGACAATTTTGCAGTTCCTATGAGAGCAAGAGGTTTGCAATTCTTTTTGATTTATTTTGGGCACAGTGATCACAGCTATTTGTTTAAATAATGATAAAATCATTTTGTTGTTCGTTCGGCTTGCATGTGTTATTCCTAATGTTTTTCTTCCGACTCATTTTAGTTTGGGAGGAACTATATACATGGAATTATGTACTCGATAACTTATGTGGTCTCACAATGAGAAGGGAAACTAACAAAGAAAGCTTGCTTGACTTCATTAATATTTTATCTTTTAACTAGTTTTTTGAAATAAGTTTTTATTTCTTTTTTTTAGTATTGAAGACACCAGAAAATTCTAAATATGTTAATTGTTATAACTCACTGAAGGATTTGTTAGTTGAACTACATAAGTAATGGTCATCGTTTTGCGACCCATAAAACTGTAAAACTTATCGCGCGCAATTAACCTGAAGGACGAAGAGCTTATGCCTACTTATCTATTCAAATTTTTTTCGAGAAAAATTGCTGCAGTTTTTCAATTTTATTTAAAATGAATTAAGTTGTGAACTATATGACGGTAATCAAATGTAGAGAAAGTTGCAATCTCAGAGTAGCCAGACCGTCTCAGCATCCTTAATGTACATTTTCGATGACGTCCTGGGTTTATCTACGGCGTACAATACAATGACGACTCACAAAACGACGACGACGTGGAGTCGAATGAGTGATTGCTCATTAATATAGATTTATATCTTAATATATATGATTTCTACATAAGAGTTGCACTAGGGAATACGTTTGACTACAAACAATTGTCGACATTTTATGGATTTATCTATAAATAATGCAATCAAAGTGACAGAAAACGGCATGAATTTTTTTCTCAAGAATATCTCATTTCCTAAAACATGTAGTTTTAGTAGTTGCATATAATGTCAAAACTGCTAAACTTTTGGATAACAAGTTCAAGGTTGGATAACAAAAGGCGTTGATAATTAATAAAACAAGGCGGCTCGTTAATGTGCGTTCGCACATGATGTTCCGACCCGAGCTCATCTACATTTTTGACTAAAATGTCAACCAAATCAAGAGATAACAAAAATAGATGTTTGAGTTTAAAACAATCGTTACACATTCTATCTACTAATTGAATTACTAATGCCATGCTTCATTACAGCACCAACGTGACCTGACATTGAAGAGACTAGAAAAAAAATAGCACCAACAAAATTTTGGCGGCAAAAAATGAATATCTAAATTTAAAAGCACCTGGTAACAACGTCAAAATGCAGTCAGATAAAACCTTAACTACACAAGTTTACCTTTTACTAACTATACAGCAGATGAAAAGTTTTCTTAACGAGACTAGGTAACAAGCCGACAAAAAGAACGAACAGTGAGGCGAAACTTAAAAATTAATCAACATTTTTTGCACCAAGAAAATTCAAAAATCTTAAAAAACATTGGTTTTTAATAAAAAAATCCTTGATAAATTACTAAAAAGTCATTACAAAACCAAAAGCACCCGTCTGTGGTCAGACTATGCCATAGAAACAAACTAAAGAGAAACTCAAAAAATTACAAACGATTTGCGAAAACACAAACCTTTGCTACCATTAAAATCAATAGCTATCATCTGAATATGTATTTTTAATTCAGTTGTTATTTCTGCTATTTCAGTTGAAGGATTTATACTGAAAGATTAAATAAGTTTACTTGGGCCACATTTAAAAACCATTGGGATCTGTTATTACGCGATTGTTCTGAAGGAAGAGAAAAAGAAACGCAAAAAATGGCCATTCAATAAACGTTCAGAAAAACGAAACAACAGTGGCACATAATATCAATATATATGTTATTTCTTGAAATACACGAAATTCGATGGGACATCTGATTGATGAATAGAAGTTAAATTTGACGAAAGGAACCTATTCGCTATATACTGAATGTTTCGAGCAACATCATTCATTCAGTCCTCAATTACAAGCCTATGAGATCTGTGAGCAATTTACGGCTACCTAAAGAACAAAAACAGCGAATTCAGGAAAAAAAATTGAGCGACAAAAGGGTCGAAGGCATTAAAAAAATGAACTTTTCACTAAACACTCTTCAATTTTAAATTAATTTTTCAGGAGCAATGGGAAAACCTTTTTTATCAATATAATTTCAAAAAATCAACAAATATAAACAAATACATTAGACGCACGAAAATTGCGGGAAAACACGTATTATCAACGCCATTAAATTCATTAGCCTTCAACGGAAGCCAGTATATACAATAAATGATGCCTCGAGGGGACAATAAGTTTTTTTGCCAATCGTATTTCATCAATAAGACCTTACAACAAGTTAATGACTATGAAAACAACAACAGAGAGAGGCAAAAACCACAAATTCAGTAGAAAAGTGCCTGAAGAAAATGTCGAAGCAACTCAAATCATAAGCTCTTCCCTGAAAACTTTATTTATGATCCGTTGAACTTCTTCCCTAAACCAATAGGGACTCTCAGCAGTAAGATGATGTGATAAGATTTCAAAAGGATCGAAAAACAAAATAAAGTACCCAAAAAAAATATGAATTCTCGTGGCATTGATGTTTTAAAACTAATAGGTAGAAGATAAAACCGCTAACCAGATTAATTTTGGCTATAGTAGAACGGAAATGGATTCTGTTAGAACCAACAATGACCAAGAGTATTCACGAAAAAAAATTAGGAATGGTTGAATTTCAAAAAAGTTTCGAAAAATTATTTTTAAACCCTTAACAGCCAGTAAACTCAATCTTTCATCGGAGCTCAATGACGATGCTCAGATATAACCCATAGGGAGGAAAATGATGTCTGTCATGCATAGATAGTTAAAAAGACATCACAATAAGTCTTATGACAGAAAACAATAACAAAAACAGCAAAAACTAAAATTCAGTAGAAAAATGCGAGAAGAAAGTGTCGAAGACAATTAAACCATTAGCTATTCTCTGAAAACTTTCTCTGTGATCCACTGAACGTCCTCTCTAAGCCAATTGGATTACAATAATCTTTGGATAATGTGATAAAGAGTTCAAAAGTGACCAATAATTCAAAAAATCCAAAAAAAAAATTAAAAAAAATTGAAATCTTTGTCATTGAAGTCATATAACCAATAGCTAGAAGATAAAACAGCTAAACAGAATATTTTTAGTCGCAGTAAAAAGCAAGTGGGTCCAGTCAATACTGAAACTCACTAACAGTTCAAGAAAAATTTAGGAATTGTTATTGTTCAAATAAAATTTTCGAAAAATGATTTTTATTTTAAGACATTAAATTCAATAGCTTTCAACGGAAGTCAATAAAAACGCTCAAAGATGCCCCGGTGGCAGTACATTTATGTTTGTCATGCATAGGTATTCATTATGAGATCACAGTAAGTATAATGACTATTAAAACAACAAAAAAAAAACAGGAGAAAACCAAAAAATCAGTAGAAAAGTGCAAGAAGAACGTGTCGAAGCCATTTAAACCATAAATTTTTGTTTAAAATTTTTATTGGTCATCCACAGAACATCGTTTTTAAGCTAATGGGAACTGTCAATATTTGGATAATGTGATAAGATTTCAAAAGTAACCACTAATACGTAAAAATCCAAAAAAAATTTTAAAAAATTGAAATTTTTTGTCATTGAAGTCATATAACCAATAGATAGAAGATAAAACCGCTAACCAGTTTAATTTTGGTTGCAGTAGGAAGGAAGAGGGTGCTCTCACCCCTGGACTGACTTACAATTCACTATAATAAGATTATGATTCTTTAATATTCAAAAAAAAATTCGAAAAATTATTTTTTAAGTCTTAACAGCCATTAGCCGCCCCCTCAATGAAATAGACATGTTCACTTAATGCTCATTATGGAACATATTGCACTGTTAGTCAATGAATCCCTACCATAGGACTCCAAAAAAATAGTAAAACTTCAAAAAGAAATTCAAAATTTCATTCAAAATTACGAAAACTCAGAATCGAAGCCAAAAAAAAACATGAGCAATTCCTTGAAAACGACGTTTTTTGTTCATTGCGCTTCATTCGACTATAAAGGAGTTTTGTCATTAATAGAACGTCGATATAAAATGTGACTTGTCTCTAGGTGACTTAAAAAAGCAAAAAAGAGAAAAGTTTTATTAAAAAAAGGGCTCTCAATTAGAGTTCGATTTTTTTTGATAGTGAACTTCCCTATGAGACCAGAACTAGTCTTTCTATCGCCTTGCATTCAACTTTTACGAACTCAAAATTTATTCTTTTTATAGAAATTTGAATTAATGTTTTCGTAAAAAAGATCTTAGTTTGAAGAAAATTGTACTAAAAGTGAACAATCATGCTAAAGATCCCATTGTTCACACAAAACTTCAATCCTCGATAACTCCTCGAAAAAAACGAAATTCAAAAAAATCTTTTTACTTTTGAATTCTACGCTGGACCAGCTTTTTAATGATACCACTCACATTTCTCTACGACGAATATATCGATCGGCCAAAATTCACTGAACAAAAAAAAAAAAAAACCCATTTGAGTATATAGTTTCTTCCCCCACAAGTGGGGTCGGAACAAAAAGAGAAAGAACAATTTCCAGTCTATTTTATAGCAACACTAAATAAATTGTACCTTAGCAACATTTACCGTTATAAATTAAAACAGCTCAAGTAAATGAAGTGAAACTTCAGAACAAAAAAGACAAGTAAAATTTGAATGCTCATCAAACATAATTATGCCCCGATAAGATCGCAAAAATTAGAATAATCTGAGCTTGTGGTTAGATGAAAAAAATTTGTAAGTGAACTAAAGAGGTTACGCTTTGATTGGCGCTCAACTGAGGCGATAATTAAAAAGAGAAAATGAATTTGAAAAAAAACTGTTCAAATACTGAACAGCAGTAAAAATTATGTATATTAATGAGTACAAGTTTTCTCTGAATAAAACAAAAAGAACCACAATTGAACTTTAGTAGTTCCAGCAAATTTCATTAGTTCGATTAATTACACAGAATAAGACTTGATAAAAAGTGCATCTTTGACAACCGGTTCAGTGTAAAAAAGATGTATGTTACATACACTAATTAGCAATCCACTCAATGACATTGTCAATTGACTTAGTTATGGACCCACACGGTCCTCAAAAGTGCATATAAGACCGAAAAAGAATGCGTTTCATGAGCACACAGAAGAGTGACTGATGACTTGCTGCTTAAATCCTCGTATCGCTTGCTATTGTCTTGGTTGCAATTCCACGCAGAGCACACTCTGGCAAGTTTTGGACACCCAAGAAGTGGACACCCAAAAATTCCTCAATTATAGTGCCCCTATAGTGCAGCTATTGGAACAAAACCAGAACTCCCCTCGGCATCTGTAATCAAACTTGTTTGCAGAGGAGACGTCATAGTAACATCTAGAGCCGCCGATTGAACTTCACGAAACTGGGCAATTACATGTCACCTGGCATTCAATTGTTGCCAGTCATTACATTTGCTGCTGGCTAAGAGGCATCTACTTTGTGATCTTTCAGTCAATTTTAGCGTGAATTAAAGTCGCCGCGTCCTTTACACGAAAGAGCATGCTCAATATGAGTATCTAATACACGACTCCTGCAAAAAATATTGTTCGTGTTCCCGGTGGGTCTAAACGGTATTTTAAAGCTGCCCAAAATTCACTAAAGATATGAAAACAGAGAAATGTGTGACCCAATGAGCCATGCTTTACTTGAGGCAATGATTAAAAAAGGTAGGTGAATATTTGACTTTCAAAGCACTGCTCTAAGCCAAAGAATTGTCAGACTTTTGAATTTTGTGTTGGTTTTGAAACATCTAAACAGCACATTTACTGCGTTGAGACCTTTCGTTTTGGAACAATCTTGAAAAAAGCATTCGCTCCATTGTGACATTGTGGATGATTGAAATACCTCGCCGACTGAATTTGCCTTTTCCTGGCTTACTGCCTTCCTTATTACATCAACTGTTTGACTGATAGATGAGAGAAGCCTTTTCCGTAACTCCTTTGAGACTCTGCATCTTTCAAAATGTTTTCAAACATTTCTCTCTGTAAATAATTGAAGACACAGAGAACATTGTTGGTTTCATCAGACGGTTCCTATCATTGTAGAAGGTACTCTCTTTCGGACCCCAGTCATTGTCTTAAGCAAGCACACTGCGGATTGTCCAATTAAACGAACTTTTCTACGAGTTTTTAGTTTTCTGCAGTCAACTCTTCAAACACGATGTGGGCGCTGCAGTTTCCGCGGTGCTACTATTCTCATTTTTCTTGCCAAGTTCCTATTTGCGACTTGCCAAGATCAGAAGAAATCCTATCAGGAATCATATTGGGAAACTTACCGAGAATTGTAGGTGGTGGTAAGTATATGCAAGTTCTCACTTTTCCCACTAGAAATTTTGAGAAATCTCGGATTCCTAGCAAGAAAAATGGGCACAATAAGAATCTTGCTAAAAAAATTTGAGACTTTTTAGGATTCTTGTCAGGAAAAGTTGGAGATAATGGGTTTCTCAGTGAGAAAAAGGAGAAAATAGTGGGAATACTTGCAGGGAAAATCAGTACTAGAGTTAGCCAGGACCCCCAAAAAGCTGTCCCAGAGAAGCCGGGACAGTAAAGCACAAAGGCACACAATAAGGGCGAGGCACCCAGAGAAGCCGGGACCCTAAAAAAATAAAGGCTGTCCCAGAGAAGCCAGGACAGAAAAGCAGAAGCACACAAGGGTTGGGCAGAGACCCAGAGAAGCTGGGATCCTAACAGAACAAAAGCTCCCAAAAGAACCGTGAGGCAGAAGCAGCAAGTGCTCTTGAGATGCCTTCAATGAGTGATATCAAGTCCACGCTCTCAAGCGGTGCTTCTCGAGAGAAGAGGAGAAGGGACCCAGATAACCCAGGACCCGCAAAAAACTGTCCCAGAGAAGCCGGGACAGTAAAGCACAGAAGAACACAATCAGGGTGAGGGACCCAGAGAAGCCGGGACCCTAAATAACAAAAGCTGTCCCAGAGAAGCCAGGACAGAAGAACAGAAGCACACAAGGGATGGAAATGGACCCAGCGAAGCCAGGACCCGCAAAAAACTGTCCCAGAGAAGACGGGACAGTGAAGCACAAAAGCACACGATAAGGGTGAGGGACCCAGAGAAGCCGGGACACTAAAAAAGCAAAAGCTGTCCCAGGGAAGCCAGGACAGAAAAGCAGAAGCACACAAGGTTTGGGCAGGGACCCAGAGAAGCCGGGATCCTAACAGAACAGAAACGAGTGTGAAAACGAGTTTTTCAAATACGTTATCGACGGCAAAGTTCACATGAAACTTCCGGTAAAGGCTCGGGAGAAAAATTATTTAAGGCGAAAAATTTTGGACCCCAATTTTTGTCTTTAATCTGTGTGAAAACTTTAGTGGGAAAAGTTCTACTATTGGTTGAGTTTAGAACGGATTAGAAGGGAGATATATTTGGCCATTTACGATTTTCGACAGGTACACCTTGAATCAGTGAAAAATGTTATGTCATCAGAAGTCCAAACGTTTGATCGACATTTTTACTGGAACTTTGTCTTTTTATCAGTCTCAAAATGATATTGAATTTTTTTTGTAGTACTTGCGATATAAAAATGATTCAAAGTGAATGGACTCGCAGAATAGTTTAATTTACAGAGAAAAAAATCAATTAAATCATTATATATCTTAAGCGGGAACGTACTGAATGCTTTCATATGACCTTTTTCAGTGCTTACCACGTCATTCACGCTTGATGTGAACAGAATAAACCATTGAAAAGATCATTGAATTTTTTTTGTGGAAACGAGTTTTTCAAATACGTTATTGACGGCAAAGTTCACATGAAACTTTCCCTAAAGGCCCGGGAGAAAATTTAGTTTAAGGCAAAAAAATTTTAGACCCCGGTTTTTTGTCATTAAACTGTGTGAAAATTTCAGTGGGAGTGCATTGTTTTTTGCGGTACTTTGCAACATAAAGATGATTCAAAGTAATAAATAGAGAGAAAATTTTCCTAGCAGGAAACTTTGGAAAAAAATTAATTGTGAGATTTCCTAGTAGGATTTGTGAGAAAAGCAGTCAAAGTTTTTTTCCGAGCAAGAAATTACGGAAGAGCGTGTGAAAGTTTTTTCCGAGCAGGAAATTACGGAAAAGTGGGTGAAAGTTTTTTTCCGAGCAGGAAATTACTGAAAAACTGGTGAAAGATTGTTTCCAAGCAGGAAATTACGGAAAAGCGGGTTTTATTAAGATAATCAGGAATCCTAGTGAGATTAGTAGAAATCGTTGCACCGGGACCGTCTCAAGAGGATTACATTGGCTTCGCCGGTAAAAATCCAGACGGTCGACTATACAGCTAGTTGCCGACAAATACCAACTGCTGACAAACTGAGTGCTAAAAAGACCGTATTGCAATGGCCGTAGAGAACATGTCTGCAAGGCATCACACAGATTAGCAATGCTTAGTTTGACTTCTGCTATGACGAATTCAACGGTTCCAAATGATATTAATAGCATTCACTTATTTTTCGCCAAATGTCAGTATTTTCCACCTGAGACTCTTCGTGACTCTCGCTCAGTTCTCGGTTACAAATTCTGTAGGTCATCTCTAATAGAGCCGCCTATATGCAGCACAAAGATGGCCTGGTATGATATCAGGTCGTCTGTTGGAAGTTCAGAAGTAAACAAGTAAAATAGATCTTGAAATGTATCAACTTTTCTCCACTTAAACAGAAAAATAGGAGAACAGCATCGAAAATATTGATTTTTTCAACCAACTTTTTTATATTAATCACATTTGGCTGCTGGCTACAACTTAGACAGGTTTAGGTGAATAGATATTAACTTATGTAGCTTGCCACGGACGAGTTCTGCTTCAAACCTTTTTTAGTGTTAAAAAATCAAACTATGAACTTTCAAGGCGTTTTAGTTATGGCTCTATACAGATTTGATTAAAACAACGCAACGCTGGGTAACAGAGAGTGATGTCTTCGTCATTTTTACCAAAAGTTTTGAAAGGTGTATAGGCCTTGAGATAAGCATTTTAATCAATTACTCCAATGCAATTTATGTATGGTACTGGTGATATAATTGTATAAGGATGTTTATGAACAGATATATGGTGCTTGAAAAGTGGGCAACGTCGAACATCTTTGGGAAATTAAATTGTCGATTCAATTTTTCAGTTACTAACGCCTTTTTCCTATTTTCCTACCCACTTTATTGGAGGAGGAACTATAAACTCAACTGGGATTCTTTGTTGAGTCAATTTTGGACGATCGATATAATGATCGAAGAGAGTTGTAAGGAGTATCATTAACAAGCCCGTACAGGGTACATCATATAGCCAAAGAGATTTTTCATTAATTTTAATTTTATAATGCAGTTTTCGATGTTTAAAGTATTGTGAACTTAAGAAAACTATCGTTGATTTTGTTCAGATTTTCCGGAACTTTTGCTATAATTTTCCCAATTTTGCTAACATAAGTTTGCTAAAAATAGTGTTGATAGTTTTACCTGTGAATACACAAGAGTTTGCTGATTTCTTTGATCCGGCAAATGCAGCTCAAAATTCGCTTAATTTTTCAAATTTTGGCACAATCCATTGTGACATTGTGGATGATTGAAATACCTCGCCGACTGAATTGGCCTTTCCCTGGTTTACTGCCTTCCTTATTACATCAACTGATTGACTGATAGACGAGAGAAGCCTTTTCCGTAACTCCTTTGAGACTCTGCATCTTTCAAATTGTTTTCAAACATTTATCTCTGTAAATAATTGAAGACACGGATAACATTGTTGGTTTCATCAGACGGTTCCTAAAATTGTAGAATGTACTCCCTTTTGGACTCCAGTCATTGTCTTAAGCAAGCACACTGCGGATTGTCCAATTAAACGAAATTTTCTACGAGTTTTTAGTTTTCTGCAGTCAACTCTTCAAACACGATGTGGGCGCTGCAGTTTCCGCGGTGCAACGATTCTCATTTTTCTTGCCAAGTTCCTATTTGGGACTTGCCAAGATCAGAAGAAATCCTATCAGGAATCATATTGGGAAACTTACCAAGAATTGTAGGTGGTGGTAATTATATGCAAGTTCTCACTTTTCCACTAGAAATTTTGAGAAATCTCGGATTCCTAGCAAGAAAAATGGGTACAATAAGAATCTTGCTAAGAAAATTTGAGACTCTTTAGGATTCTTGTCAGGAAAAGTGGGAGATAATGGGTTTCCCAGTGAGAAAAAGGAGAAAATTGTGGGAATACTTGCAGGGAAAATCAGTACTAGAGTTAGCCAGGACCCGCAAAAAGCTGTCCCAGAGAAGCTCGGACAGTAAAGCACAAAGGCACACAATAAGGGCGAGGCACCCAGAGAAGCCGGGACCCTAAAAAAACAAAGCCTGTCCCAGAAAAGCCAGGACAGAAAAGCAGAAGCACACAAGGGCTGGGCAGAGACCCAGAGAAACTGGGATCCTAACAGAACAAAAGCTCCCAAAAGGGCCGTGAAGCAGCAGCAGCAAGTGCTCTTGAGATGACTTCAATGAGTGATATCAAGACCACGCTGTCAAGCGGTGCTTCTCGAGAGAAGAAGAGAAGGGACCCAGATAACCAAGGACCCGCGAAAAACTGTCCCAGAGTAGCCGGGACAGTAAAGCACAGAAGAAGAAAATCAAGGTGAGGGACCCAGAGAAGCCGGGACCCTAAATAAATAAAAGCTGTCCCAGAGAAGCCAGGAAAGAAAAACAGAAGCACACAAGGGATGGGGAGGGACCAGAGAAGCCAGGACCCGTAAAAAACTGTCCCAGAGAAGACGGGACAGTAAAGCACAAAAGCACACGATAAGGGTGAGGGACCCAGAGAAGCCGGGACACTAAAAAAACAAAAGCTGTCCCAGGGAAGCCAGGACAGAAAAGCAGAAGCACACAAGGTTTGGGCAGGGACCCAGAGAAGCCGGGATCCTAACAGAACAGAAACGAGTGTGGAAACGAGTTTTTCAAATACGTTATCGACGGCAAAGTTTACATGAAACTTCCCGTAAAGGCTCGGGAGAAAAATTATTTTAAGGCGAAAAATTTTGGACACCAATTTTTGTCTTTAAACTGTGTGAAAACTTTAGTGGGAGTGCCGTTCTACTATTGGTTGAGTTTAGAACGGATTAGAAGGGAGATATATTTGGCCATTTACGATTTTCGACAGGTACACCTTGAATCAGTGAAAAATGTTATGTCATCAGAAGTCCAAACGTTTGATCGACATTTTTACTGGAACTTTGTCATTTTATCAGTCTCAATATGATATTGAATTTTTTTTTGTGGTACATGCGATATAAAAATGATTCAAAGTGAATGGACTCGCAGAATAGTTTAATTTACAGAGCAAAAAATCAATTAAATCATTATATATCTTAAGCGGGAACGTACTGGATGCTTTCATATGACCTTTTCCAGTGCTTACCACGTCATTCACGCTTGATGTGAACAGAATAAACCATTAAAAAGATCATTGAACTATATTTGTGGAATCGAGTTTTTCAAATACGTTATCGACGGCAAAGCTCACATGAAACTTTCCCTAAAGGCCCGGGAGAAAATTTAGTTTAAGGCAAAAAAATTTTAGACCCCGGTTTTTTTGTCATAAAACTGTGTGAAAACTTCAGTGGGAGTGCATTGTTTTTTGCGGTACTTTGCAACATAAAGATGATTCAAAGTAATACATAGAGAGAAAAATTTCCTAGCAGGAAACTTTGGAAAAAAATTAATTGTAAGATTTCCTAGTAGGATTTGTGAGAAAAGCAGTCAAAGTTTTGTTCCGAGAAGGAAATTACGGAAGAGCAGGTGAAAGTTTTTTCCGAGCAGGAAATTACGGAAAAATGGGTGAAAGTTTTTTTCCGAGCAGGAAATTACTGAAAAGCTGGTGAAAGATTGTTTCCGGGCAGGAAATTACGGAAAAGCGGGTTTTATTTAGATAATCAGGAATCCTAGTGAGAATAGTAGGAATCGTTGCACCGGGACCGTCTCAAGAAGATTACATGGGCTTCACCGGTAAAAATCCAGACGGTCGACTATACAGCTAGTTGCGGACAAATACCAACTGCAGACAAACTGAGTGCTAAAAAGACCGTATTGCAATGGCCGTAGAGAACATGTCTGCAAGGCATCACACAGATTAGCAATGCTTAATTTGACTTCTGCTATGACGAATTCAACGGTTCCAAATGATATTAATAGCATTCACTTTTTTTTCGCCAAATGTCAGTATTTTCCACCTGAGACTCTTCGTGACTCTCGCTCACTTCTCGGTTACAAATTCTGTAGGTCATCTCTAATAGAGCCGCCTATATGCAGCACAAAGATGGCCTGGTATGATATCAGGTCGTCTGTTGGAAGTTCAGAAGTAAACAAGTAAAATAGATCTTGAAATGTATCAACTTTTCTCCACTTAAACAGAAAAATAGGAGAACAGCATCGAAAATATTGACTTTTTAAACCAACCTTTTTATATTAATCACATTTGGCTGCTGACTACAACTTAGACAGGTTTAGGTGAATAGATACTAACTTATGTAGCTTGCCACGGACGAGTTCTGCTTCATACCTTTTTTTAGTGTTAAAAAATCAAACTATGAACTTTCTAGGCGTTTTAGTTATGGCCCTATACAGATTTGATTAAAACAACGCAACGCTGAGTAACAGAGAGTGATGTCTTCGTCATTTTTACCAAAAGTTTTGAAAGGTGTATAGGCCTTGAGATAAGCATTTTAATCAATTACTCCAATGCAATTTATGTATGGTACTGGTGATATAATTGTATAAGGATGTTTATGAACAGATATATGGTGCTTGAAAAGTGGGCAACGTCGAACATCTTTGGGAAATTAAATTGTCGATTCAATTTTTCAGTTACTAACGCCTTTTTCCTATTTTCCGACCCACTTTATTGGAGGAGGAACTATAAACTCAACTGGGATTCTTTGTTGAGTCAATTTTGGACGATCGATATAATGATCGAAGAGAGTTGTAAGGAGTATCATTAACAAGCCCGTACAGGGTACATCATATAGCCAAAGAGATTTTTTATTAATTTTAATTTTATAATGCAGTTTTTGATGTTTAAAGTATTGTGAACTTAAGAAAACTATCGTTGATTTTGTTCAGATTTTCCGGAACTTTTGCTATAATTTTCCCAATTTTGCTAACATAAGTTTGCTAAAAATAGTGTTGATAGTTTTACCTGTGAATACACAAGAGTTTGCTGATTTCTTTGATCCGGCAAATGCAGCTCAAAATTCGCTTAATTTTTCAAATTTTGGCACAAAATTTGCTTTTTTCAAAAAAAAATTAAATTATTTGCCGGAATAAGAGACCTAAGATATGCTAACACATTTGAAAAAGACTCCGCCACCTCTAATAGTGTTTTAGAGTAAAAGTTACGCCAGTGTTGTGCTAACCTAAAATCATCATTATAAAAAAATGCTTTATTTAATTTCGATATATTAAAAATTCTGTAGTCATTTATCTATTTCTGTTATAACTCGACAATGACTTCTTTTTATTGAACGAGTGGTAAAATCAAGGTCTAGTTTTATTTTCGTCGTGCTCTTTGACAGCCAAAAAATTAAAGGATTTTTTTGTGCTTTTTATGAAAAAATAAATTCAGCAATTTATTGTTTCTCTTCTATCTTTACTATTGACCAGAATACTTTCTTATCAAAGGTTAGTTTTTGACAGCTGAAAATTACGTGAGAATTCAAATCCATATTCAAAAACTATGTTTTCTGCAAAATTACCATGGTTTTTTGGCTTCCAGAAAGTGCTTTTGTAGACTTGCGTTCGATTTTTGTGTTTTGCTTGTATTTGTTGTTTTGTTTCTCTTACATAAGGGTTTCATGGTTTTGATACCAAAAATTTTCTTTATATTTTATTGACTTTTGTCGTTTGCCAATTTTTGAAATGATTTTTTTGTCGCAGTATTAGATCATCCTCTTAAACACAATTCCCATTGCCACTTGAGAACAGTGCGATTGAACATAAAAGACTTTTTATTAAACCTTGTATGATTTTAACGGGCGGCTTCACCAGCGTTTTCTTAAAAATAATAATTGAAATGTCAAATTTAGTGCTTTTTGTGGTCGTGTTAAATATTCTCGACAATTGCAAGTTTCAATCGTTTCCCCTGGAGACAATAATGAAAAATTTAATGATTTCGGGAATAGGTAATGGCTCTCATGTCTTGGAGTATTTTTGTCTTTGTTTGAAGAATCTCAGTTATGTTTTACTTTTTGCCGTTTTACACATATTTCTAAGTTCCGTCAACTGATTGCTTAGTCTCGGTGAAATCATTTTGCATAATTTCTCTAGAAAATGATTGTTTAACCATTCTAACGGTTTTAATTAATGGTTCCATAGCTTCGATACAAAGAATTTCCATATTTTTTTTTACTTTTGGACATTTATCCAAGTTTTAACTGTTCTTGTCTCTTGGTCAGATTGTTATCTCCATAACATTTCTCATTGCCTGATTTCCCCAATTTAACAAAATCTCAATTGAAGATGAATAATATTTTCAGTAAATAGTTTGTGGTCTTAATGGCTTTTAAGCCTTTTTCAATGGAAACAAAATATGGTTTTTCGTTTTTTGCCATATTTTGTCCTAACTTTTGTAGACTCATGGCATCTTTTTGATGGTGGGAATTCTCATTAGATATTTTTGGAGAACTTAAATAACGTTTTTTTGTCGGTTAAAAGCTAAGTGTACCAAAGGCGTTGAAATGAATTTATTCTTTTTTAATGTGATCAACTTTTTGAACTCTGTATTTTGTTCTTTGTTTTGACAATTTTTAATCAAGTCTCACTAAAGAAATGTCCCAGCCGCTTTTTTCTCAGGGTACGATTGACTAACAATCTCGTAGAAACAATTAGTCACCCGGACGTATTAAAGGACTCAACTTTAATTTTGTTGATTGAAGTTAAGAGAATCCTAAATGATAATCTATTTTCAATCATGTGCTGAAGTTTATAAAGTTTCAGCCAGTAGCTATTAATGTTGCTAAGTTCCTGTTAAGTAAGCTCAACTAGCTTAAAATCTTGCAAGATCTCAAGATCTAACGAAAATTGCAAAAAGACTAAAGTTGTTAATGAATCAAATTTTAGTCAATCTGAGAGCCAACTGCTCTATATAACAGTTTCTAATGGTTCTATATACAATAAAACTTTACTATTCAAATAATTGGGTTAAAGTAAATAATCAATTATTTATCATTTATAACATCATCGCTAGTTTTTTCTGATTGGTTAATCAAGAAAGTGATTTAGATCATTGTTTAAATAGTAAAAGTCAAATTACTGCAATATTTACTGTTACTGACATAAGCACGGATGTCTTTTACGTGGCTCTAAATACCTCAAGTCTAGGGTATTTGACCTTTAATGAACAACTACAGTATCATAAAAAACAACTGAAGAAATTTAACAATGAATAACAATTTATCGAAAAATGCCAATTTTGCAGCATATAAGTGCTAATAGCCACACTTGTGGGTCTGATGCAATAACGTTCGTTGAGTCCATGAGTAGCTTATAGCTAATCCTAACCATGTGCCATAATTTCGGGTTGCTCAGATTTTCCTTCCAAAAATCGGGGGCTGTACAAAATTTCGGTCCAAAAATTAAAAAAACTTTCGGTTTTGACCATTTTTGAATTTGACAAAATCTAAGTATTTTCAACTTCAAACGTTATTTCTTGCTGTCTGATGGCTTTTGTAGATAATTTGAAGTGGCGCCAACATCGCCGGCCCTGTTTTCGATCTCGAAAACACCATCGCAGAATACTGGCGTTAACTTCACGAGTGGCCGGTTCAGTTCTTCATGTGCCATTTTGACTCTCGCTGATCTCACAACACCGTCGTTACCAGTGTAGATCTCACTGATTCGTCCCATTTTGTATTCACAGCGTTTCACAGAGTCATCTACTATCCATACTAACTCGCCTTCTTTCAGGTTTCGCACCTGTTCTTTTGACCACTTCGATCTCTGGTTCCATTGTGGAAGATATTCGCCAGTCCACCCTTTTCAGATCATGTCGGCATATGCTTAAGCCGTTTTGAAAGATTTTTTCAGTTCATGGTGGCATTCACTGGATGACCTGAATGGTGCACTCGCGTTCTCTGGTCCTAGCAAGAAATGATTTGGTGTGCGTGCTGTCAAATATTCAGGGTCGTCACTTAACTGCTGTCAGGGATCTTGCGATGAGAGTCTGTTCCACAAGACACATGGTTGTGCTCAGTACCTCGTCGGTATAGCGTCAATTGTCCAAGATTGCAATCATGACTTTCTTGCAATTTTGAACAAGTCTTTCCAGGTGGATTGAATTTCCAAACAATCTTTTTCTGTGCTAAGTCACTCTCAATCTTTGCTTTGTCCCACTCGTTCATGAAAGTTTTCAGCTCGTTGGCTGTTCCAACAAAAATTGTTCCATTGTCGCTGATGATGGTACTTGGGAAGCCATGTTATCCGATGAATCTTTTCAGTGCAGCTAGACATGACTCGGTGTCCAATGACTGTGCGACTTCAATGTGCACTGTTCTGGTTGTCAGTCAAGTGAAGAGGCAGCACCATCTCTTCAAGGTACGTCGTAGGAACTTTCTTCAACGGTTCTGAAGTAGTCGGACACTGATAAAAGTTAATGGGAACACATGTTCATCAAGTCGTTGTCTGGGTAGATCCGCCCTCGGTGGATGAATTGGATTGGCGTTCATGTGTCTGCATTTGATACATCTCGACTTGATAGTCCTTAATGCATTTCTCAACCCGATGAACCGGTACTCTTGTTGGAGAATGTTTCTCACGTAATCTGTGCCCTCGTGTAAATTGTTTCGATGTGCTTTCTTCATCAGAAGTTGTACAACTGGATGTTTCGCGGTTAACAATATCAGGTGTTTTGCATTAAAATCAAGGTTTGAATGCTTCAGTCGACCTTTCACTCAATTTGTTCCATCTTCCTCTATGAAGGGTGACAATTTGGCGATGTTCAAAGTTTTGGAGACTAGACTTCTTTGCTGTTTGCTACCGACTTTGAAACATAAGGGAAGCTTTCGTTTTGAACAAATCGAAACAGTATTTGCTCGGCTTGATGAATTTCGTCTGTCTTAAGGGGTCCCTTCTTCTTCGTCTTGAACCTCATGCAGTAGGCGATGAAGTTTCTAATTCTGTCGAAGGTAATGTATGGTTTCCGATCAATTAGTCGGTCTAGTTTAGTTTCTGTGGATACAGTACTGGTAACTTGCTCAGCTTCAGCACGTTCACTTTTTGTAAAACAAGCGTTTATCTTTTTCTAAAGTCGCAGCTGATGGTTTTTGGTTTCGACAAAAAGATTCAGAAAGTTTTTTGTGTTAAAAGCCATTGCTTGTGGTTATTTTCATTGTCCTTTTCGATTATTCCTTCTAAAACAAGAGACCATAGATCGTTTCAGTGAACCAATTGAACGCTCACAATATTTTTGTTTAGCAGCTTACTGTTAATTACTTCATTGTTGTCTTTTCGTACAATTGTTATGGAAATCTGAGATATGTCTATAGTCTTTGTTATTTTCTAGTAAAAGGACTTAACTTTCACTATTGAGAGAGATCTACCGGCTTCCTTCGAAAATCAAGTTTTTCTATCTAGTTAGTTTCATTTCAAATTTGAGTTTGCTCATACATTTGAAAACAATCGGTTTAAGAAAAAAGGAGATTTTATAATTCGTTTTAAAAGTCTTAATACTGTCAAATTGTAGCATATTCCAACTAAACACAGGTTGTATATGCTCTCCAGATAAAAATAACTCATAAAATAATTTTTTAGCAGGCGGTTTTTTCAAGAACTATTTGCGATTTCCTTTTTTAATTTTTCTCGTCTAATTACAAAATTAGTGCGGTTCCCTTTGTTTCTAAAATGAAACACATTGAGCAAGAGAAATTGTTCTAACAATTAGTTCGTGGTTTTGTTAGCTTCGGCACCGTTTTCTCCTAAATTTCAATTGCATTTTTAAATTTTTGATTAATTTTTATCATTTTTTGTAGTTGTTTAACATAATCGAAAACAATGGTTTTCAAAAATTATCAAATTTTTCCTTTTTGTTTTTACCGAGTGGTTAGCTAGTCTCAGTAGAGACTTGTCAGAAATATACTTTTTCCTGGGTTTTTAATTCTATTTATTCTTTTATCTGATTCTATTCATATTTTTGTATCTTTTAATCTGATGTCCTTATGACTATGTTATTAAGTGTTTGTAAAAACTGACTGTGATTAACGTTTGGTTTTGTTAATATATTATGTTGATAAAATTGTCGCTTAGCATCGCCAATCGCAGATCTAATGGGCTCTCTAATGGGACATTATTTAACTCATTGTCTCGCTAAGGACAGCTCGCTAAGGCCGCCGAATAACTCCGATGAAGTTAGATATGACTTTTAGTTTGTCTAGTAATTTTAGGTAAAAGCTGATGCTTGATATGACTTTCCCCTTTCATTGTTCATGTTCTTGGCTGGCTTCCGAATCTTATCAAGGACAAAGTGAATTAGCTTTAGATTAAAGTACAATGTATTCTGTTTAGTTTAAGTGGTGTTTTTTTTTAAATTTTTTGTTGATGTTTTGGAAATAGATATTTGAATTGGAGAATAATTATTGATTTTGTTGTTTTGTTGTTTGTCTTCTCGCTTAGTCTTATTATTGGCAGGCGTCACATGCTCACCAATATGACATTATTTAATTTATTTAGTGGTTTGCGTTTAAAACCATTTTTTTACTCATTAACAATAAACTTCGAAGAGTATTTTACTTCGGAGAGTAATTAACTTCGAATGTTTTTT
This sequence comes from Convolutriloba macropyga, assembly GCF_964194025.1. NCBI lineage: Eukaryota > Metazoa > Xenacoelomorpha > Acoela > Convolutidae > Convolutriloba > Convolutriloba macropyga. Next base: position 44,848,524 of record NC_134468.1, on the reverse strand, counting down.
TTGAAAACTTTCTTTCTCCTCCTCATTTGGAAGATCTTTAATTAACTAAATTGGGTGAGCTGGCTCGGAGCATTATGTGCGTACGCACATCACCGAGCCTCCGTGTTTGGTCCTACTTTTTTGGTCCTACTTTCATATGTCTCAGCAACATCGATCGGGCAACATTGGCGTAAGATTGGGATTGCACCAAGTTCCTAACCTCTCTGTTTTTTATTGATAGGTTTAAAGCAGAAAATCAGCGCAAAAACCGTCAATAATTAAGAAAAATAAATATGATTTTCTGACAAAAATTATTTTTCTCAAAAACGATTTTTTACCAATCGCCTAATTCTAGTGAGATTAAGTTTGGACTGAAAGTAGTGATAGAAAGGTAACGAAGGTGAGCGGCAAGAAAAATACAAAGTAAAACTGAACAAAATAAAATAAATATGAGCCATTTATGTGTCGGCCTCTTTAATAACTACAGACAAATCAATACTAAAAAAACCTGTTCTTTCGCAATATCAATGCTAACAATCATCAACAAATCAGCATTTGTTGAACAATTGATTGACTTTTTAATTCTGAAACTTAACTGCGGAAACAAGGAATAATTATGTAAATTTAGGTATTCTCCATTTCTTTCGAATTTCACAGCGCGTCAAGAATTTGGTTTAAAAAGATAATTGAGTGTAGGTGACGCATTTTTAACTTCAACACTAGCCAGGGTCGCCACTTCCTATGTTTCATTCAAGCATCATATACGATGTCTTACAAATCATAACGTATTTCCTAATAAGATCCTTGCACGGAACCTAGGAAATCATATGTGATCCAGTATTTAATTCACATTGGGAATAGTTTTGAATTTTGTATGATCTTTGTGTAAGACTACTAAGAAATAATACAAACCATGCATGACGTTATATGAAATTGTGGAAAATTTTACGATCGGCAATCGGGGAGACGACCCGCTTTTCAGGAATTTAGATTAGACAATTATTCGTACTATCTGATACCTTGTTAACAATTTCATATTTCATTCGAATCAGCGGCAAAGCACCTCATTCAATTCCCCCTCCCCTCTCTGCCATCATCTTCGCGTGCTCTGTCTCCAAATCTCATGACCCCCCCCCCCCCCCCCCCCACCACCATTACCAAAGAAATCAACTAAAACAGCTCACACTTAGCTTAATTAAAGCTCTTTGTTTTGTAAACAGAGAAAGTTGACCAAAAATGATTATTTTTTTCTCTGAATAATCATCATTTGGCAACCACACTGTGACGGGGATAGCAACCACAATTCAGAAGCCGGAACATTTCTATTGATAAATTCAAAGAATAGAAAGAAGTTTCCTAAGTCAATCAAAATTAAAGTGATTTAGTACTCAGCTGTCGTAACTGTATTTTTTACTTGAGATTCAAGTTATCCAACTTGCGATAGCGTTGAGTCTAAAAGAAGTTGATAACAATATGACTTACTTTTATCTAACTCGTCTGATTCTTAGAATAAGAAAACAGTGTAATCTCCCTCTGTCTTCCACGTGAAATGTTGCCTCGAGTGCCTTTTTGACATTCGAGATCACTGTCATGCTTCCTGATGTTACTATGATGTCCTCAACCCAGACCAAGATGAAGGTGTGACCCTCTGTCTCTGCTCTCGCGAACAAAGAATAATCGTTCCCGCTTCTGGTGAAACCCTATCTCATTAGGAAGTTTGCCCGTTCCTTATACCAGTTGTTAGCTGCCTTTTTCTAAACCATAAATTGAAATATTCAGTCGACATACTAACTTCGCGCCATCTGATCCATGTATTAAACTCCTGTGGCTGTTCCAGATACACTTCTTTCTCTATTGGTGAGTGCAGGAAAGCTGACTTGACGTCAAACTCGCGCATCACATAGCCCTGCTTCGCTGATAGTTGAAGTAGAATCCTGAATGTCTCTGGCTTACAGGTAAACGGAAAAGTCTCACTTGTTTGAAACTTTTGCCACATAGCGTGCATTGTATTTGTCAACTTGACCACTGGGTCCTAATTTCATTTTGTAGACCCATTTGCCCGGTATGAAGTCCCTGTCTGTGGGTGGTCTGACTAGGTTCCAAGTGTCGTTGTCTTGGAGTGCCTTGACCTCGTCCTTCATTGCCCGGTGCCACTGGTATCAATCGTCAACTTGCTTGGCTTCGTAAACTGTTTTGGCACCCAGATAGTCACACTCAGTCACAACAAGATGGGTCTTGAATTCTCCAAAAGTTGCGGAACATTCCTTGCTCGTGTCCCTCGACTGGGCTCTATTCTGTCCGCTTGCTCCAGTGTCTCTCCAAAGAAGCCTACTGTCTCTGACAGTGAGAAGTCCTCTGTGTCACTGTCTTCCAGGGACTCCGAGTCTCCGAGACTCCCTCTTGTTGCAGTGGATTCTTCGTCTAGTTATGCTTCCTCAACATCGATGCATCTGGTCTCAGTGTCGGTTCTTGAGTGTTCACATGCTCTGCGTCATGTCCTTCCCTCTTTAATGCAGTAGATATGCCCTGCTCCTCTTCGTTGCCATAGTCTTGATGACCATCATCTGGGTGCCAGTTCCCCAGTTGCTGTGACCCATCATCTAGTAGGTTGGGCGTCTCTGTGTTGTCAGAGATTGAGCTCACTTCGGACTCCTTGATAATCGCGTCCCGAACTGCCACCACCTTGCATGTGTTTGTTATGTACACCAGGTATCCGTTGTCTCCTTCGGTGTAACCCACAAACTTTCCTTCCAGTGCCTTGGGTTCAATTTTGCTGACGTCTCTGTCCCTCTTCCTCATGAAGACTGTGCAGTCAAAAATAGATAATGTACTAATGGAAGGCTTAGGTTTTATACCTCACATCAACTCTTCTGGGCAATTTTGTTCTCCTTGTCTCACAACCAAGTTCCTGATCTTTGATGGGTGGCGAATTGCTGCTCCCCATATCATCTTGGGAAGACCCGCGTCAATGAGCAAGCATCTTGCCATCTCCAGCAGTGTCCTGTTACCCCACTCAGCTAACCCATTCTGTTGTGGCATCTCTGGTATAGTTTTCTCCTGCAGAATGACTGCATCTTAAAAGTACATCTTGAACCGCTCTGAGAGAAACTCCTTCGCATTGTCTTGTCTCAATTTCTTGGGCGTCCCACACTGAGAACAAACCTATTCAGGCTGAGCACTGCTTCACTTTTTGCCTTAAGCAAGTCAACAAACACAATCTTCGTAGACTGGTCTGCAAACACAATGCAGAACCTGAACCCTGTCAGTGACTCTACTCTGAAATGTCCTATCACCTCTGTGAACACCCTGTCCAGCTTCTTTTCTGCTTGGGTCTCTGCCACTCTTTGTACTACAGTCTTTGTGATCTTGGCCAATGTTTTGTGACATTGCATACATCATCGAGTTCCCCACTGTTTCTGGTGCATTCCTGGCCACATCTGCTTGATTCAAATGACCCAATCGTCTGTGCCAATTCCTTGCACTGTCAAGTTTCACTATGTTGGAACTCTTCTTGAATTCTAGAACGCTGCAGGGTAAGTAAAACAAAATATTTTCTTGCTTTAGTTTTACCCGAGTTCCCTTTTGGACTTTCATGTAAATATTTTTTTTCTCGAAAACGAAGCTATGTCCACACTCCGTGCATCTTGAGACTGATAGGAGATTGAAGAATAGTCACGCACACAAAAACACATTTTTGATTTGGCATTGGAATTCTTCTTTGTTTGAGGGTATGCTGATCCCCACACAGCCTCTGGCCACCACTTTGGAAGCTTCTCCGTTTGGATTTCTGGCCATTGATTGAATGGGCACGAAGTCCAGGAACGCGTCATCGTTCGTCACTATGTGATCTGTACAACCACTGTCCACTAGCATGCCTGCTGTCTTCCACTGGGTATGAGCTGCCCAGTGTTCCTCGGCTGGTGAAGCCAATGCTGGACCCGTTGCAACTGACTCATGTTTGCCTCCATCTCTTTGTCTCTTGCATGCCCTGTCTAGGTGACCTTTCTCACCACACTTGCTGCATTGTGCTGTCTCCTTCCTCCTGTAGTCCTTGGCAAATTGTCCAGGCATCTCACACACAAAGCAGTTTAGTTTCGTGGGTCCCTCCCTGAAGTCGCGCTTCACTACTGCCAGCGTCACTGAACCACTCTGTCCCATGTGCCGCTGTGCTGTGCTCTCATGGAAGTTCTGCAGCCTTCTCTTCAACTCTGTGAAGTTCGTTGACGGGTTGAAGCATTTCTGTATAACAAAACCTTCAGGAACCATATATGAACCATACAGGAACCATAACCATACCTCATTGGCAGGCCATGAGGATCAAGGTGTTGAAGAGTGTCTCTGAGACTGCTTGCCCTGCTTTTTGTTGCCTTGTGAGCAACTCCTGTCCACTGATGAGGAAACTATCGAAATCCTCAGCTGCAGTCAAGCAAGCTGTGCCACCAAAGACACCATTAGTGGCGTCTCCACACTCTAAAATCTCTCTTGCAGAAAGCTCCCAAACCTTTGCTCCTTCTCCTATGCCGTCATCTCCCACACAGTCATGTCTCATCGCCACGAGGGCTGTTGCATCTAGAGTCAGTGCCAGATGGCACCACACATTGTTCCGTTTCTCCATGATGCGTGCAACTTCTTTCTCTTAAGCATCCTTCAGCACCTTGTGCTTCTTCTTCTCATCATTGCTCGCCCCATTGACTAGTGGTGCAGGCTCAATGTGTTGCTCCTCTGTACCAAGTAGTGATTTGTAGAGCCCCTTCGTCTGCATCATTGCCATAAATCTAGTGCTCCATATTGGAAAGTCCTGTGCTATTCCTGTGAAGGTCGGCAGCTTCACTGTCTGTCGATCCACCGTACTTTGAGCTGGCAAAACAGCAGTGAAAAGATAAGGTACTAAGCAGAAAAGGATTATGACTGTCAACAACATTTTATTTTTGTTTTAGAAATTAATTTTACGACTTAGAAAATTGCTGGGCCCTTAACCTGTTGGGTTGCGGGTTTTCGAAAGCGGAATGAAAGGCATTTTTAATTAAGTAGACAAATTAATTTCTCAAAATGAGAGAATAACAAGAAGGGTATTTTACAGTAGAGTTTAAAGACTTACAGGAGAAATCTGATTATTAGATCAATATGGTGATTTGATTTTGAGGATGAAAAAAAGGCTCAAAAATCAGCTGTATATAGACCCATTATCAGTGCAAGATAATCAAGATGCAAAGCTAATCTTAGCAGCATGATTTACAGTGGGGGTCTCAAGGGTTACCCAATATGGTTTGCTTCTGCAGTTTTTCCAGAAATCAGTCGATACATGCTGGGAAGATTTTTCATCAAATAGTCTCACTCTAAAATTAGTTATCTGGATTCACCAATTTGAACCGAATATTGATTCTAAGCACCATTTCTTGACGATTCATTTATATAAATTCTGCGATTAAAATCACTTTGCTCTGGTCTTTCTAATCTGTTAAATCAAACTTTCTTTCTAATTCTCACTAAGTTCGAAACTGTAGTTTGATCGATATTCCAACACATCGATTTCTTCTATTTAGTGAAAGGTCTGAAATGCGATGAAAACACTAGTTATATGCCCGTTAAACAAATTGGTGACGTTCAAAACTCCCATGAAACAAAATTGAATTGGGAGTTTGCAAACCAAACAGGCAAATCAGATGCTATATACAAATTTGACCAATGAAGAACCAATACAAAGACTTTATGCAAACCTGTAACAAATGAGGACAACTCACGATCAAAAGCAACGCAAGCGTTAATGCATCAGTTTACAGACATGCACTCAGAAGAAAGTTGAATTTTCACGACGCAAATACCATGGACAAAGGTGTTAGTTTATCACTGATGCATATCAAATTTTTTAGTCAAATTTCACTCAAAAACTGCATAATCGTTTACTGAATGAGGTGAGCTAAAATGAGCAAACAACTGCTGTATTTGTTTTTTTCAGCATTATGAAAAAATTGGTTATTCGTATAAATAAGAAACAGAAGATTGGCGACAGGAATGAAACAGCTTTAGCTGACAAACATGTTTTAGGAAAGAGTCTTCAAGTTCTTCTTCTTCTTACTTTCCATTTTTTTTCATTTTTTGTTGTTCTTTTAACTAAACTTAATTTCAAGTCAAATAGGATAGGTTTTTGCAGTTCTCAGTTATTATAATTGAGATCACACAACTTAATTGTTTCAAATTTCCCAATTTTTAGCGCGTACACTTTCTAAGAAAAAATGAAAACGCTGAAAATAATTGTTTCAAATTATTGGTAAAAATCTAATAAGCAAATCACAAAAATTAGGACTCGCGACTATCAGTGAGTTTCACCAATGAGTGCTCGTTGAAAAAGAAAATATTCTTGTCTAGATCTACGATTTTTAGTGAACCCAGAAAGATTACGATGACGTAGAAACTTGACAATTAAGATAACTAAATAACAGAAAAAATCAATCAGAAAATATTGAGCGCTGAGATGTGGTTCACTATCATGAGAGGTAGTTTGTCACAAACTTTATTATCCATATCAAGCTAAACAATTTTCTCTTATCTGCAACAAAACAATACAAAAATAAAACAAGGAGACTGTAATGTGTGTACGCACATAATGCTCCGACCCCCTCATCCACATTCTTGACTGAAATGTCTACCAAATGATGAAGAGATAGGAAACTTTCAAAAACATATATATAATTCAATAAACTGCTAATTGAATACAAAAATGCAAAGCTATATGACCGATGAAACTTGTTGTTAATAGGAATACTAGAAAAAACAATAATAAAATCAAATTACAAACATTAAGTACGACCAAAAGTCGTTCTCAATATTTAAAAAATTGATAACAAAATTAAACTCACAATAGAAGTGCGAAGATACGTTTCTATTTTTGAAAACAATTAATTTCAAACTGATTAATATCATTAGACATTAAATGAAATAACTAAAATCTTCATTTATAGTTCCAAAGGAATCAATTGAGTCCTCTCATAATCAAGTGGAAGTCATTCGACTACAAAAAGAAGGACAATTACAAAAAATGATTTCAATTTCAATCAATTTTGCTGCAAAAATGGCAGTGAAGACGTTAAAACCATGAAATTGTCACTAAGTGGGTTAAAAATATTCAGTTGCGCATTATTTCAAAGCCAATGGGACCTACCATTAATATTATCATTTAACAAGAAATCAAAAATCCTTTAATATGTACAAATATAAAACATACCCAAATATTTTATATTTTATGAAAACTCGTAGAAACAGTAGTAACAAAGTCAAGAAACAAATTGCTGAAATTAAAACCGTTATAAAGATTAACTTAAAGCTCACTGGAAACAGGCTGTGACCTGTTTTTACAGAGACTAAGTTACCTATCGACCGAAAAAGTCGATAAAAAGGCGATAAAGGTTTTATTTTTTTTTTTAAAAAAAAAGGGGAAGATCAAAAATCCCAAAATAATTTTGGAAACAGAAATTTTCAAAAGTCGTAACAGCCATACGATTTCAACAAAAGTTGGATTAGGTTGCAACACCTCCGCAAGCAAATTGGGCTTTTTATTAAAGAGAACTACAAAATCACGAGACCACAAAACAAAGACAATTACAAGCAAAAGCCAAAACTTCACAAACAATTTTAAGACACCACAGTGCTCAAGGCATTAAAATTATAGGATGTTATCTACAAGAATTGTAAAACATCACTTACTTTTAATCTGAACAGCAACAGCTCTTCTTATAGACACACATGAAATGGGTTTCCGCTCGTTTTTACGCAGACGACGCCAGAATTTGAAAGAAATAATATAAAATAGTGGCAAAGCTCAAAAATTCGCAAAAGTTTTCTTAATACAAAAAATTCAAAGTTATAAGAGCCATTATATAAGTACTGAAAGCATTGTTGAGGTTCACTTATAACTCTAATAAAGCCTATTAGATCTTTGAATAGGGGCACTAAATCATTGATCTACAAAAACTATTAAAAATAAAAGCAAAACTTATGACGTCCATAAAATTTTAAAGAAGACAATTGGTCAGAGCCTTAAAAACAGGAAACTTGACACTTGAGCAATAAAACTTGGTTGTACCGCCCCATTTTTTGTTAATAAATGACTCCTAATTTGATTTTATTGTCAGTAACTAAAAAAACTATAAATGCGGGAAAATTAAAAAAAAACAACCAAGCCATTAAAATCTAAAAAAATTCTGACGTGAGAGTTCATAGTGAGATCAGGATCAGCCCCTATACTGCTGCACGGCTATGAAAACAATCAATTGTTGAAATGGTTGCAAAATAGATAAGTATTTCATTAAAAATTTTTCAGTATAACATACGTAAATAATTCATTTTGTTCAATTATCGTGTTTAAATTTGCAAAGAATTTGGAAGTAATAATTCCACCGGGAGTACAACTAACGCTCTTTTTAGGGTTACAGAAAACATGAACGAATCTTTAAGGTGTCTAATTTAAAAAAAGTGGGCTAAAAATATATTTGGTCCCATTTTTGACGAAAGTCTGAATTTTGAAAAATTTAGCATAAATTCTGGACAATAAACTCAGATCGAACAATTAACCAAACCTACGTTATCTTTATAGATAAAATTAATGACACTATGGTGTCGGAACAATGCAAATGGGTAGGAACATTTAGTATTTCTTTATTGTCAACGAACTATTTTTTACTGGATTGGCTACTAGAGGACAGAATTCAATTAACTGTTTCAATTTTTCAGTTATTTATTTATTTCAAAAAGTACTATTTTATCTGTTTGTATGCGTTTGATACTGTGCACAAATATAGGATAAAGTTAGTAGTAGAATATTTGTTCCAAACCCACTTAGTGGGGGAGGATCTTTATACTCAAACGGTTTTTTTTGTTCAGTAAAATTTGGAGAGAAATGTTCGTAGAGAAATGTGATTAGCATCAATAAAAAGCTCGTCCAGCGTAGAATTCGAAATTACATAGATTTTTTTGAATTCCATTCTTTAAGGAGTTATCGAGGTTTAAAATTTTGTGTGAAAACGTGATATTTGGCATGATTTTGTTCATTTTATAAGAATTTTCTTTCAATATAAATTTTTTCTATCAAAATATTAATTCAAAGTTACATTTTACGCTTCAAAATCAAACATTTTTGGGTTACTAAAAAGTGAAAGGCAATAAAAAGGCTAAGTATGGTGCCACGGGGAATTTCAATACTAAAAAATCGAATTTTAATTGAAAGCTGTTTTTTAAAAAATCTTCATATTTCTTGTTATCATTTCAAGTCAATTAGAGACAGCTAATGGCTTTTTGGACTTCACAAACAATGATTTGATTTTTTTCAAAAATTAACCGACCTTAAACTTTTGTGTGTACTTTTTACTGAGTAGTTCATTTTTTAATGTCTTCGACACTTTTCTCTCTCAGTTTTTTTGAAATTGCTGTTTTTGCCTGTTTTTTATTCTTTATCTAGACATAAAAATTTTTCTGAATGCTGAGAGTTCTCATATGTTTCTATTTGTCTATCTGAGGATTGAATTAGTTATTCAATGCAGTCAGTGTATAGCAAAAGGTCTTAAATTTTCTGATTGTTGTTTTTAAAGTTTTTCAAAATTTTTATAGTTTGTTCTTCTTGTTCACACCTTGTAACTTATTTTCAACAATGCGAGGTTCCATTTTTTCCTTGTAATTAACAGATCTTGAACTTGTAGTGTACTTTAGTCAGTCTTATTTTAGTGTACTTTTAAGTCAGTCTCAATAATGATAGGACCAATTTTTTTTCTCCTGCAACCAGAATTAAACGGTTTAGAGGTTTTATGTTCTGACTATTGGTTTTATGTCTTCGATGCCACGAGTTTTCATTTTTTTTTCAATTTGGATACTTTTTCATATTTTTGGTTCTTTTTGAAATCTTATCATATTATCCTAATATTGACAGTTTCTATTGGCTTAGAGACGGAGTTCAATTGATCGTAATAAAAATTTCAGAGAGGTCCCATCCACTTCCTTGTAATAAAATTTTAACGAGTTTGTGTATATTATGTCGTAACTGATGTTTTGTTTGTTGAACAGTGCGCGTTTTTATAAATATTTTTTGAGTGGTCAATTTTTGTGACTCTGTTTGTTTACTTTTAGCAAATGGACGCAATAACATAACTCAATGATTTTCAAATGAGGCTTAGGTGAATATAATTAACCTTTGATTATAGTTTCAACGGAAATAGTGGAAATAACAATTGAAAAATAACAGAATGTTCAGATAATAGCTAATGATTTTAACTAATTAATTAGTATGCCTTTTGCACATTGTTTGGTTTTTTTTAAAGTTATTCGGCACCTTTAGTTCGTTTCTATGGCTTAGTCTAAAAGAAGACAGGTCCTCTCGATTTTTTAATGACGTCTCAGTAAATTTATCTAGAATTGTTTTGTAAAGCCACTGATTTTTACGACGTCTGATTTAATCGGTCTAAAACTGTTGATTTCTTTTTGATTTTCGTCTCATTTACACTTCCATCGGTCGACCTGTTAACTAGTCTCGTTAAAGCAGATTGCCATCTGCTTGTAAAAAAGAAAAAAATGAATTTGCGTAGTTAGGGTTTTGTCTAATTGTAATTTGACGTTGTTACTAGGAGCTTTAAAATTTAGATAATGATTTTTGACGTGAAATAATTTTGTGTTTTTGCTTGTTTTGTTGTTTCTTTTTCATTCTCGCAGTCTTATTATTGGTATATTACGTGAGCACTCTAAGGAGGCACGGCATTATGTAATTTAATTAGTAATTTGGGTGTTTAACTATTTCTTTAAACTGAAACATCTTTTTTTGATTATCTTTTGTTTTGGTTGACAATGTAGTCAAAAATACAGATGAGCTCGGGTCGGATCATCATGTGCAAACGCACTTTAACCTGCCTCCTTCTTTATTTCAAGAAACAAAATTTTGACACAGCTCTTAAATTGACAACTGAGCAAGAAAAAGAACAAAGAAAAAGAAAGCTGTTTGTTTGAGCCAAACAACCTGCGAAAACTTTTTTCACCAATAAGACAAAAAAACTTTGTTGCAATATGTGCTCAAAAAACTTGTTGAACAGAAATTGGAGAAACAAACAAGGAGGCTCGGTAATGTGCGTTTGCACATAATGTTCCGACCCCGCTCATCCAAATTCTTGACTTATTTGGCTGCCAAAAAATGAAGAGATAGAAAATTATCAAAAACATATATATATATATATATATATATATATATATATATATATATATATCATTCAATAAACTGCTAATGGAATACAAAAATGCCAAGCTATATGACTGATGAAACTTGTTGTTAATAGGACTACTAGAAATAACAATAATAAAATCAAATTACAAACATTAATTCCGACCAAAACTTATTGTTAAACAAACCACCAAAAGAATTTAAAAATTTCAGAGGGCCAATGAATGTTGTTGTTAATAGGGCTATTAGGAAAATATTAAAAAATTAAGTAACAAACGTTAATTACAACTAATTCTCGATGTCTATATTTAAAAACAATCATAACAAAATCAGACTAGCATTAGAAAAAAATTTAGTGAAACAAATTAACCAACACTTCATTGGAAAAGCTATTGTATCTGTTCTTAATGCAACTGGGCAACCGACAAAAAAAAACAAAAAACACGAATGACACAAAAGGGTGCGAGGCTCAAAAAAACACTTTAATTTGAATACACTTGAAAACAATTATTTCAAAATGATTAATATCGTTAGGTAGTGAATGATGTAACTAAATTATTCAATTATATCTCCATAGGAAGCAATTACGATCTGTCATTGTACAGTGTACGTCATACGACTACAAAACTGAAGGACAAATACCGGAAATTTTTAAACTTTTAACTAAATTTTGCGGGAAAGTGGCACTGCAGCCGTTAATATCATAAATGTGCCAGTGAAAGCATTAAAAACAATCAAGTGCGCCCTCCTTCAGAGCCAATTGGACTTGCCATTAAAGTTATGATCTCAAAAAAATCATAAATCATTTAAACTGTAAAAAATATAAAAATCTCAAACAATTGATTATATCTCGTAGTAACAGGAGTAAAAAAGCCACGAAACAAATGGTTAAAGCCTAAATTGTTGTTAAGATTAAATTTAAGCTCTCTAGAAACAATTTGCTACCTGCTTTTACAGAGACTAAGCAACATTTCGACCGAGAATTGATTTGAAAATAGAAGGATCTGAAAATCCAAATATCTTTTGAAAACAAATTTTTTTAAAATTCATAACAGATACAAAATGTCAACACAAAGAGATGGATTATGTTGCAACACTTCAAAATGACAATTAGGCCTTATCTTTAAATTATCTTTAAATCATCACCTGCTTCTCATCTCAACATCATCATCCACGGGTTTTCTTAATAAAGGGTCTACGTAGAAATGACAGCAAACAGAAACCCAAAAATTGAACAAAAGAGTTTTCGAAAAATTTTTACGAATTTAAAAGGTCGAAGCCATCATTCAAGACATAAGACCCACCGAGAAATTTTTTTTGGAGTATAGAAAAGCAGTTGAGACTAACTAGTGAGCTTAAGTTACTTGCTGACGAAAATGAAACCAAAAAGGAGACAGCAAATAAAAACAAATAGTTATAAACTGAAATGAGAAAGATCACTTATATGTCCTGGGAGAGCAATTGAGACCTATCATTATCAGTTATATGTTAGACAACAACAGAAAAAAGGCAAACATAGGCAGAAACTAAAACATTCTACCAAAAATTGAGAGAGGACAATGTAAGCTCAAAATCATAAACTTATCAACAAAAGCAATTAACATATTCAAATAAGCCGACAATGAACATTTTACTAACTATGCTGTTTTCGATTAGAACTTACAAGAATATGCTAATTAGACAGGGGAACAAAAAGAAATTATAAAACATGCGATTACGCAGAAAACGTAAAAAAAAATAATAATAAATCTAGTTCAAAATCAAGAAGCTGTTAGTTAAATACAAAAGCGTTACAGACATTAATTATCACTCACATGGAATGATTTTCCGCCTGTTTTTACTGAGACTTTGCCCAAAGTTGACCAACATAAGGTGAAAAATTGGCAAAGTTCGAAAAATCACCGACATTTTCTTTAAACAAATAAAATCAAAGTCATAAGAGACATTAGATAACAACTGAAAGCATTAGCAAGGTTCACTAATACTTCTTAAAAAACAAATTGGATTTTGATTGGAGATACTAAGTCATTGGACTCGAAAAAATACCATAAGTGGAAGCCAAACAAAAGAAGTCAATAAATCTTTACGAAAACAATTAGACAGACCCAAAAAAATCATGAGCTTAACTCTGAAATCATAATATATGGTCGCTGTGCCTAATTCTTTGTCAAGGGTATCTGTCAATAATTGAGCCCTAATTTGAAATTCTCGTAAGTAATTTACATCAGAACTAAAAATGCAGAAACATTTTTAAAAAAGGGCCGCACCCCATTAAAATCTACAAATTGTTTCACCGTAAGCATCCATTGTAAGATCAATATCAACACTGATATTGCTGAGGGGCTAAAAAAACTCAATTGCTCAAAAGTTTGCGTAATAGAAAAATTTTTAAACATAAGTTTTCAGTATATCAAAAATAAATTTGGCATTTTGTGTAATTAGGTAATTATCGAGTTTGAATATGCAAAAAAGTGGAAAAATTTTATTTCCATAAGACTGTTGAAACCATCAGGAGTACATATAGCTCTCTTTTTCAGATACAAAGAGTATGACCGCAGTTTTAAGGTTTCTAATTCCAGCAAAATTAAGGAAAGTTGGCTAAACAATTATTCTTGGTCCCACGCTGGAAGAAAAAAGTCTAGCACAAACTCTAGTCTAAACACTTGGATCGAACAATTCAGCAACCCTACTCTATATTCTGTAAACTTAATATCATTATTTGTAATTTTAACAATTTATCATATCTTAGCAAAATTGACAAAAATTTTGGTCAAAAATACGGAAAATGTTATTAAAAACAACAGAATATCGTCTACTATTCACAAAATTTTAAACCTCGATAACTCAGTGTAAGAAGCGAAAATCTAAAAAAAACTTTTTAATTCCGGATTTGTCACTGGACGCGCTTTTAATGACACCACTCACAACTCTCTACGATGATTAAATCGATCGGTGAAAATTCACTGAACGAAAAAACCCATTTGAGTATATAGTTCCTTCCCACACTAAATTGGTCGGAAAAACGATAATCTGATAGCTCAGACACTATGGAGAGCAGCGCCAAATGGAGCAAATACATCTCACCTTCTTAAAGAGAACTCAAAAAATTCAGCAAAATAATTTTTGAAAGAAACACCTGAAAACTTTTGCAACTTCTTTAAAAAACATGCTCACCCATGTGAGGTGACTACTACACGAATAGTTTGAAATACTAAGAAAAACACGATAAAGTATTTTAGGCTGTTGAGGTAATTTGACTCAAAGTTATTAATTTATGGTACTACTACACGAACAAATGAATCAACTTCAATTTATTTTGTTATGTTTCGCCTACTTTATTGAAAAGCTATGGGAAAAAATTGCTAGAGAAGTGATCATACTATGCTAGTGATTATGTTTGAAGATGTGAACATGACAAAAAAGAGGGAAGCTAAAAAAATGTTTTAAATGTTTCAATAAATGTATGCTAGTCCGCCAAATAATGATGAATGTGAATCTTTATTTGTGGAAAAAATTGTAACCCGCCATTACAAATTATAGGCTCACAGGTACAGGAAAAAATTGGAGATGTTTGACCGAAAAAGATAATTTAAATAATAGATATTTCTATACCAAAAAGTGGTATTTATTAACAGATGGGAACCATTGGGTCACAAAATTGAAGAATTAAGCAATAAAATTGAAATTTTTTTGCCGTTAATTTAATAAAAAATCTGATGAAAATCCAAATATAGTATAGATAGAGTTTTTCCGTGAAATTTGAAAAAAATTACAGAAACAGACTGGCGAAAAGGAGAACCAACATTTTCAATAATATCTACATTGTAGAAACTGAAACTAGAGGCAGAAAAAAAGAGCATCCCTTTGGCTTCACCTCTTTCACCAGTATTATAAAATGAAATAAGGAGGATGGAAGGAACGTGGTCAGTAATTCTAAGAATGACTATTAAAACATGTATACTGAATGGAATGATTACTTGATGTATCTAGAAAGGAGTTCGTCAAGAAACGTTGACAATATTTTTTGTTCATCAAGAGATTTTAAAAAGTGCGTATTCTTCTGGACACTGCAATTATCTAAGCAAAATAAAATATTCAAAACATCCGTTTGAGAGTTGATATGAAAACTCGTGAATCGCTTAGCGATAAGGAAGATTCAAGATAATCTTATAACAAGCAGAGTACTTCCTATAAACCAATTGAGCTCCCTCGAAGACTTTAAAAGTTACAGACTATATACAATTCGTGCTCGATAAGGTAAAACTTGTGAAAAACTTCCGGTTGTTATGATCAACAAATTTTCTACAAACACCAACATGGTAATTGATAATCTAACTGGTCTTAGGAGTAAAGTAAGTTCGGTAGATGCGACGCTTCTTATAAACAAAATTATTATTTTTCTTGATCAAATGCCTCAACCCACATTATATGTTAACTGGTTTTTTTGAAAAAACTTGATACTGGTGAAAATAAAGTACTCGTGACAAATTTTCGCCTATAAACTTCGTGTTATGGTTGAAATGCTTTTAAATCTTGAAAAACATGACCAGGAAGAAAATTGAAATGGTTGAGAAATCAGTAAAATGACAATGATTAACAAAAAGAATTGGAAACCAAGTGACTGATAGTGTGATTGATTGTGACGTTTTCAAAATTATAGTTTGCTGTTAGGATCACATTATTTTCTTGAACTCGAAGAGATTTGTTTATATGCGGGATTGGCCTCATAAAGAGTTTCTTATTCGGTTTGGGATTTCATTTTATTTTTTGTTTTTTATAATTACAAATCTTGTCGGTTAGGAAAACTCAAAATGTTTGTTGTGCCATATTTATTTTGTTGTGCCAAAAAGTGCCATATTTATTTTGTTTCTTTACTTTTTCTGTTTTGTATCTCTAGATTAATCAAAGTTCACGTTTCCGAATAAAGAAAATACAACATTTTTAAGATTAATAACGTAGTAACAAGCTGCTTAATTCCATTCGTTTGCTCCGAAGTCTTTTGCCTCAACTTCTATCCTACTGAAATAATTCCCGGCCAGTTTTTTCCCTCCCTGTGTACCACTAGTTTTCGCGTGATTCTGCTTGCATCTTTTGATCAATGAAATCGATCGATTGTCAGTATGAACAATAGATCCTTCTTTTTACCAATCAGTTGACAAAAGCACTTTGAAAGTTTGGATTCTCTATCCAAAAAACAGGTTAAATTCAGGAACGAAAATGAGATTTCAAGTAGTCTGAAAGTATAGAAGTCTCCAATTGCTGTAATGGTTGTAATGTCGTTTGACGCGGCAACAACTCCTTCAAAACATCAAGCAATACAGCAAAATTTGTCTATCGCAAAGTCTGTCAAAAACAATCTACAGAGAAATTATGGCAAAACGTCTCCTGAAAATGGTTATTCCATTGCTTCAAATCGAATGTTCTAATGTCATCAAATATATCCCGGGCTGAGGAATTTGACAAAACTTATGTAAGAAATGCGCTGAAAACCGCTGGAAAAAAAATATTTTTCTGCGGATAAATCTTACATATTAATCCGCTCAATCTGCTGAATTTTCAGCACCTTTCTTACATAACTTCAGCACTTTTGAGAACATTCAGCGGACAGTTATGTAAGATCTAACTGCTGAAAAATATAATTTTTCAGCGACTGTCAGCGCATTTCTTACATAACTTTCAGTACTTATCTTACACAATATCAGCACTTATCTTATGCATTTTCAACGGTTTCCTCGCACAAGTTAAAATATTTTCAGTTGCTTTTGCTTCTGTACATACAGAAGCAACAACGGTGCAAGACTAAAAACCATTGCACCAGAGCAGTTCAATTTAAAAACAGTTGGATACCTGCAAAAACTTGAGAATTTTGTCAATTTTAAGATGAAGCAGCTGTTACAGCTGAGGCATAAAACAAAATTGCTTGATTGAATGAAAACATATAGCTTAACTTAATCATCTTCCTTCCGTTGGATATAATGAAAGTGTGACGCTTTTCAGTTTGTCCGTTTTTCAAAAAAAATGAATTTTAATTTTAAAAAGATTTTTTTTATCGATTTGTGGCTCTACAGAAATGCAAAAAGGTGAAAGAGCCTACATGCTGACTACTTTATAAGCAATAGTGAGCAAAAAAAGTACACGTAAAATTATGTAAGATGATTATGCGCTGAATCGACTGAATCTGAATTTTTCACAAGTGTTGAAAATATGTACGAAAGGTGCTGAAACAAATGCTGATTTTGTGCAAGAAATGTGCTGAGAAGTGCTTAAATCTTTGATTTCAGCGGATTCAGCACTTTTTTTCAATTTTCAGCGCAATTAGCATAAACTTTGCATAATTTGAGCACATTCAATGGATTTCTTACAAAAATATCCACTTACAGCCCTTGATCCCTCGACCCGGGATGAATATGTTTTTGTGTACCGGTTTTCGAGGCCATCGGTACACAAAACTAAGTTTGTCAACATTTAATCTTCACTTGTCCTAAATTCAGCCAGAAAACCACAATATAATTGACACCAAACTTTTCAAGTTAAAAAGGTAATAATTGTTATTTTTTTGGTATAACACAGCACAAATATCGTTGAAACCCAGATCTTTCTCTTACTTTTTTAAGATTAATTTCTCAATAAATCCACTGGCATCGCTAAGTGACTGCTTTATATATTATCTTTTGTACCAAATAAATCTTCAAATTTATCCTGAAGTTAGCAAAAGTGCTCGTTTTGTTTAACTAGCAGAAACTGAAGGTTTCAGTAAGTCTGAACAATGAAAATCAGTAAAAAAAAAGCACGTATTTACAAACTATTAGTGCGTCTGGTTGTTCTTTCTCAATTTCAACGGACAAAGCAAGTTGAATTTTCGCCCTCCAAAATCAACCATCCGCCAATTTTTTGGAATTCTGTGGCTTCTATCTTATCTCTTGCGAACTGGTTTTTCGACTCAGCAGTGGGTTGGTGTGTGGGAGCTGTAGTGCTATCGGGAAGAGCAACTTCATTAGTTCAAAGTCGCAGTTTTCCTTGTGAGATAATTCCAGTTTTTAGTTCAGTGGTTATCTAAAAAACATAAAAGAGTGTATTGATTTTCTTCGGACTTCTAAACACACTTGACCCCACGCTCGAAGTACAATTTAAGAATGAGGCCTGGTGTATGCAAGTTCATCTCAGATATCAAACGTTTGTTCTGAAGCTGACCTAAACAGTATGAGAAGCAGTGGTCTTACAAAACAGATGACTAACTTTACAATGAGAAATAACTTTCACATGTAACCTGGCTGCGTGTTTTTTTAGACACCGCTGACAAACTTTATATAATTTAGACACTGGAACACTTTTTGGGAGAAAAAAATTAGATACATTGAATGGTGTCCTGATTACGAATTGTATATGATCTCAAAATCAATGTGGGAAAAAAACAGTTAAGTAAATTAAAAACAATCTCCAAGAACTTCTCAAAAAGACAGTCTCCTCAATAATGCCGAGAGCCCACTGTAACTAGACGATTCGTTTTCTGATTTGAACTCCGAAAAATTAACATCAAAAATAACATACAGAACCAGTAAACACGCTTCTGTGGACCAGAATCCCAACTATCCGTTATATTGCTATCAATGTGCTGTATAATTGGTCAGAGCTCTTCCTTGACATCATTACTGACTGCACTGGAGATCCCAACCCAGAACTCCGTTGGAGAAAATTGTACCGATTAGTTGAATGAGTCTTACGTGCTAACAAAATAGGTGAGCGAAAGGACAGAAGAAATAACAAACAAAGAATTCTTGATAGTTCCGTTGAACAAAGGTGCCCTTGGAAGACTATGGAATGAAGCTTGCACTATGGTCAACAAATCAACTCAAGGCAAAGTTACACCCGACTAACAAAACGCCTCGTGCAGACCCTAATTTTTCATCACAAGCTTATCACTTCCGTGACAAAAGTTTTTTTGTAGCCCCGGACCTCGTTCTCTAAGTTTTTACAGCAGCAGCAGCAGCAGCAGGTCAATAGAACAAGTATCCCACAGATGTTCTGCAGCTGTGCAGTGTACCGCTTCTGATCAGTCTCAAATTACGTTGAGAATAGTAACTAAACTAATAAATAAATGTTGTTCCAGGGAAATTCAAAATTTCACTCGCAAGCTCTATGCAGTTCATCGCTATCAGCCTTGTTGAAAGTGCAGTCAAGTAAGTTCCTGAGGAAGCTCATAGCTTAATGCTTAGCAGAAGCAGAAAGTTCAGTAGCAACGAATTCTTTCAAAAGCATTCAATTGTGTGTCGGAGTGAAGAGTGAAGAGGAACTTATATTAAATTTGACGAAAATTTCGTTTGAAAAAGTACACTCCTCATCAAGTTCCTCAGGAAGATTGCAAATTGATTTTTGCAATGCGATAAGAAGCAGCGGAAAGCTGAAACAAGTCTGCTAATTTAATTTTGCCGCGTTTACCAATTTCTGTTATTCTCAACACAGTAAGTTAATTTATGACAAGTTTGTTTTTAGAAGGAAAAGCGGAGCCAAACAAGACAACCCATTCAGCCCAAAGCTTTTTTTACACTCGTACATTATAGAGAAAATTCTACCTAAGGGACAATAAGTGTGGACTGCGGTCGGAAGTGCAATTAGACAGAACCAATAAAAGGCTGGAATGAAACAATATTTTGGGTCTTGAGTCCCTTGAAGCTGCAGTACGATCCACAGATTTTGTCTGCTCAAATCTTAGCAAAATGATAAGGAAAAAAATTGTCTTCTTTGATAAAAATGAAATACCCTTATGACCCTCGGTGAGCGTAAGGCATCATACGCCACTGCACGGGGGCTCCCAAAATGGTATATTCTCTGCAATGCCAAACAACCACCAAACCATTTATTAAATTATTAAAACAATTTGATGTCCAATGGCGCAAAAAAATTCCATGACACCGCTATTCCATAACAACGCGGACTGCAGCTTGGATAAACATTTAAGTCATTTCCAAGACCGCTATAAAGGGTCATTTGTTGGCCCTCTTTTGTCCTCCGAAGAAATTGCTTCAAAAATAGCTGGCCAAAAACAAAAAAGTGCAATGTTTATCAGGCTGTTTACGTCCATTTAGTACCACTAAAAACTCGAAAATCGAAGAGAACGATGCACGAAGCTCTTGTCAATAAAAAAATGTCAGGGTCTCAAAGGCAGTTAGTTTAGCTTCCGAAAGAGAATCTACTCGACTCCTGTCATTTTCTGTTCTCCATGCTAAAGCATGTTTGACCGCTCTCCTCCCCTCCACCATTCCAGCACTGGGGCTTCAAATGGCACCTAATGAGTTTAGAGTTGGCGCAAAATACAGATTGGGTTTTCCCGTGTACAACGCTGAACGAAAATGCTCTTTTTGTAGAACAGGAAATATTGACATCTTTCGTGATCCCGCAATTTCCTGTCGTGGACGAGGAGACGCAAAAGCAAGACACGTCCGGATTCGCGGAAGAAATTTGTCTGCCTTCTCATCTACAGACCTTTTGCCATTATGATAGAAAGAATCCTATACGTGATAAGCAACCACGCCCCGGAGACATTTTGTGTCGATCTGGAAAACAGGCAAATCTGCTGCAACTGATGTAACTAAACTTTTGTTGCTGCAATCTAACTTTCCCACCAATGCAGTTTAGATGGCAAGACACGCTTTTGATGCGGCAGATGAACGGAAATATTGCCTCCTCGACGATGAATGCTCTCAAATAGGAATAACAGGCACAGGGGTTGTCCGCTGCGCTCATTAAACTAATACAATAATTATCAACCAGCGCTCTTCGGGGATCGGCAATTCTTAGAAAGAGCTCTCTGGTTTACTGTTTTACAGTAGCTACTCAGACACCCAGAGGAGAGATTGTTTGAATCAATGTCACTTGATGGGCAGGAATACTGATAACACTTAATTGATTTTTTTCTCGTTCAATGAGCGGGAAAAAATAACTGATGGTAGAAATAATTAAAACGGATGGAAATTGGAAAGAAGTCAACCGTATGTAACGTCAATATGCACAAACAGTGGAACCTCTCAACTCATTAAACTCTAAACCTATTAAAAAAAAGGAAGGTCATTAAACTCTTACCAAATCTCTGGGTGACCCCTAATAAATAGTTTTGTTGTTTATCTGTGTTACCGAAATTTGAATGACCAAGTTGACTTCAATTAATCATTCTGCCCAAAAAAAATGTTGTATTTTGTTTTCTAGAATGAGCAAAGAACTTTAATAAGACAAAAAAATAAAAATCAGCAAATTATAAGTAAAAGGTAGTTTTTAATTTTTTTGAAAAAAGCTAAAACTGAACTTTTCTTTGGGAAATTTTTAGGACCATGATTTTTTCTTCAGCTATCATTTTATTGCTATCACTTTAGTTCAAAAGTCGAATGTGGAGTACATGTCTCAAAAAATGCCGCTTTCAGCTACATCTTGACCAGAAAATTGCACAACAGGCGTTTTCTTTTGTTTGATATTTCTACTACAAGCATTTATGAAAATTTAAAGCGTTACTGCTGTCTGAAAATCGAAGCTAACCGTTTCTCTGGAAATGATATTTACGAGAAACAATTTAACATAAGTCATATGCATCAAAAGGAAACAAACAACTCCTATTTTTTACTTTATATAAATTTATGGGATATGAGAAAACTCGCTAAATCAAATGAATTTTTCGTGAACATGACACTTAAACTGTCAACTTTTTGGGAGAACAGGTGAGCACCGATTAAAATACTTACACAGGAACTCAAAAATCCACGTCACAATATAAAGTAATCAAGTGTCCCTAGAAGTTGTTGCCACTCGACAATGCTTTAAATTTGGAGAAAAAAATTTTATTATACAAAACTTTGAAGCATCTATACAACTTAAATCAAGTCAAAGTTTTTTTCATCATCATCCAATATCGCCCTATGATCATAGCAATGAATGTTATTTTACGCAAATTCTGTTTTTTGATGTCATGAATTTTTTTTTCTGTCTTATTTTGAGACCAAACAAAATGGAGAGTTGGGATAGGAAAGGGTGGAATGACATTAACGGAGACGTTTTTGAACAACAGTAAAAAGGATATGTAGGTTTTCAACTCATTTGCGAAAGGAGATAGTTCTTAAGGGGCCCTTGACTGCTTTATATTGTCCATTGGATTTTTAAGCGCTTTTAGATAACTAATATACAAAAACTAAGTTGAAAAATTTTGGCTAGCATCTTCAAAATTTTTTCTTGCTTATCCAAGTTTTTGCCCAGTTTGATTCTTTAGCAAGGTCATGATTTCACTGCGGCACCGAACAAATTTCAAAATTTATTTTAAAAATACACAAGAAATGCCCAAAATTGATTTTGTGTATTGCAAATAAGAGTTGCAAAGAAGTATGTCAAATTAAATCAAATATATACTAAGCGTCAGAATGCTCCGAAAAAGATAGATTTAGTGCAACAGTGGCAATAAAAAAACAGTGGACTGGACCAACAATTGTCTTTCTGTTAATGAAATTGTTCTTATTTCTAAGAATTTGTTTTTAAAGGCCGAAAATGCGAAAAAAAAGTTTCAAGCCGCATAAAAAGGCTACATGTAAAAACATTCCAGTAGAGGAGTTCAGCCAAACAGAGAAGGCATAGAATTAGTAGTGCATTTGAACTATTAAAAAAACTAGTCTATATTATAACTAAATAATTTATTGATAATTATAGCAACTGAATTAGTTTAATTAATTCCTTTATGTTTTCAATTTTTTTGCTTTGAGAAAAAAGTAACTCAGATCATTGAAGTCAAGTACTTACAAAATTTAGTTGCAAGTAGTAATTTTATAATATTTTTAAAATCTTTTTCAACAACGAATGGAGAAACAGCTACAATTTCTGTTAACATTTTGGTAAAGGGACTGATTTATTTTACAAAAGCTGGGTTTTCTTGTTAGACGTTTTGTTTTATAAGCATTTTTAACCATTTCACTTGATAATGGTAAAGCTTAATAATAGTAAAGATAAAAAATGGTAAAGCTTTCATTTTTTCTTTGCTTATTTGTTCTGTTCCTTTTTTTGAATTTAATAGCAGAAATCATAGTGAAATTTTATACAGAGTATTATCAATAACGCACGTTTTTGCTATCAGAAATTTATTTGGAGGGTAGAAAAATAAGTTAAAACATCAGATGGCAATTTTTTGGATTAAATTAATGAATGGAAAGTATTTTTTTCGTGAACTCGGTTTTCGTAAACTCGACGAAATTGTGACTTCAGTTTACGATATATGGTTGAAAATAAGATAATGGTCCACTTCATTTTAACAATTTTCTATCACTCATTTAAAATAGATTTTATTCCAATGGTTTTCTTGATTCTTGCCTAATAATAAAATATGACTCGAAACTTTTAAGATGGTTACTTTTCTGCAAATCGCCAGACAACAATGTTTCAAGTATTATGATACCATCTTTTTCACTTTTTTGCTTTCTCTCTCTCTCTCTCTCACTTCATTTTCCTTTTTAACTAGAAACTAAATAATTAAAACAGCATGGAAAGGTTTGATGATTAATTGTCAAAAAATATGTTAAAAGCAATGATCAGTTTTTCTACCCCTTCCGATTGGGATAGGCCTCCTGTGTCAACCAGTTGAATTAGAACCAGTTCACGCCAACAAGTGCAATTCATCCGGAAGTTATCGATTATATTTTCGGTGAAACTTCGTTATGTAAACAATCGTTATGGTCAAAACTCTTGGATTTGGAAATGATTATATATCTATTGGTCAACACGCTTTTGTAGAAGTTGAAGTAAGTTTCTCGTCAAAAAAGTATCTTTAGGCTGTAGGTTTGCATCCTGACTGAGCCAACATCGTTGTTTTCTGATTTCAATAAGCTTTTTGGCAAATGACTTTTTGGCTGATTGTTTTTGTATACATATAGGACACTAGGACCCTCTTTGAGGAGTTGGTGACATAGCAGAAGTGCTCAAACTTCTGATAAAGTATTCAAATATATACTTTAATATCTTTTAATAATCATGCTAAAAAATGGTTAGCAATATAGATCTGAGTGTGAAATTCACCAATGTTGAGCAATCAATATCTTCATGGCGCCTATTATGCTGAAAACGAATATACTTGAAAATAGTTAATTATTCATATTATTGTATATAGATTATCATAGAAATTAAAGTACAATCAAGTAAAAACCTAGAACTCTGAATGGATAAAAACTAATATTGCTAGCTAATGAAAACATTCAAATTGTCAATACCTTTTTTCTAATATTGATTCTAATTTTGAAGTGAGCGATACTTTTTTCTAATTAAGTACAATAGAAAAGGTATTGATATTTTGACATCCACTTCTAAAAATCGACTCAAACAATGCAAGTAGTGAAAATCATGGCTTATTCTAATAACTTGAACGAAAGACAAATGAAGAATAAAGTTGCAGAAGTATGGCCGCTGGTGCAAAATACACTTTAAAACCATTTGTAACCAAAGTATTGCACAATCAATTATTAAGTGATCAAATAATTGCAAAACACAAGAGAGGTGTGAACAAAACACAAAGGTCCATTAAAAGTCAAAATTAGTTTAACCTTGAATTGAGGTCAGCGTTAGTTTTAGGCGGCGTACAGTATTGCAGAAAACTTGGAAACTATTTCATTGAAGTTTTGTAAAAATTTTGGATATTTCCGTTAGGGACCCCCGCTCAGTGAGTGCATATTAATTGCAACATCCAAGCGCACGTGCTAAATAAGGACAATGGTTTTTGAAAAATTCCGAATGAATTTACGCTCGGGGCTCGACACTTGATTATAATTCTGCATTTTTGCACGTCGGCTAGTGTTACTTAGCTGTATAACCACCACATTTGGCTACATGTTAGTACGCAAATTTCCACACATCAATGAGGCAACAAACAGAATGAAATCGGTAGAGACTAGCGATTGGACCAATGAAATGCAAGATGATCTGCCAATTGAGAATACCGTAGAACTCTTCTGGGAAGGGGTTGAGGGTGGACTCCTTCAGCTCGAATATGATTGTGATCCACAGGGTAATGTTGACTAGGAGGAAGAAAATGACGAAGGACTTGGAGGGTTTCTTCCGCTTGCGTCTCGGACAGCGTCGCAGCCCGTCTAGAAGGTACACTGTCTGGAACGCAGTCTCCACTGCCTGAAATAATAATCAATTTGTTTCAGCGTAATCCCAGCGGACCAGCATTAGCATTCTTTAATTAATTAACAGAAGCCTGTTCGCCGCTGTCATTTTCTGCAAATCCAACATTTCAGAATTTCCTGCTCTCTTTTCGATCATTGCTCTTTTCGGTGACTATGGCCATTTTGCGTCTGAAATATTTACGTGGTACCTACTACCAAATACTGCACCCAAGATTGGCCAGGATTTGGTCGATCTGGAGCTATGGTTACGTGAGAGGTCAAGCTCATAAATATTTAATGATCCAAAGAATAGTTTGCTTTCCCCGCGGTAGAAAATGACGACCTATAATTCGCAGTTTTAACCAAATCACCTCTCATAAATCCACACACAGTATCATCAGAGCAATGATTCGCTTTAGCTGGTTCTCTCTGACTACTAAACACAACCATCAAATTGGGATGTTCAATTCCCAAAAATCTGGGATCTTTTCAACAATTCCCCCCCCCTTTGCAAAAGGGGAGCTATTCTTGAATAGAATTTAAGCGAGCGATTTATTAACCAATCAGAGACGACTAATAACTTTCCGTGTATGCTTATACTGTGTTAAACTGGATAGAATAAAATGCGCCATGCTAGGGCAATTAGCCGAATTGGAATACAAAGCGAAAAGAATTTCCGACTGGCGGGTCGGTGGGCGCGCTTCCCACATTACATCCCACAGCGCGTGAGAGGCATGGCCGTGAACAGCGGTCCACAATTGCGCCTAAACTGATATTCGACTATCTAAACTGTAGGCCAACTAATATTGCGGTAAAGTACAGCACAAAAAGGGTGGCGATTCTCTACTAGGTACCAAAGGGGGGGGGGGCAATTGTTGAAAAGATCCAAAATCTGTGACAGGTGTCTCGAGGAATAGTTTAATGAAATATTTAAAATTGTTGCTTTTTGGTGGCAAGTTTACTGAAATCAGAAGGGTTAAGTTATCTTTCCAAATAGATTAAAAAAACCAACAATATGAATATGGACTAAAAACAAAACGCTTTTTTGTTAATTTGAATTAATAAATGATACAAGGGATTCAGATAAATAAATCAGTTCTCAGTTTTCGTAGTTTTTGTGATCAATATCGACTGGTTTGCTTCCCGGGTCGAGGCATCCACCGTTAAAAATCGGTGATAGGAGTGGAAAAAGTTGTCCACCGCTAAAAATCAGGGGTAAGGGTGGAAAGTAGACAAATCGGAGATTTCATATTCGTCCAACTTTATTCCATCACAATTCCACTTTTATTCCCCCGTAATTTCTTAAAGTGGACAGATCGATATTTCTCTCTATGAAAACCTTTATTTCACCAAAACTCCATCCTTATTTCAATGATCGTTTTTAATGGTTCATTTTGTTAAAAACAGGTGTGATTGATTTGATATGCACTAAAAAGGCCACAAAAGCATCCAGTGTCTTCCAGCTTATCATATATATATATATATATATATATATATATATATATATATATATATATATATGTATATATATATGATTTATTCTACTTTTTGTTCTGTAAATGAGACTTTTCTGTGACTCCATTCATTTTGTATCATTTTTAGGTAGCAAATACCACAAAATCAACTGTCAGTATTTAGTTGAGATTGAAAAAACATAGTGCCAGCAAATTAGTCAACCATAAAATTAGGGTTGCCATAACATAACTTTTTTCCTTGATTAAAGAAGTACCTGGCGAAAATCCTAAAACTCACTTCTCAACATTCCAATGCATTCTAATATAATACCAT
The DNA here is from genome assembly GCF_964194025.1 of Convolutriloba macropyga. Taxonomy (NCBI): domain Eukaryota; kingdom Metazoa; phylum Xenacoelomorpha; order Acoela; family Convolutidae; genus Convolutriloba; species Convolutriloba macropyga. The sequence continues at coordinate 44,821,446 of NC_134468.1, read as the reverse complement.
AGCAGAACGGCGCCCCTATTGAAATCAATTATTACCTTTTCAATTTGTCACTTCCTTCTCTTAACCATTGAAAATCTGCTTCGGTGTATTGATGAAACCATGATAAATTGATGACAAGGAAAAGTAGACCGAAAAGATAATGTCAGTCATGCTGCGAAATTTCACACCCACACATACACACGTCTTACTTTTAATTAAAAAAACAGCTTTTAAGAAAACAGATCACTAGATAAACTTAGTTTCAAAGAAAATGCCAGCAATTTACAGTCCAATTATAAAAACTAAGTATAAAAACCCATTATCGAATTTTTCAATATGTTAAGATACAAATGTTACTCTGGAACGACAGGCAGGGCAATTTAATTTCGAGGGGCATTTAGCCTAGATAAATTTTACGGGCGCAAAACGGTCGACCATGGCGGGATTTGCACCCTCGAACTCTGGAATAAGAGACGGATGCATTTTAAACTCGGCTATCAGGGTGTTTTCGTTGATAAATTTAGAATCGATTTTAATGTAGCGCTTAATTTCTGAATGATAGCAATTTAGGTCACGCAAATATCCCGAAGTCACGCTTTAAAAATTACCCGAGAACCAAAATAGCAAAGAAGTTCAAGAATGAAACGGCTAAACACAAATTTTGCATGAAAAAGTTGCACGCGTTTACAATAATTGCTTCAAATTTTGTTCCGGAGCAATTGCTTCAAACTTCGTTCCAGAACAAAACTGCTAAAAAATAGAATCAATTCACCCCTAAAATTCAATACCGCGCCAATGGTGAAATCAGTTCAGAGGTCGAAATAAAACAGAATTACACCAGACAAAAAGTAGGGGGCACAGGTTGAAATGTGAAAAACCACAAATAAAAAATCACACCAATTAGTTATAACAAAACTGAAAATATAATCAATTCGCAGAGAACATAAAATGAAAAAGAAATGTCAAGGAATACCAAAATCAGTGACGTAACTTTAAAAACTAATCACATAAAAATTGAAAATGAATATTAATTTTGTCAAAACGCAATTACTATATCGTTTATAGTGAAACGGAATATAGACATCCATTCAAATAATCAACTCTGATTGTTCCGGTGTAACTCATTGTTCATTCCGCCACTTGGACCTAGTAAACAGCAAGCATGTCTGTCTGAGCTGCCATTTAATTACTGTCTTAATACTGAACCTGAGCCTAAATAAGACCAAAATAATTTCTTCGGTTCTTCTGTGAGTTCTACTGAAACTACAGTTTTTGTAGGCACTACTCTCTCATTCCTTTGAGACGCTGAAAACCTAACAACGCCCAAGCGTTTCCAAAACTGTCCTCATATTCTTTGCTGTTTGATTTTGTAGCTGTATATCCGCTATATTTTTTACAATTGCATAACTGTTTCAATTTGGACTATTCGATAACATTAGTTTTTTCGAAATAAAAGTGGGCTGCATTTTCTACAGATCTCACAATACAGGATTGCTTTATGTGTACCAGTTCAATCCGATAGGAAACAAATAGAAGACAAATATATATATATATATATATATATATATATATATAAATATATATATATATATATATATATATATATATATATATTTATATGTGTCAAAGAACTATATGTCAAAGTATTTGAACTCAAACTAGAGTTGCCTTGTACTCGTTGTATTCACAAGTTGAAATACCAGAAGTTGGGGTTGTAACAGTTGAATCGCTACTCAAATAACTCGTAGATATAGGACAAAGTAACGAAAAAAATACAGCTCAAGAATAGTTTTCAATACAAGACATCCATAGTAATTGTCTCCTAAAGCATATTTAAAGCACAAGACACAGTAACACGTTATGTTTTGCTGCTCAAGACAGTATTTTACAATGTTTAGCTGAGGATTAGGAAGAAAGCTGTTTTCTCCGGCTTCCGGTAGTTAAGTTCTTTGCTAAGTCGCTGTTTTATTTCCACTTTTTTATTGTCACGTGACTATAGCTAACTGCAACCAGAACTAAAGTTATGACTTACAATGGCTAAACAGTTGCTTTGACAACATAAAGTGAACAAAAAAGAACCGATAATACAAACGTGTTTTCCCCTCTCAGTTTTTATGCTTGTATATTTTTCCCTCCTGCATAAGCTATGCTGGCTCAGTTTCAACAGTTTTGGTAAGATCGGAACGATCTTCTATAAAATACTGTAAATAAACTTGGTTGATTTTAATAATTTAACTTTTGACAGGCAAATGTCGGGGTCTAGGAAATAAAGCCCTACGGAAAATAATCCCCACAGAAATAAACCCCCATTTTAAAATTGAATTTTGGTTGTGATAATTTGTTCGTTTGTGATAGTTTCATATCAAGTCCCACGGGCCGCTAAGTCATGGCCACGGCCCGCGAGGCAGGGCCAAACGCGCTAAATGCGCAGCTCTTTAATAGTAAAGTGGGGGTTTATTTCCGTGGGGGTTTATTTCCTATCTAAATGAAATGGGGCTTTTTTTCCGTGGAGGTTTCTTTGCGCAACCGCTGAAATTCATTCATCCGCCGTTTAATTTCATGAAAAATGATTACGCAAACTTAACTTAAGCTGTAACAGAATTTAATAATGAAGCAAGGGCAAAACGAGGTAACACGCTTAGAGTGCAATCATTCTTTACAAATGCAAAAAAGCCAATCAGTTATTGCTAATGTTCAATAAATACTTTTTTTCAAATTCGTGTTTCACCTTTTAAAACTTCTATTACACTACTTTTAAACACAACTCAGAGGACAATAGTAATGGAAACGTTTACTATACAATTAGGCACACAAATTACGTCAGTGTAAATTACCAAGGATAATGTTTCTTGAGCACAATAAATCGAAATACAACCGGCTATTCAAAATCGTTAAGCTCAATCAATGTTTAAGTTCTATAAAGATCAAATCAATAGAGCCAACTGAAGCTAGAATCAAAGTTTGGTGGCGTCAGTAACAAATGAAATTAGCGTGACTGAACTATTTAAATGTAGATACCTGAAGTGAGTAAGATCCGACACATGCTATGCTAGAGTAGCTCCTGACTGTGAGCAGCTCAAGAAGGGCAGCCATGATGTTCAACACACAGTAGGCGAATGCACCACACGTAGTCACAATCAAGATGGGCTTATTGAGGGTGTTGTGGTAGTGGTCCTGTTTTCTATGTCTCTTCAGAGTGCACAGGGCTATGGGTAACAACAGCGTCATTATCCCTAGCCACACTCCATTGAAACCCTATAATGACCCACACAAACATTCACAATTATGGCCTGACCATCACTATGAATCTACTGAGAAATGGAGAAATTTATTTAAGACAACGACTTAGCTACCAGTCTATTATTTTGATTTAAGTTGAGAGTCTTTTCATCTCACTGCCACTAGGGTCTGGCCAAATATATATATTTTTTATTAATTTAATTCAATCAATGCATTTCTTAAAAGGCATCAAAAAAGGGAATGAGGACAAAATGCTCCAACAAGACAGAAGACAAGGGTTTCAAGCTTTGTAATGCGACGAATGCTGCAAGCAAAACTAAAGCAATATTTTACGATGCTTTAAAAATGAAAGCTGACCATTTAAGAGGTTTCAAGCTACTCAGAAACACTTGCCCGGTTCTCAGGGCATTTGAATCGCATAGATATCAATTAAATGCGGTTAACGAGCCACAACTTTCATCAAATTTACAGGCGCAGTCAGCACCACGAAGCATATTTCAGAAATTTGTCATAAAATTTCTGCCGAGTATCGCTGCAAAAAGTCCAAACCGCTACGGTTGTTGAGGCTTTCACGCAGCAACTAGGAGAGTACTCAAAATGCAAAAGGGGCCGACTGGTGCAACGATGTCATAGTGATGGTTTACCTGGTATACGGAGATGACGTATTGTGTGATGTAGATGTCAGTTGAGAAGAAGACATAGAGGATGAGGACACAGACACTGGAGATTATTGCAAAGGAGCCACACATCACTCCCAACACACCGTCCTTACATCTAAACAACACAGTTACACAAAATTACACTTACTCAGAACACAGCCAAGGACGCCGAATTCGTTGAGCCCCTTAGATATAAACGTTCCATAAAAACAACCCCTCAAGTATTCCGATCTTCTCTAGGTCCATTGCCGATTAGTACCGAAACTAACAGAGGCTGTTCACCCCTATCAATTATTTGACGTTCCTCTTTTCATCCCCTATTATTTGATAATCAATTGAAATAATTACTTCAAATTAACAATCAAAATGCGGGACACCTAGAGTTTAGGTACATGAATCATACCCAAAATATAGGGTGATGTAATTGATCATATTCTAGTGTTTGATCTGATTTGTACCTGAATTCTAGCTGTTTGTCGTGTTCCTCCTGGCTCTCCTCCCTGTGCTCTATGGCGTAGTTCTTACCCACATTCTCCCACATGATACCCATCACACACCCACTCACCACACAGTAAGCCACTGCCATCGGGAACAGAATAGGCGTGCTCTCCTCCTCCATGTCTGTGAACGAGTTAGCGTGGTCTCGCTCACACGCCAACCGAATGTTGTGAAAGTGTCCTAAAACACGTGACACCATAAAACATTACGTCATCATTACGTAAGCCAATTTGAGGTAATCGATTATGACGAAATGATTGTCAGCGCTCAGGGGTGGGGGATTGGCACGCTCTTATTACAAGTCACCTGTCAGCGTATGTCTCCTAATCGGTTATAAAATCTGCTGATTAAGAGCGAGGCGTCGTCTTATTATGTCTGATTATTTGCCCGGAAGCGCCTCGTCATGGAGTCTTAACAAGTACACTGTAATCGTTGTCTCCATGAATGTCAATACTTTTAACTTGCCTCCTGTAATAATCTTTATTTTAACCCAAAATGATTTTTATTGCCAGTTCTATTATAAATACCATTTTTGCATTAAAAATAAGGATAATTTCCAAAAAATCAATTCGGGGAAATACTTTATTATAGACATTTTCAATATTTTGTATGCATCATCAAAGCATTAAAATAAACAAATTTTGATGCAAGCACGTCTTTTTCCAACAATTTCGGCAATTTATTTTGCGTGGATCAATTTATTTTGCGTGGAAAGACAAGTGGCATTATTGAAAAGCTCTTAAAGGGAACCTTTTTGTGAGTGGAATCTATTTTTGAGCAGAAGTTTAAAGGAAAATTGTTTTAAGTTTTCACAAATTTTCCCGGGAATTCACTCTTTCGCTACGCCCACTTCAAAAATGCTAATATATACTTTTGGATCATGACTTAGTACCTCGTATCTGCCGTATATCTAATATATAACAAACTTACATCTGGAATCTAAAATATTCAAAATAGCTCCGACTTTTTTTTATAATTTTCTAAATCAGCAACTACCTAATGGAGGCGTTTGCTTCCCGAGCTAAATCACTTCAAGGAATATTCAGACCTGCGACTAAAACTTTGTCTTTAGAGGGATTACCACGCGACAACAGAAAAACTCTCATTGAACTCGAAAAACTGCATCCCAAGGAAAACGAAATAATGATCTTATAGGAGACTGTATCTGCAAAGTTTTTCAATTCGATGAAGCAAAAGCGCTTTTACATTTCCAGTCGTTTTACATTTCCAATTTTACAGCTACCGTGCAGTCCAAAATGTCCCCATAGCATCTTCTCTACGCAATCAATTCTTCAATCTCGATCAATCAAACCGGGCAACGGCTTCATCAACCAAGGCGGTGAACCTGGCCAGCAGCCAAGCTTTGTGGCTCCAAGTTTTTGCAGAGCCTCACTAACAGCATTGAAGCAGAAAAAATCTGCTGTTAGACCTATTGCTGTTGGCGAAATTATTCGGCGTCTTGTTGCCAAGTGCATTGCAAAAGAAGCAGCTTCCGAGATAGTAGACTTGTTTGGAGTAAAGCAGCTAGGAATTGCTGTCAAGGGAGGAGCTGAGAGCATAGTGCATGCCACAAAAATACGTTTCGGGAAATCAGAAAAGCAAAAAGCATAATCCAAATTGACTTCAGAAACGCATTTAATTTAGTGAAGCGTAGAAATATCCTCAGCTCATCAAAAATTTTGATGCATAGTATTTTTTCTTTCGTCTCCTGTTATTCTCGGCATAGTGATTTATTTTTCAACATTTCAACGACAAAAAGTCAGTTGGAGTGCAGCTGGGAGATCACTTGGGTGCACTTTTGTTTTCTCTGGCAATATGGCCTCTCATTATTGAAAGTGAAACGAAATGACGAAACCTCATGCAACACTGCTAGTATTATGATGACGGAATTTTGCAGGAACTGAAGACAATCTCTATAACTTTGGATATGCTAACAGTATCAGGAGCAGAATGAATTTTGGAGCTCAGGAAGGATAAGTGCGATCTATTGTCACTCAAAAACATGAACGAAACTGATAATTTGATCAAGAAGAACAGCTTAGATTGAATATAAGTTTTAGGAGCTGTTATAGACTCTTATGCCTTTGTTTCCTCGTGACTAAATCGCGTCAAAAAAAAAGGAGCTTCTAGACAATTTACCATATGTGAACGATCCATGTGCTCTTGGCATCTTTTGTTATTGCCTCGGTGCACCCAAAAAATGCTATTCTTTTTGCGATGCAATTCTCCCTCACAAGAATCACAGAAAAAACTTAAAAAAGTCGATTCTGTTCAGCGCGCAACGTTTTGAGGAAATTGGTATTAAGTGTCGGATACTTCACGGGATCTACGCTGCCTCCCAATTAAAAAAACCGGTGTTGGAATAAAAACCAACTGACCAGTTTCATGCTGCACTGCATATGTTGGTTCTGTTTTCCAATCCTCTGTCGGGTAGAAATGTAGCACGCCAAGGTCCAATCGAAGACATCTCATTTGTTAATACAGTTGCACTGCGCGAAACTTAGACCACGCATCCCTCTCAAAAAGTTCAGGAAGAAATGATAAATCAGCTTAAGACAACTTGCAAACGAAGACAAAAATCCTCTAGTGAAAAAGCTCGTTTGCTATCTCTTCTTCCACCACAATCAGGTGCATTCTCATCCGCAGCCCCATCCAAGCTCTGGGGCTATATTTATCTCCAAATGAGTTCTATGTTGCTCTTAAATATCGACTGGGTGTTAGGCTTTACGAAAACGAGCGAAAATGTCCTTTCTGTAATTCTGGGACCATAGACGTAATGCGAGACCATGTCATGTCATGCACAGGTCTAACCGATGTGATCGCTCGTCATGATCGCATACAAAACAAAATTATATCAGCTTGCTCGGGAGCCCATCTGTTTCCCGTCTGTGCGCAAGTTTACTACCCAACAACTTCAGACCGGGCGATATATTCTTATGTGCATGGAATGGGTGTCAGCCAGCCGAATTGGATGTTACCGTAACGTCTCATTCCAACCAGGCCTTATCGCAAATACGGCGTAGAAGAATGGTTTTGCACTGTCAGCTACAGAGAACAGAAAGTACGAACAGAAAGCCAGACATTCCTTTGGCCTTCAAGTTGTTTGGGGGATTTTCGTAAACAGTTTGTAACATCGTCAAACGTATCGGTACTCTGGCTGATAACAAAAGTTTGCAAACTGTGAAGTTATCTGTAGATTTTAGTAAGTTGTCGCAATCTCTGCTACAGCAATCAGCTGGTCCACTATGATGCTGATTGAACACGACGCGAGATCATAAACGCATATGAAAGACGAGCTATTCTTTGATTCCTTGACTCACCGTTCTATTAGGAATCTTCGTCAAATGTCGCGTCACCCAATGAGAGGGGAGAACAAACTCTGATGAGTTGTTGACGTCTCGGGCAATGGGAGCGGAGCTCAAATTCTCATTTCTCTTCCTATGGATCGTGAATCAGTGGCTTGGAAAATTTAAGAGCAAATACAGGATAAATAACTCAAAGATTTTTCCAAGATGATAGCGAGTTGGCTTCCATTGATGATTCAAATTGAACTGATATTAATAACAATGCTCGGCTTTGAGCCAAATTTTTCCCTGTGAATGAATTGACATGGGATTATAACTATAAAAACTAATAATCGATGCGGAATTGGCAGTTCGTGGAAAATGTTCCCCATTCTTCTTTTAACTTCTCAAATCAGCTCTACGACTAGATAAATACTATGATATTTAGGAGTATTAAATTGGTTAACCTAGCAGATAGAACTGTGATGGTCTTCTTTCAATCAATTTTAAAATTTTGAAACAAAAGATTTCGATACAAGTCTTCAAGCTGTTTTTTAGAGCTTTTCGAAGCTAAAAACTCAATTGAAATATTAAAATTTTCCATGGCTCATTAAACTATGTTTAGAGAAAAATTTCTCGATGATGCTGCAGTATTTTTTGTTCCGAATTTTTTAAAGCCAGTAATCCACATATCGTTAACGAAAGTGAAAAAAACGTACTCTGCGCGGCAATTCAGTTTGGCTAATTGAAATGCAAGTTTTTTTTTTGGTCAAATTTTTCACTAACCCTCCAAACATTTTATAATTCTGAGAACATTGATTTGATTTGGTGCTTTAAAATACTTATTGATAAAAACTTTGTTTTGATTTGCTGCCCCTTCGCGTCTATTTCGAAAAAAGGATAGATCATCAATGAGCTTAACCAGCGCCAAAACCTATTGATCATAAAACTATTAGACGAATGAAAACTGGGAAAAGAAAAGCAAAAAACCATTTTAAGTTATTGTTTATCTTTTAAAAAAAGTGGTGTCTGATCGGTATTCGCAAAAGTCTGCTTTGACGCTGCTGTCGTTGCATTGCTGAGGGAAATGCAAAAAAGTAACAGTTAAACCTTTTCATTTTTAAAATTATCACCCGCATTAAGAGTTAAAAAGGAAAGTTTTTCCATGTGGTAGTTGATTGATTTTGTCTTCAAGTCTGCAGATAAAACAATAAGAATTAGACCTAAAAACCGTAAAACGTCAAAATGTCTGGGCATTGCCATAAAGATCTTCACATTTTTATATTTCTTGTTTTCTGTTGCAAAATGATTTTGTTGCATTTTCAGAGGAGGAATATTACGGTAATTCACATGTATTCACTTGTGAATTGATCTTGTTGCATAAGGGAGGTCATGTTCAAGTACAGATCGAAGATTGAATTGGAAGATTAATTTGAAAGAAATTCAAAGATTAAATTTTCTCCAGTTTAGTGATTTTGAAAGTTGTTTCGCGCTTTACGGGTCCGAACCCTATGTGCGACCACACATTTCGAACCCTACTCTTTTCCAATCATTTTAATTTTGAGTTTTTCGAGATTTTTGTCTCAAATACATTTGAATCAGTTTCCATTTTCCGCCAAATTTAGCGAACCACAGCGTAGATTTAATGAAGTCAAATAAAGCATACCAATGAGAAATTTCTAGCATGCCATCTAAAAACAAAACAAGTTCTCCCAGTTTTGGATTGGATATTTGAAAAATTGAGGAGATACACTGTCTCATTAAACTATGTTTAGAGAAACATTTCTCGATAATGCTGCAGTATTTTTGTTCCGAATTTTTTAAAGCCAGTAATCCACATATCGTTAACCAAATTGAAAAAAAAACGGACTCTGAGTCGGAATCCAATTTGGCTAATTGAAATGCAAGTATTTTTTGGTCAACTTTTTCACTAACCCTCCAACCATTTTATAGTTCGGAGAACATTGATTTGATTTGGTGCTTTAAAATACTTTTTGATAAAAACTTTGTTTTGATTTGCTGCCCCTTCGCGTCCATTTCGAAAAAAGGATGGGTCATCAATGAGCTTAACCAGCGCCAAAACCTATTGATCATAAAATTATTAGACGAATGAAAACTGGGAAAAGAAAAGCAAAAAACCATTTTAAATTTTTGTTTATCATTAAAAAATATGTTGTGTCTGATCGGTCTTCGCAAAAGTCTGCGTTGACGCTGCTGTCGTTGCATTGCTGAGGGAAATGCAAAAAAATAACAGTTAAACCTTTTCATTTTTAAAAATAACACCCGCATTAAGAGTTAAAAAGGAAATTTTTTCCATGTGGTAGTTGATTGATTTTGTCTTCAAGTCTGCAGATAAAACAATAAGAATTAGACCTAAAAACCGTAAAACGTCAAAATGTCTGGGCATTGCCATAAAGATCTTCACATTTTTATATTTCTTGTTTTCTGTTGCAAAATGATTTTGATGCATTTTCAGAGGAGGATTATTACGGTAATTCACATGTATTCACTTGTGAATTGATCTTGTTGCATAAGGGAGGTCATGTTCAAGTACAGATCGAAGATTGAATTGGAAGATTAATTTGAAAGAAATTCAAAGATTTAATTTTCTCCAGTTTAGTGATTTTGAAAGTTGTTTCGCGCTTTACGGGTCCGAACCCTACGTGCGACCACACATTTCGAACCCTACTCTTTTCCAATCATTTTAATTTTGAGTTTCTCGAGATTTTGTCTCAAATACATTTGAATCAGTTTCCATTTTCCGCCAAATTTAGCGAACCACAGCATAGATTTAATGAAGTCAAATAAAGCATACCAATGAGAAATTTCTAGCATGCCATCTAAAAAGAAAACAAGTTCTCCCAGTTTTGGATTGGATATTTGAAAAATTGAGGAGATACACTGTCTCATTAAACTATGTTTAGAGAAACATTTCTCGATAATGCTGCAGTATTTTTGTTCCGAATTTTTTAAAGCCAGTAATCCACATATCGTTAACCAAATTGAAAAAAAAACGGACTCTGAGTCGGAATCCAATTTGGCTAATTGAAATGCAAGTATTTTTTGGTCAACTTTTTCACTAACCCTCCAACCATTTTATAGTTCGGAGAACATTGATTTGATTTGGTGCTTTAAAATACTTTTTCATAAAAACTTTGTTTTGATTTGCTGCCCCTTCGCGTCTATTTCGAAAAAAGGATAGATCATCAATGAGCTTAACCAGCGCCAAAACCTATTGATCATAAAACTATTAGACGAATGAAAACTGGGAAAAGAAAAGCAAAAAACCATTTTAAGTTATTGTTTATCTTTTAAAAAAAGTGGTGTCTGATCGGTATTCGCAAAAGTCTGCTTTGACGCTGCTGTCGTTGCATTGCTGAGGGAAATGCAAAAAAAAAACAGTTAAACCTTTTCATTTTTAAAAATAACACCCGCATTAAGAGTTAAAAAGGAAATTTTTTCCATGTGGTAGTTGATTGATTTTGTCTTCAAGTCTGCAGATAAAACAATAAGAATTAGACCTAAAAACCGTAAAACGTCAAAATGTCTGGGCATTGCCATAAAGATCTTCACATTTTTATATTTCTTGTTTTCTGTTGCAAAATGATTTTGTTGCATTTTCAGAGGAGGAATATTACTTTAATTCACATGTATTCACTTGTGAACTGATCTTGTTGCATAAGGGAGGTCATGTTCAAATACAGATCGAAGATTGAATTGGAAGATTAAATTGAAAGAAATTCAAATACATTGTCTTTGAATACAATGGATTTGAGATTTTGTCTCAAATACATTTGAATCAGTTTCCATTTTCCGCCAAATTTAGCGAACCACAGCGTAGATTTAAAGAAGTCAAATAAAGCATACCAATGAGAAATTTCTAGCATGCCATCTAAAAAGAAAACAACTTCTCCCAGTTTTAGATAGGATATTCGAAAAATTGAGGAGATACACTCTCAATGTGTTTTTTAGCGTCACGTTTTGCGCCCGTGAGAGCATCTGTGATTTATTGGAATAAGTAAAAAACGTGTAAACACTTAATGAAATCCTTTTACGTTACGGCAAATTTCATGTATTTTAACGAAAGTGGTACCTAACTGCTCTTTTCGTTCCCATAATAACACTAGAATTACTTAATATTTTAACAGACCTCCGTGAAACATTTCACGCTTCATTAAAAACAGCGACACCAAACCTGCATTTCTTCTCCCCCGGAGTTCAATTAGGCGCAAATCTACTAAGCCGAAGCTGGAATAGAGCTACTACAATACGTTCAAACTAAACCTGGTCGCCTTTTATGTGTTTCAGAAATAAATTTTTCAAAAAGTGAAAAAATACACGCAGTTAGCCACTGATGCAAACTCACCTCTCAGTGAAAAATACAGCATGAATTATTTGTTCAAAAACAGTTCGTCTGAAATCATATTTTTTCAGGTAGACAGCCATAAAACATGTGAGGTGTAATCATGTTAATAATGAAACAGACGTGAACAGAATTGTTGTTCATTTAAACAACTGCTGGCATTGTTTTGATGGATTAGAAAGAAGGGATTGTTTTCTGGGGAAATGTTTTCAAAAGATATCAACAGTGGCCTCACATACTGCCACTTCATTCAGTTCCAACAGCTCACCGCAAGGTTAAAAATTGAAAACTGAGAATTTCAAGGTTGCTTAGATTGTAGCTGAGTGCACTTGTAAAGCAGAATTGACTTTTGAAGTTGAGGGCAAATACGAAATCACAATTATTGCCACCTGAGCTAGGTCTCAGATATATTCAACACTGCAACTTTCAGCTAAAATGTTTAATCATGAAATACTGAGCTGCAACAAATAGTTGACCTTGCTTTTATTAAAAACTGACGCATCACTGTGAGACTGAGCACGCAATTTATAAAAATCGCACTTATTTTTGGGACAAATTTAAGGCAAAAAGAAACAAGCTATGCTCACACAAAAACGATTAAAAACAGAATGATTACTTTCAGACGACTACCAACACCTCTAAAGCAATAAATTTGATGGGACCGATAAGAAATTAGACAAAAAATGCAACAGCTTGAAGTCAGAACCCGATTTAGATTTAAAAAAAAGGCGTAATCATTAATCAGTTAATAGACTGGACCTGAAATAATGCACTTTCGATTCAAATTGAATTTCTGTTCATGGACTTCCAAAGTTCCGATGACAGTATTTGAGACGGCTGCGAAATTTTCAACACACGCACCTCAAAACTTTGGGATTTCCGGATGCTGTGATGCCAACAGTGATAATAACTCAGTCGGTATTTCTAACTGTGCAAAATGGATACGTTGACCTTAGACAACATCAACAGAATTTCTCCAATTATTCCTCAATTATCCTAAAACTTTATTTTCTCAAGTCAGAGAATTCTAATTAATTTTAAATTAATTAAATTTTTCTAATTAAAGAGCCATTATCCGGATAGGTTGAAATCTCTTATTCCTCTTGTGAATCAAAAATTATTATTGCGAGGGACTTGTATGCAGTTAATCATCAATTAAGTTGTTAACTAAGGTGGAAATTAGATACCTTATCCGTGGGCAGAAGAGACGGAGCGGACAGTGGCAGCAAGCGTAGATAATAAGTACAAAAAATTAACACTAATTGTCATCGCTTGTATTGTGCGTTAATTGACCCTAGGCGAATTTTGCTGCGGGGTCGTGCACAACGCTTAATTTTTGTAAGTAGCATTCACACGGAATCTACTACATTTTGAGCTGGACATTTTAAACGTAGCTTTGTATGTACTTTTAAAAAATAAGGCTAACAAATTTCCCTCATTAATCGAATTTTTCGTTTTAATTACCTTAATTTTCAAAAATCTGATACATAGAAGCTGTGAAGCTATCAAAAGCATGGAAATTAATTACAATAAGCGTGAACTTCTGTTCCTTAAAGTGTAGATTTTAATTTTAAAGCGCGTCGAATCTGAATACATTAAATCTTTAAAAGTACTTACGTTGAGAGCGTGAACTCTACATGCAATTTTTCGTAAGTGTTCTCAAAATGTCGCCGACCCAAGAAGTGCTCAAAATTTTTCACAGCGGCCCATGAAACGGTAAGCTCTGAGACACCACCACGACGGACGACAGGACTGGGAAGAGATGGTAACCCTCAGCACCCGGACGGGGTCACCAGTAAGAGCCTCGGCCAAAGCTGCCGGATTACCGAACCGAGAACCTGGAGGGGCGATATGGACGAAATGAGGATTAGGGTGTTGATCAAATGGCGACTTGTCACCATTGAGGAGAGCCCCGCGCCTCAATGGGAAAAGGAAAAGAGAAAGAGAGACAGACCGGGAGAGGAGAAAAAAGAGAAAACAGAAAGAGAAGAAAGGAGCAGAGCTACCTACCTGAGCTCCACCCACGCTGAGATACGCACTTGGAACCTTCAGAAAGTCTCTCTGCCCCAGCAAAACAGGAGAAGACTTAGAGAGGTCGTAAATTACTACGGGATCAAGGGGTGGAAGGTAGTAGTGCTATCGGAAGTCACCGCGGAGGATGTTCGTATGATATGGCTGGGCGAGGGCAAGCACGGAGCCGTGGTGATCCACTCAAAAAAGATCGCCATCTTCCTGATCGGAGAAGGGAGACAAGTATGGGAGAGGAGTGGGATGCAACGGAAGCTCGGCGACAGAACCACAATGGCGAAGATAGACGACTTGAAGCTAATCGCCTGCTACCAACCAACGACCCAGCACACAGCAGAGAAAATAGAGAACTACAAGTGGGAGCTGGAGGAACACGTCAGGACAGCAACGACGAAGGAATAGCTCATCATCGGGGGCGACCAAAATGCAACAATTGGAAGAAGGGAGGACCAGAACTTCGAGACGGGTACCTGTGGGCGATATGGGCTCGGCAAGACAAAGGAGGCTGGCAAAGACCTGCAGCGATGGTGCCAATCCCACGGGCTGGCCTGAACAGACTCTTTCTATAAGGTCCAGAAGAGAGGAACATGGCAAAGCAGCCTCAACGGCAAGTGCTACGAACTGGATGTTTTCATAACTCGAAGCGCGCAGAGAAAAAGAATAATTGAAAGAATATGGGTAGAAATTGGGGACAATTTCTCGGACCATAGACAGAAAACCATGCGAGTCAGGTTGAGAAGACCAAAGTTCCAAGCCAGGAAAAAAGGCACCAAGGGTAAATTTCACGAAAATGAAAAATCCGGAGATCAGAGCCAAATTCGCGCAGCAGACAAAAGTGATCAGGGCACAATTGGCTGAAACAGAATGTGTTCATAATAGACGAAAGGCGATAAAAAGACACTAGTTTCGGTCAAATAGAGAAGTTTACCATAAAAAATCGAATTCTAATTGAGATCTCCTTTTTTAGAAAACAATTCATTTTTATTGTTTTTATAAGTCACCGAGAGGCTAGTTACTTCTCATATCTCGTTCCGTTGATAAGAAACCTCTTTTACATTCAAATAAAGCCCAAGGAACATAAAAACTGTTTTCAAGGAATGGCTCACGTTTTTTCTGGCTTGGACTTTGAGTTTTCGAAACTTTAATTGAAATTTAAATTCTTTTTAGATTTTTCAATTTTTTTTGGAGTCCTATGGCATAGATTCTTTGACTAAAATTGCAATAGATTTCGTTCTGAGCATTAAGTGATCCTATCTAGTGCTTTAAATGGACAGCTAGGGGCATTTAAGACTTCGAAATTTTTATTGCAACATTAACCAATCATAAACTCATTTTCGTGAGCTGTAAGTCAATCTCAGTAATTACCGGACCCCTTTCCTTTCTACGGCAACCAAAACAAAATTAATCTGGCTAGCAATTTTATCTTCTAACTATCATTTGATCTCAATGCCACAAGATTTCAAAAAAAAATCAAAAATTTTTGTATATTTTGGCATTATTGATACATTTTGATATCGTCTCAAACTATCTTAATTTTGATAGCTGCCATTGGCTTAAAAAAACGTTCAATCGATCATAGATAAAGTTTTCAGAGAAAATCATATCGCTTAAATGGCTTCGAAACTTTCTTCGCGCACTTTTCAACTGAATTTTTGGTTTTTGCCTTTATTCATTGTTGTTTTTGTAGTCATAAAACTTTTTTTTTTCGTGAACTGTTGGTTAGTCTCGGTAATTTTAGGACCTTTTTTCTAATTTATTCAATTTTTATCTAGTTAGCGGTTTTATTATATAACTATTGGTTTTCTGACTTCGATGCAAGAAATTTCATAATTTTTGTGTATTGGATACTTCTTCGTAATTTTGATTCATTTTGCAATCTCATCGCATTATCTTAATATTGACAGCTCCCAATAGCTTAGAGAAGACTTCCAACGGATCATAGATAATTTTTTCAGAGAAAACTTATGTTTTAAATGGCCCCGACACTCCTTCCTTCTCGCGCTTTTCTATTGAATAATTGGATTTTGCCTGTATTTGTTGTTATTTACATAGTCAGCAACTTGTTGTAACGTCTTATTGATGACTTATGAATAAAAAACATTGTTGTCCCATCGTGGCCTAATTGAGCATATTTATTGGCTTCGGTTGAAATCTATTGAATTTAATGGCGTTGACACTACGGTTTTTCTCAAATTTGTGGTTTTAATGTATGTGTTCATATTTGTTGATTTTTTGAAGTCATATTTTTAAAAAAGAAGAAAATTATTGCTGTTCAAGAAATAATTGAGATCAGAAAAATTTTCACTTAAAATTTTATCTTTGATGTCTTTTCGCTCGACACTGTTCTCGCTCAATTTTTTTTTGAATTTGAGGTTTTTGCCTGTTATTTTTTTATTCTTTATGTAGCTGTAAAATGCTGACTGGTCTCATAAACTTCTGATTAAAAATTGATCGAAAGAAATTACCCGAGGTAGTCAGTTTTTAGCGAATAGTCATAAAGTTTATGATATTATACAGTTTTTAAAAGTTTTTAAAACTTTTCAGTTTTTGCTGTTCTTTTTGTCAACTTGTAACTTATTCTCATCATGGAGAGGTCTTATCCAATTCCTTGTTTTCCAAAAATTACCATGTCTACTGATATTATGCCGTAATTGATGTTTTGCTTGAAGGACAATATGCGTTTTCATAAAACTATTGTGAGTGGTATATTTGTTCCTTTTTCTCTTCTTTTGGGACATTCATGTAATAACAGATCCCAATGAATTTCGAATGCGGCCCAAAAGAACTTATTTGTTTTTTCAGCATAATTATAGCATAAGTGGTATAAATAAAAACTGAATTAAAATTACATATTAATGAGATAATAGCTAATCATTTAATGGCTTCAATAATTTGTGTTTTCGCAATTTGTTTTTAATGTTTTGAGTTCTTCTGTTTCTTTAGTCCTTTCCCATGGCTTAGTCTAACCAACAACCCAGTGAATTCATAATGACTTTTTACTAAATTTATCGGGAATGAGTTCGTAATAAGCTGGTGGTTTTTAAGACTTTTGAAATTTTTTGGTTTAAAAGCCATTGATTGATTTTTGAATTTGGCCTCATTATTTCTTCTCTTTGTCGACTTGTTACGTAGTCTCATTAAGGAACATTTCTATCTGCTTTATAGTTAGGAAAAAATAAGTTTGTGTAATTAAGGTTTTATCTGATTGCGTTTTGACGTTGTTACTAGGTGCTTTTAATTTTAGATAATGAGCTTTGCCTTGAAGTTTTTGCTTATTTTGTTGTTTGTTTTTTTTTCTCGTAGTCTTTTTGATGGCAGATCTCGTGAGTATTGTAACGAAGCATGGCATTATGTATTTTAATTAGTAGTTAGGTTTTGTAACAAATTTTTAAACTCAAACAGCTATTTTTGTTATCTCTTCATTTGGTTGACAATTAAGTCAAAAGCAAACGCACATTAACGAGCCTCCTTGTTTAATATAATGAGTACAATAACACGATGTTAATCTTGCCCCAATCGTTAAAAATGGTGCAAATATTTGCTACGGTAGGTATAGTCTGTCCCGCAAAATCATCCAATTTGTCCAATAAACGAACGATCGAAAAACTCCACAGCATGCAATTGAGCATCCGTTTGGTCATTTGCATAACGCCTTTTTCCTGAAGCTAAAGCCCATCTGTTTTTGTACATGGTTTAAATTTGAACTTTTTCCTTTTTTGAAATCTGTTGAGTGATTATTGAAACGTTCGCTGATTTGAACTTTATCGGACACGGTATAGTTAATTTACTCACTGGGTATGTTGGCCACTATGCTCTCTTGGGTCTCTTTGACAGACAGGATGAACCATAGGAAGAAGTCTGTTGCTATCACGTGTGCTATGAAGAACCTGGCCAGTCCCACACAGCCCTGGATACACACTTTGGAATGGAGCAGTAACACAAACAGCTGCGCCACTGAAACACACAACAAGCACAACATAAACACCAACAATTTTTTAACTCTCAGAGTGGTGTCTTCTCACTATCTGGGATTTACAATAGTCTATCATCATCAGCTAGTGAACTTTACCGCATAACAGAATAAAGCGCAACCCAAAACGGCATTTCAGTGCCAGCAATTAAATGCAACCATAACTGGGAGCTTATAACTTCATTAAACCAAGAAAATTAATACTCATACAACCTATGAGGAAAACAAACGTTCTCCCGTCAAAATTTAAACGCAAATAATCTAACATCTAAGCAATCGGCATAAGCAAGCGGGAAATTATGCAAAATTTTATCTATGATCGTAAAATACAACAGCTCCGTCAATTCAAGGTTAAGAACAAAGTGTAAACCTCACCTTGAAATAGGACTCTGAGACCCAAGTGAATAAGTCTGATGTTGACCATGCATGCCCCCTTCTGTGGGTACTGGAAGGTCTCAGCCACCACCATGCCACTGTGAGTGAGACTGCCTATGCAGAAGACGAACAGTCCCACACAGATGTAGATGCTTCCATTGTGGTGATCCACAGGTGCATTGCTCTGTCTCCGGGAGTACGAAGCAGAGGCACACAGGTACAGACAGGACAGGGAACCCATCGCAAACTAAATCAACATGATCTAAACATTGCTTTTTAGTCAAACTGCTTCTTTTTGTTTCTTGTCGTTAATCTTATTTCAGACGTTAATCTTATTTATGTTTTGCTGAACCTTGATTGAGATAATATTTTTCATGTATTATTGCTATAATTGAACTTAGAATTGATGTCAATTGGAATGCTTAATTGTTCCGACCCACTTGTGGGGGGAGGAACTATATACTCAAATGGTTTTTTGTTCAGTCAATTTTGGCCGATCGATATATTCATCGTATAGACTTGAGACTGGCATCATTAGAAAGCCCGTCCAGCGTAGAATATCGAAACAAAAATATTTTTTTTATTTCATTTATTCCACAGAGTTATCGAGGTTTAAATTTTTGTGAACAGTAGACGGAATTCCGTTGTTTTTTTTTCACAATTTAGGTATTTTTTGACCAAACTTTCCTCATTTTGCTAAAAATTACTTAACTTAGCAACAAAAATAGTATTGGTTTTACTTATAAGGATAGAGAAGGCTCGCCGATTGGTTTTATCCCAGTCTCTTGGTTGATATTTTTGCCAAAATTTTCGAATTTCCGATTATTTTAATCAAAATTGGCTCCAAATACGCTTTTTGTCCCACTTTGTTTAAACATCTCGGAAGTACAGAGCTAACATCTACTGTCAAAATCTTTAGAAACTCCAAAAAGCTAGTTGTACTTTCCTTTTCCTTCCTTTTCATAGGCGTAATCTGGAATAAAAAATTTGCCGTTCTTCGATAAATTAATTCAATAAATAAACAAAATGCATCATTTATTTTTGGTTTACTGAAATATTTCAGTTGCTAAATGATCTATTTTGCCAACATATGAAATAATTTAATCGTTTTTGGACGCTCAGAAAAACCAGGGCTAGTTATGGACTCATCTTGGATTCATAAAACCAATAATTTTTCGGATGATACTGGTGAGTTGCCTTTTTCAAAACATTTTTGCATTTTTGTTGATTTCTGCCAAGAATGGTATCAAATCAAGGCCCAAACAGATCCTATTTACAACAAAATAAGGCCAAATGAAGATATTATATGTCCTCAGAGAAACGTTCATAGTTTTTATGGCTTCGACATTGTGTTTGCGTAAACTGTAATTGATTTCTTTTGTTTTGCCTTCATTTGTCATTCTTTTTGCAGTCTCATTATTTCATCATATTAACCAAAAATCCAAATGGCTTGTTTAGGAGCTTTATGTGATTCTCTACAATATTTCCAGTTGTTATCTAATGCCTTTTATGAATTTACATAAATTTGTTGAAAATGTAGCTTGCTCTAAAAATATCTTGCTCTAAAAATATTGGTCTAAAAAAATTTTTTTCGATTAAAGCCAAAAAAGCTCGTTTTTTACAATTGATTTCTTGGCTTTCTTACCACAAATTGTCATAAATTTTGTGATTTTTGCAAATTTGCTTATATTTGCGCACTTTTCCTGCGCTCTCTTGCTTATAGTTGTTATTTGCTCCCTTTTCAAATTATCACTTTAAGAATAGCTCCAATAGCCATTAAATAAATGCTGAAAAAGACATCTTTCAAGATTGCAGTGGATTGCTTGTAATTCCAACGGCTGCGAAAACATTTTATCCTAAAATTTAATAGAAGTTTCTTTATTTTCGCCTCTAACTGTCGTTCTTTTTGTTGCAGTACGGGATATTCTTCAAAAACAAAGGCCTTAATTGCTTCTTTAAAAATTTTAATGCAACTTACTAATTCAAAATTATAGCCAACGGTTTTAATGACTTTCAATTGTTTTTCTTGAAAAGAAATTTTTTTGTACTTCCCAATATTTGTTCTCATAGTTTTCAACAAGAAACTAAGCCTCTTATTTGACAGAGCTCATCAACAACCTGTTGCTACAAAAAAGATTTTTGCTGTTGGTCATGTTTTGACTGACGTCTTTATGGCATAGATATGTTTTCAGAAGAATTTCGTGGGTTTCCAATACCGGTCAATATTTGTGGTTCTTTTTGTTGTCGTTTTCAAAAAGACCCTTTAAAAAGATGAACCAACTAAAATAAAAGGACAACCACGAAAAATACGCAAAACCTGTTCAAACCTGTTTGTCAATTAAAAGTTTTTAATGATTTTCAATGTCTTGCAATTTGAATGGCTTCAACACTGATTTCCATAAAATGCTAAAGAAATTTTGAGTTCTGTTCGCATTTGTTGTTTTTTGTTGTCTCATGATAACGTCTCACCCGATAATCAGCTCCACTGGCTTCCTGAGCAGTTGTAAACTAATCTGTTTTTGTTTTAATTTGAAAGATGGTGGTTGTTTAATTATTTTTTAATTTTTTCTCTTTAAAAAAATCTTCGGATTTCTGAGCTCTGGCAGTTTTTATCTTGTTTGTCAATTTTGTAGCTTGGCCTCTATAACGACAGGTTACATACTTTTTCTAGTGAACCAAAACCCAATCTTTATAATTGTTTTGAATTTCAACTACTGGGTTCTTGGCTTTGGTACTAGGCATTATCATACAAAAAAGCTGATATTCGGATAGTTTTCCATTTCTGACTTATTTTAATTCCTTGGCACATTATCACACTAATGGGGTAGTGCAATTGGCGTTAAAGAAGTGCAATTAAAGATTAAATTTTTTCTTTAAATACCTTAAGTTTTAACGGTTGCGACACCGCCTACTTGTTAATTTTATATGGTTTTTTTTCATTTTTGCCGTTCTTTTGTAGTCGTCTGAAACATTACAGATAATGACAGGTCTCAATGGCTACAGATGAGGTAAAAATTCACTTTCCTATTCAACCCATTTATCTGAATCCATTTTCATTTTGTTTAGTGCTTTTTAACATAGTCATCGAGTTTTGCTGGTAAAAAATGTTTGATATGATTTAATTTTTGTTTGTCTTGTCCAGTACTCCAGAGAGGTGGCAGTCCAAACCCCGACAAAACTGACCTTTACGCATGTTTATTAAGTTTTTAAGGACGAAAAGTCAAAAGTCTACGCTATTAGTCATGTGGTCATTTCTAATGCGAATTTTCTTTCGATTAATGGATTTTCTCAAATCAAAATTGCATTAAAAACTGACCAAAGGTCCAATACAATTGCTATATACTTCGTTTAATTTTTAGGACACTTTGATTTCTTCCAACATAACTTCATTACGGAATCTGATAGTGAAATACTTGGCCAGTAATTTTTATCGAGTAAGAAAACATCCGGGATGATGTTTTAAAAAGTCTTTGACGGGTGACGCATAAACTGATACGACACATTTATAACAAATTTATGTGACATTTCCTGATAAAAATTTGTCGAATGACTGGCGTGAACAGATATAGCTGGCTCTATTGATCCTTCTATCTAATTATTGAATGGAATTGTTTAATTTCATGGCGTCCTTTGTTTCTTTAGTTCGAGCCTTATTTTATTATCTTATACCTTTTCAATGGTTTGTGTTCAGTGATAAGATCTTAAAAATCAACACCATGGTAGTAGCTTTACACATTAATATCAAAAAAATGGGCAGCAATATACAAATATACAATACTAAATTTACACAAGTATTTTCGGCACAGCCGATAAAACTATTCTCATTCTCTGGTATATATTTGCTCAGAAACATCTTGATATAACTTCAATCATCTGCCAACTGCATTTGACATTAAATTCGTCATAAAATTTTGCTACATTTTGATTTCTGAGCCAAAAGTAACAAGGTTTACATAAATTAACATTTAAATTTGTTCGCTATTTGTGTTAATCCTAAACTCTTCAACATTCGAAAATGAGTTTCAATTCCTCATGGAGTTCATTTGCTCAAAAAAGATGTTCAATTGCAGCACGGATTTGCACAGGTCAAGAATTTACAGAGAACAACATAATGACTCGATAACCTTTCAATTTTCTCTTTCCAAGAATGCTTACCATGTATCCGGCGAACATATCGTTGTACTCCTCGTGTAGAATGACGTCACTCATGATGCCCCTGGTGGCTATCACCACTCCGGCTATTATGGACAGCATCGCGTACAGGGCACTAAAAACAAACGCATTATGACCGAGGTATTATACTTCATTTATATTTTTTCCAGATTTTAGATCAAACGAATTATTGTCGAAGTAAGGCGCTTATCCAGCGCACGTCAAAATATAGAAATGACACTACAATCAGGTCTTCAGGGACATTATGTCCGCATAAAATTAGTTACGTTTGAACAAAAATAGCCACAATGAATATTAATGGTCACTTTCTCTATCGCCAGTTCGCAGCATATGAATGTAGTTTTTAGAACCAGCTTTAGTATACTTGTTTTTAGACTTTGATCTCCAAGAACCTCGTTAGTTAAGTATCGGCTTTACCTTCTTTTCAATATTAGTTGGATCACTTTTAAAAACCAAGACCGCCCAATTTGAGCGCCCAAAATGTTTCTCTAAGTTTGCATATTGGATTGATTCGTGCATATACCCTCGAGCTGAGTATGATGATAGAACTACATTTTAAGACTTTTACAGGTTTAACAAATGAAAATTATAACTAATCAGGATTGATCATTGTCCCCTATAGATCCCTACCCTCCTGCCCAACAGTAAAGCAGTTAATAATTCGCTGATAGTTTATTTTATAACCTGATTGTCTTGGTGGCAGATGGGTCTGTGGAGAGTGGGATGGTGCTGACAACAGAGGTGGCCATCGAGATATGTGTGTGTCTGTCATCCTCATCGTCCTCGTCTATAGGGTCATCCAAGCCCCCTCCCCTCTGAGACCGGAAAGACTTCAGAGGCACTGTCTCTTGGATCTCCGCCATCGAGCTTAAAGGAAGGAAGCATCACAATTAATTTCACTCACAGTTTAATTGAAAGCAAGTAGTTCTGGTTCTCGCTAAACTCCAGGAAAAAGTCGATACCAGAAACTTACATAGCATAGCCACCAAAATGAATTTTGACGGACAGCAGAAATTTTTGAAGCTCTTTTCAGAAAACGATTTGAGAATTTTGTTATAATTTGAATGACCACAATTGATCGAAAGCGATTGGAAGCCCACACGGCGCAATGTATCATTGGATAAATAGAAACTACGGCACTGAAAAACTGACATTTTGGCCAGCTATCCGGTGAGGGGTAACGGGGGTAAAGTGTGCGATTCACACGTCAAAGATGTTTCTGTGAGCTGGAATAAGACAATATAGAAAAAATGACGGTTTTCCGTTATTTCACTGTGACATTTGTATGTCTCCCTGGCATCTAATAATAGTATTTTGTGCTCCTAGTACCATCTTCAGAAAAACTTCGTGCGCACTTTCCAGAAAACTCAATTTAGATCACAACTTAATACGCTCAACCCTAACTTGAGTAAGGAAAAATTTCGAAACTGTAATTTACCTAGTTTTGCTCAAAACAAAACTAAATTCGATAGAAGTGAAGTTTCTTCTCAAAAAGTTGACAAAATACTTAGTTGAATACCTACTCTCAACCTCGGACTTTTTTAGCAGTTTCATGCAACAAGCAAAAAATCGCAATCAGCACTAAAATGCTAGTTTCCCAACTTTAAAGAAAAACTGCCGTGCCTTGATTGTTTAAACAGTTCAAAAAAACCATATTCGTCGAAGTATTTTGAACAGACACAGAAAACGCAGCAAAAAATAAACAATTTACATACATTTCTTAACATACATGCATACTGACTGCCAGAGATCTGAGAAATGAAAGGCGGGCAAGCTATGAATCCTTATCTCGCCAATAAAAGGGGAGTTTTACTTGAAAAATATCACCCAATGGGATAATCAACAATAAAATATCACCCGGGGACAATAAACAATAATGAGTCTTGATGTCTCGCACAACAAGCGGGGAGCTCAAAATTTTATCTCTTATCGAATGGGCTGTAGTTCAGCTGTGGAAAAACATTAAAAAATTTTTCAAAAAACATTTGCACCAATCTAACAGTGACAAAAATTCTACTTTACTTGACTAGCCAAAAAGGTACATAATTATGTGGGGAAAAAATTGGTTGCCAGTGAGGTTCAGAGATCCGGCAAACTGTTATCAACCATCGTTAAAACCACAAACAAAAACACAAACAGAAAAAGATAAACAATTTAACATACATTTCTTAACATACATGGATGCTGACTACAGGAGATCGAAGATATGAAACGCGAGAAAGCCTTTGAATTCTTTTCTCACCCAATAAAAGGAGTTTTCCTTGAAAAATATATCACCCAATGGGATAATCAACAATGATATATCACCCGGGGTAATCAACACTAATGAGTTCTGATGTCTCGCCCAACAATTTGGGAGCTCAAAATTTTATGTGTTATCGAATGGGTTGTAGTTCAGCTGCGGGCAGAATTTGAATAATGTATCAATATTTAACTTTTTTTTAATTTTAAAAAAAAAACATTTGCACCAAGCTGTCAGTGACAAGAACTCTACTTTACTTGACTATAGCTGATCCAATCTGTATCACAAATTTTCCTAGATGAAACTATAAACAAATATTGAACACTACAGCAAGGCACTGAAACAAACAACACATCAGCTGAACAAAGAGGCAATTCAGCTACAGCTTCAGAAAACCAGCTGAAAAAATAGTGCAAAGTGAACAGGAAGAACTTAATTTTAGGGCCAAAATTTTTACTGCAATTTACTGAATTTTGTTCTCACTACCAGAGCTACTCTTATATGATACTAATCTAATGAGAATATTTTGCACAGAAAACAACAATTTCCTCAAAAAATCAAGGCGTCAGAAATTAAGTCTCGAGGCATCCTATAAGAAAATCGAGGCATCCCAATCGAAATCATGATTTTTTTTATTCTATTGTATGGAATGCAAGGTGTAACGTTGTGGCAACGCCAGAAAACGGTCTGAAATATTATAAAATGTTTGAAAAATGACTTTGTGGAAAACTATATAATACAGCCTTTTCGTAATTGCAAAATTTTAAAAGCCAATTTTCTAGTTTCTGAATTGCTAAACGGCTGCTAGAACTTCCGAACGCTTAAAAATGGAAACAATTCTTTCTATCAGCTGTTTTTTCACTTCGAATTTTTCAGTCCAGCAGTTTATAGATATGTTTTCCAATGCTGTAACAAAAACAAATAAAGGCTTGAATCTCTGATGCATCTTTTAAAAAGCGTAAAGTGATTAACTAGCTGTCAAAGTCGCAATTTGTCGAAAATACCACGCCATTTTTTTCGTCTCTTGAGTCATTTGAAAAAAATCTTTGTTTTCAGTAGGATTTCAAGCCAAGATAACATCTTTAAAACGGTACATCATGCGGTACCAGAAGGCCCAAAAATTAGAAGTGTCAGAAGGGAAAACTTAAGTGGACTCACATGAAGATTTTGCACTTTAAACAGCCCGTCACAGCCATTCGAAATGTCACATCCAAAGCAAATTTGAACAAATCTTACAGACCAGCCAAAAGGGCACGTAATAATGTGGAAAAGTTTGTTCGCTAGTGCGGATCAGGGATCCGGCAATTTCTTATCAACTATCGTTAAAACCACAGTCTTTCAATTCATGAAAACTAGCAAGAAAAACTCAGATACAATAAGTACCACTATCGGCTTTGAAACGAAATATTGTTGAATTTCGAAATATTACTCAGCATTTTGATCACGGTAGGTAACTGAATGTCCCCTAAACCTGGGAGGAAACAGTCATTTAAGTATAAGGGAAAACTCATTGGTTATATTTAACTGCACAAAGACATACCGAAATATTGATCTGAAACGTATCACAAAGAATTTGTTAATTGAGTGTGTGTAGGCGTGGCCTATTGAGAAAAGCAAAGTAGATTGAGCAAAGCAAAGCAAAGAAGAAGCAAAGTAAATTTTAACGATAATGTTTTCTTTAAATTGCTGTTCACTAAAGCAACAGTACGGAATGCATAGGTTTGTGTAAGTCATACTATGGTTTAAAAAACAACAACATGCCTGAATCGGAATGACGACTATAAAACTATTTTGAGGGTCATTTAAAACTATGCAAAATGGCGTGAATTCTCGGGCAGTACGCTATGTGAAAAATGTTTGCTTCAATTGAAGGTCAGATGAGATACTTTAATAAAATTCTCGTAAGCACTAACTTTTGTTGCTGGGCAGTGGGTGCAAATAGCTTCGGCTGGTAGTTCTGATTCGAGTGTTTCATTGGCAGTGTCTCCGAGTGGAAGTTCCCAAACCCTACCCCGCCCCCAAATCCAGGTCCAGCGAAGGGGGCATTGGCGAAGTTGCTGGCGGACTCCAGTTCTCTACCGATGGTCTTGAGGGACTTGACGGAGGTCGAGTGTTTCTGATGGATTACTGGATTCAAAGGAGGAAAGTCGGGTCTGATGGGTTCCGGAAGTTTGGCTGGCTCTCGGATTGGTCCTGGTTAAAAGTAAGATGAAATAATGGAAGAATGAGCCGATTTTGTGTTTTAAATGAGATTAAATTTAGAACGCGAGTCCACGCCAGAAGGATAAATCTGGTTTGCTATCAGCTTGTCCCGAGAGCTGTAACAAGGCTTCTAGTACCATGTGTACTATATACTGTCAACAGATTTTTTTAACTTTTAAATCATTGCTTGTATTTTTGTTGCAGGTATTAGGGTTATTTCTAAAAATTGTGGCAACTCAAGACATCTGAAAACAATCCCGACCAATTAAAATCAGTGCTTAAATTAATACAAAATTAAAAACAATCTGATTACATTCAGCAAAAGGATCTAGCTCAAAAAGTTCGAATATGCGCCAATTTTAAAAGTGCAATCTAAAAGCGCTAATTTTACTCTGGTTCAAAAATGCCACTATGAAACAGCTCAAATGATCAAATGTTTCCAGATTTTTTGAATGAAAGAGGATCACTTGGATTTAAGCTGTCCTTGAGAAAATTACTTAAGCTGGCGAAAGCTGTCCAAAGGGTACGGAAAAAGGGAGTCAAATTTACTTGGTCTTGCAAGAGTTACAAATAAGGAAAAGTTGGTTGAACTGAAAGCTTAACAAAAACTGGTCGGAACTATCTATGCGCATGCACAGAAATAAACTGTACCTGTTCTTTATTTCAGCGTTGCCTTGAAATCATTACCTCTTTCAGAATTAGTGCTTTCTTGACTATCAATTCTGTCTCATTCTGCTCGTTTGAGAGCGTGAACAAAATGAATAGTAGCCTTTGTATGTGTTCGTGTGTGTGCTAAATCTACGCGGACCACATTTAGTAGAAAAGCAATTGAAGATAGAGCATGGTACAATAAAAAAAAACCAAGAAGAGACGAGACATACAGGCAGAAGACATAATACATTCACATGTCTCATCGCATATCCGATAACACAACATAACATAGGTGCACATAAGATGAAGGGAGAGAAAGAAATATTGTTTGTAGTCAATGACATGACAAAGTCTTACTCGCTTGAGGAACTGAACCAAATTTACCCAAAGAGGAAACTTTTAAGACGCGATCTGTCCGGAAAACCCGATCTTATCTGGAACGATTTCCAGCAAATATCATAAACTAATAGCGCCCAAAAGCGATTTATAACAAATTAACGCTCAATTTCACGATCTGCATGATTAACAAATCAATTTTCTAAAATTTTCTTGTGTTAGCTTAATTTTTCGACATTACAGAGTGATTCGATAAGTTCCCTGAAATTTTATTGATTTTTCAGTTATCATCGGTTCAGTTCCCTATAGTGCATGTAACTGTTACAAGTAGGTTAAAATAAATAGTACCCATGGCATTACACTGGTACTGATTGTGATGCAGCAGTCATGACCTTAACCGCTCCTCTCTCATGAAAACTTTTCCACACAGATCTAGTTCCTTGTCCCCGCAATTCAAAACATATTAAACATATTCTGAGTACCTAGGCTGGTTGACTTTTTTTTTAACTCACAAGACTATTTGGTACTCAAGCCATTTGAAATTCCGATGACAAGCTAATTTCTTCTAACGAACTTCTCCTAACGAGCTTCATCATCAATTTCGGCTTCTTTTTATATCTTATTATCGTATCCCGTTACCTGGCTGAGACGAAAAAGCATTCCTCAAAAAAGCTTAGATCTCAAGTTCTTGTTGTGGTGTTGATGTTTCCACTTAAGTTCATTATAAGCTTAGCATAACCTAAATAAGACAACCAGCTAAACAAAAAGTGCGGATGTTCGAATTGATAATGTGGAAACACAATGAGAGCGCCGCAACTACTCCCTTCTTTATTGCCCGTTTCAATGGGGAAATTACTGCAGGGTAAAGGAAACAGATCTGGCGCCTAAGCATTGTAATATTATATACCTGTTGTTGATTGACTGCGGTGGGGTTGTGAAAAATAGTCATCACCCGGGGAGGCTGAAATAGTTCACACTCAAGTCTCGCCTTGTTTGTTTATTCATGCACAGTTCATTTGTTCAGTCTGCCAAAGCTTCATGAAGTACTTATTAGATACGTCTAACATTCAATAGCGCATCTAATTAAGTTTTAACAACAGATAGTTACGTATTCAATGCGATGTCATGTTAGCTTGTCACTTATTTGCATGAAAAATGGAAAATGCATGAAAAATGGGCAAATGTCAGTCAGATGTGAACCGAATTCCATCACTTGATTTTTCCAAGCACACCACGAAACATCAAATAGTCTCTGATATTTACTTTTTGATTGTAATAATCAAACTTTCCTATCAAATTTTGGCCTATCAGGCTCCAGAACAACAAAGTTTCATATGTATCAATTAACTTTTCTCATTTATCTCCATTGATAGTAAACATTAATAGTAAGTTAAGAAAAAAAACGTAGTCTCTACTCAAACTATCTAATATAGGAATTCCTGTTCAGAACATAATTTAAAATTACTGCGCTCAAATGTATACATAGTAGCACTCAAAACAGCTTTGATTCAAACGGCTTTTTACAATTCCAAGTTCAATTTGCTACGATGCAATTATAAGTCTTTTTAAGCCATTGACTCGGATTTCATTGTTCCCGTTTAAATAGTAACGCGAACTGCATCATTTATCACCTCAATTATTCGATGGACACATTCTCACAATTAAAAATTTACGTATAAACAAAGGAATCTAAAAACATCTCACGTCAAACCGAAAAACTTAGAGAAAACGTTTTCAACTATCTCCCCGTACCAATAAAACATGTTTTCTCCTGACACAAATACATCCATTAATTGGCGCTTAAAATCATTTTTTTTTTCATTTTCAGGGGGAAAGCTAACGCGCGACTGTTAAGATAGCTATTAAGGTGTTCATTACCAGTGACTAAATGACAAAATCCATTGTGAGGATATTTTATTTTGTTCAATTGCTCCTAAGTTTTTGGAAACAATTTGTCCGCCAACTTTTGGAAAATGTTGCAGCCCTCCACTACTCATTCCTCAGCATGGTTTTGCTACGTTCGCACAATCAATTTCATCTGCTCACAGTTTAGCATCGCATGCTTTTCTGAAGCCATTTTACGGCTCTACTTGAATCTGTTGCAAGAGGAGGAGCCAACTTTTACCAGTACTGACTCGGAGCTTGGCAAGTAAGCAAGAGCTAAAATCATTACTTGGATACGGTTTTTTTTGCAAGAAGGTAATTTTTGTTCTAATCCGTTGGAATACAATTGGTTGGTTACCGAGTCATTAAAGGTTTCATAAACTGTAATTCAAATACGCGTCAAGAATTTTGCTTAATCCTGGCTGAGTCAAAACAACTAATTGAATTAATTGTTCAAACATTTCTCGATAATGGAAGAATGTATATGCGAGGCTGGCTTTATTTTTTCAGACAATACTAAAAAGTAACGATTTTAAATGTTAGACAAAACCCGTTTTTCTTCTAACATAATTTAAATTTTTTCAATCTCTCTGTTTTCTGCCAATTAAAGGCTATTTATTAATAAATGTTCTTCTGTATCGAAATTTTTTGGGAATTAGAAGACGTCAGTCAATTTAGAGCTCTAATATATCAAACATTAACTTTGAAATTGTTAAAATGACAGCAGAAAAATGTATTCAGTTCTAATTTTTAGAATTGTTTTTGCAAACAATTCTTCTTATTTCAGCACAAGTAAAATCATTGCAGATTTTTCAAAACCACAGAGACGTAAAAAACCGGTTTCATTGGAAGAAAAACAAATAAAACAAATTCATTATTGAAAAGCAAAGATGGATGTCTCCAGATCTTTTTAATTTGAATAAAATTTACAGCACGCCAGGTTGAATACCAAACGGTCATATTTTTTGGAAACAAGCAAAATGTTTTTCAAAAATACTACTTCCTTAAAAATACTCAGAAATTTGAAAAGGCCAAAACGTGAAATTTACAGATAAATAAATTTCTTCAATACTTAAAAAAGCCATTAGAGACTTGAATGTTTCTTTACATGTTAGACACAAATAGACGCAGAGTTCAAAAAAACGTCAAAAATCATAAAAATTACTTTACATTTGCTTCAAATTGCGGGTTTAAATATGTTCAAAACTGAAAATGTGTTCTCTGCCTGCAGGAAGTCTACATTTAGTTTTCTCGATGAAATAAACAAGACATAAATGAACAATGCAAACCCATGACAAAGATCAATTGCCAAAAAGAAAATTTATAAAAGATTTTTTCTGTCGAAGTCTTAATTGCGTGTTTGTATTTGTTTGTGTGCTTGTGCGGGTGTATGCACTTGAAGGCGTGTGTGTAGTGTGTGTAATATGTGTGGTATGTTTGTGTGAGAGAAAGAGTTAATCTGAGAGAGTTAGTTCCTTCTAATATTAGACCGAAAAAGAGGCTGAGTGCCAAAACCGTCGAAATCATTTAAAAGAAGAAAAATTACATATTCCTTATTACGAATTGAGGCTTCAAAGTTTTGCAAAACCAAATTCATTATTTCAAATCTCGCTGGTAACACATTTGCGAGATTTTTGAATTCCATTATTTTCATCATGTTGACGTGACAAAAAATGACAAGAGTTTTTCGAAAAGCTTCGATATATTTAATACTATAGTGCCAAAATTACAGTTATCGATTCAATAGCCTCAACTAGTCCACACCTGGTTATTTAGAAAAACGAAAAAGACCCAACTGAACATGACGACCCTTGAGCAAAAGTCAATTGCCAAAAACAAAAAATTTTAATTTTTTTGGTGTTGGGGTTTGTATTTACATGATTCTCTTTGCGCGTGTGATGTGTTGTGTGTGTAAGTGCGTGTTGGTGTGTTTCTGTGCGTATGATTCTGTGTGTGTTTGTAAGATTTGCATGTGTCGGGGTTTCAATTGTTGGTGTTTGTATCTGTAGGCGCGCTTGTGGGGGTGTATGTATGTGTGTAGAAAAATAAATTCAGTTTTTCAAATCTCAACGGTTACATTATGCTCATGGGACATCAAAACCGAAACTTCAAAAAGTTTCATTGCAAAGTTTAGTGCCAAAATTACAATTAACGACACAATTTCCTCCACCAATCCACATCTAATTATTTAGAAAAACGAACACAACCTAGCAACGTGGCGGGTAGAAGTCAGTTGCCGAAAATAAATTTTTTTTAAAATGCAAAATGTTTTGGTCCTTGGTTTGTATTTGCGTGATTTCTTTCTTTGTAATGTTCTTGGTGCGTGTGTTTGTATGGATTGTCTATGTCTGTGTCTTTCAAATTGTACTACACTTATCTTTCTAGAATATGCTAAGGATTTTTCAGTTTTTTTGCCAAAAAAATATCAGATCTTTTTGGTTGAAACAGTATTTGAGAAAGTAATTTTCTCAAATACATATAAGGTGCTTTCGCATAATCCAAACGGTTTCACTAACAAAAATTAACGGTTGTTTTGCAACTTTGAGAGTTATGTTCGAACATGCTGTTCGCACGAGCCATCTTGTTCTTTTTATTAAAAAAAGCTCGATTGTAAAACAGTTCAAGCATACAATTGCATCTATAATGCTTTTTTGGTCAGCTTATTTATCCTTGAACCCAAATAGCTTCTTCTTGAGCGAATAAGTTTACTCTTTCTTCTTCAGAGTTCAACGAAAAATTTTGTTTTCTGATCAGCACAAACAAGGAACAAATGGAGAAAACAGAATTACTAGCTCACGAAGGCTTACTTAATATATTTTCTCCTCGGCAGAAAGCCTTTAGAGCTGTACCAGTGTATATTATACAAATCTTTTTCATAATCAGCTCACCTTAATAGAAAAAGGATTGGAGTGCGAGGGTCAATATTCTGTCGTTAATAGCTTTTCAGCAAAACTAAAGAGGAGGTCCCTACTACAAATATCACAGAAACGTTGTTTTCGCGGTTTAGTCAAAACCTTAATTGCCCCCAAAAGAGCAACATTCACGTACAAACTCATCGTCATTTGACAATAATTTTAAGCAAAAACAGATCAAAACCATTATAAAACGAATTTGATTAAACCTTGTGCGTATAAATATCAAAATTTAGTTCAATTTACAGCCAGAACTTTGAAAATTTAAGACATTTTTGTCCCAAACTGCCGATAAAACAACTATCCCCGTGCGTCAGATTGCAGAGCGCACACGAAGACTTCATGCAGCAAGGGCTACTAAAGAAGCTGCACTTTAAACTAAATACATTGTTTATGCTGAGCAGACGATATAGAGCTAAAAGTTGAAAGTTTCTCAAAACGAGAACTCACCTAGAGCGTCTTCCAAGTTGTCAAACAGTTGACCACCATCCGTATCGTCAAATTGTACTGGTTGAACTGCGGGAATTGGAACTTGGGGTGTTGTGTAGGGTATTGGTCCATTAGTATTTGGCATTGGTTTTGCTACATAACTTCCTGGGCGCGAATGTTGGGGTGTAATGTCAATCAACTGCTTCAGACTCTCTTGAAAAGGGTCTATAGGCGCAGATTGCATGTGCGAATGCATCGCTGCAGGGTTCGGACTTCTAGGCTTATCGGTAATTCTGTTAATTGGTAAGTGATTTGGCAGCTCCAAGTCGCCAGCGTATCGCCGATGGCTCTCCGGGGAGTTATCACCTGGTCGAAGGGGTAGATCGACGAAGGAAGCGACCTCTAATTCCAGGTCCGACATAAACTGACGATCTTTTCCAAATATGGAAGACATTTCTGGTGACGTTACAGCTTTGAACTAATTTTGGAGTGAATTCAATCAGTTTGTAACATTACACATCCACGCGAAACAGTTTTTGATGTACTTTTGCCCACGCTGAAATAAAAGACATTGAATTGCCCCCAAAATAATTACTTTATTGGTGATTATCCCACACAAAAATAGGGAACACAGATGCTTCTAGAGCTTTAAATATATAAAGACGTTACACAGATAAACACACATTCAGATAACAATTTGGCGTGACTTTAGATGCTTTCTATTCATTAGAGGTCTTTTTTAACGAACCAATGAAGTGTAAAAATTGGTAAGCAATTTTTACAAACAAAACATGACACGCTTTAAACACGTTTGACAAGATTGTAAATATGAAAAGTGACAGTTTGTAATTGATTTTTACACAATGTGAACTGTTGTATTACCAATTGGCTTGAAAATAAACTGGCTCCAAAACGTTCAACTTAAGAAGCTTCAGGAGTAATACATTTTTGCAATTATATTCTTATATTTTGTTATTGTGCCTCATATTCTTTCAATTGAAAAAACTGGTGCTTTGAATTCCCTTAGGATTCAAACGCCCTTTGCTAGCTGCAATTAACTGACCTATCTCCTGAAAGCGCGAGGAGACGCTATTCATGGAAAAAATAAAATTACTGAAAACGATAACAAAAATCTAGAAAAAAGACGCCAAGAGGTTCAAAGTTGAACAGCAGCACATCAAGTTAAAAATTGCATTTACAATCCTATTTCTGCTCCAATGAGGAAAAAAACACCCCTGCAAGTCAAATTCTCACGCGGAATTAAAAAACCTTGTGACTTTTTTTTAATGGAAAACAAAGATTGAAAAAGTGCTTAAGATTGAAAAAGTGGCAAAAAAGTATAAATATTCAACTGCCACGAAAAATACATCATTCGTATCCCCTTTTTTAAAGGAAACGAAATCAAAATCAAGCAGAACAAATGCTTTCGAAAATGAAATTTGGATTGCCTGCAAAACATAATATGACTAAAAAAGGAGCTATTTTATATTAATACAAGGCGGCTCGATAATGTGCGATCGCACATAAGGTTCCGACCCCGTTCATCCACAATTGTCCACCAAATGAGGAACAGATGGAAAAACACAAAAAATTCAAGTATTTTTCAAAAAAAAAATTGGTGTATGAAAGAAAAGATAGCCTTCAAAGCAAATACCTCAGTGTACTAAAAAACGATGCATTAGATTGATGGGATAAGCTGATATTAAGAAAGCGAGCGAAGACGAACGGCAAAATCAAACAACAACAACAACAAACATTAGTTACATCGAAAAATTTGTCCATTTTAAAAAACAAAACTTAATAACAAAGTCAAAATAGCGTCAGATAAAACTGAAAATAAACAAAATAACTTGTAACTTACCCGAAAACATTGGCTATTCACCAGTTCATAATAAAGCGTGGTAACAATCAGACAAAAAAGAACAGAAACTTTAAAGTTAGAAAACTCGCTGAATTTTTTAAAAAAAACAATTAATTTCAAAATATTGAAAACAATTAGGAATCAACTAAAATATTCCAAAGGTTTACAATTACCAATGCTTCTATAGAATGGAATTAAGAACTCTTGGTATTCAATTTTTTATGCAGTTACAAAAAGAACAACAAATAGACAACAAACTAAAAATCAATTAAAACTTGCCAGAAATTGCTTTGGGAGCCGAAAAGCCACACTTTAGCCCCCAAAATATGTTCGATTATACCTTCGTAGAACACCGATAATGAGTTATAAGGCCGCTCATTATTGAAAATAAGCAACAATTAGACAAAAAAGAAAAAAATGCAAAATTTTGTAATACTTATTTTTTTTTTAAAAAAATTTATTTGCAAAGACATAAATGCCATTAATTACAAAATGAAAAATTTGAATAGGTTTGCCCATTCTTCCAAAATAAGCTCTTGAGACCTGCAATTATCCAGAATATGTCTTACATGTACGAAAAGAACGTCAAATATGACAAAAATCAAAAATTCATTTACTTTTTTTGAAAAGCCCTTGTGGAAGCCAGTAAAGTCATAACGAATTCTTTTAAAACATTAGATTTTGTTACACCAAACCCTTTTAACATCTTCCCTTGAAATTTATCATGTGACCTCTCATTAATGAAACTAGGTAACAATTAGACCAAAAAGAAAAAAGCAAGATTATATAATACTTGTTTTTATCGAAAAAAAATTATTTCCAAAGACATGAAAGCCATTAATTACGCAATGAAAAATTTGAATAGGTTCGCCCTTTCTTCCAAAGGAAGCCCTAAAGACCTTCAATTATCCAGAACAAGTCTTACGTCTACAAAAAGAACGTCAAATATGACAGAAATTAATTGACTTTTTTTGTGAAAAACCCGTGTCGAAGCCAGTAAAGTCATAACGAATTCAACATTAGATTCAAACATTAGATTTTGTGACACCAATCCCTTTTGACACCTTCCCTTGACAAAAATAATGTCATCTTTAGCCTTTAATTAACGAGATCAGGTAACAAACAGACAAAAAATGAACAAAACTGCGAAGTTTTTTTTCATTTTGGAAAAGAATTGTTTTCAAAGTCATGAAAGCCATTATCTATCTTCTAATATCAGAACATCGGCTCATCTACTCTTCCAGGAAAAATCAAACAATCCGGGTCATTGTACAGGAAATTAAATACGACTAAAAAGACAAAGTAAAAACGACAGCTAAAGACAAAATTAAAAAATTCAATTAAATTCTTCGAGAAAGTACTGTCGAAGCGGTAAAGAACCACAATCTATATCGTTCAGGATTTAAATATTATCAATTGTGCGTTATTCTGAAAGCGAAAAATGTGATATATGAACAGACAATAACGTGATAATTTGACAAAACTAGAAAACATGAAAAATAGTCAAATACCTAAAACTTAAAAAAAAGAATTGTGAAATCTAGTAGTATCGAAGCCAGAACACTATAACTAAAGGCGTAAAACCGCAATAAAGACTAAATTTGACTTCAAAGAAGGAAGCAGCACTCTGTGATTGCTGACACTAAGCTAGAAGTTGACCAAATTAAGAGAAAAATGGAAAAAAAATTCAATAAGCCATTTTTTTTATTTAAAAATCAATTATTTTAAAAGTCAAAACGACCGTAAGCTTTCAAGCAATCAACTAGAGAAATTAATTTTGAGCTAATTAGGAAGCCAATAGGACCTATCACTAGTAGCTTTGATTTGAAATGTTCTGTTATTTAATTAATATAAAAAAGATCGAACTTTTTTTTTATAAAAAACCGACTGACGACAATCCGAATTATTTTTGGATTGTAACGGTCCAAGGTTGGCAAAGAACTAGTCCTGTTAATGCTGATTGTCAATTAGGAATAATTAATTTTTGGAATGTCATTGATATAGATATTTTGTTAGTTAAAAAATCGAAAAATAAATGCTGCGTTTTTGATAATCAACGAATAAAGTTAGCAAAAAACGGCAAAGTTTTATTTACAGAGCACTCTCAACGGGAGTTGAAGTTGAATTAGCCCCCTTTTCAGTCTACAAAGATTGTGTTAGTGGTGTTTGGGTGTGCACTTCCTGCAAATTTAATCAGAGTGACTAAAGAAACTTATTTTGTGCTGTTTTTGATGAAAAAGTCTGAATTTTGTGAAATATTTAGCCGGAATTTGTGACAAAAAGAATTCAATGAAAATATCTGTCTATATATTTTGTCTTCAAACGTAAAATCAGCAACATTTTCTCGAAAAATTTTTTAAAATTTTATCAAAATTGGCAAAATTTTAGTCAAAAATTCCAAAAAAAAAGGTGAATGAAATCAACGGAACTCACTCTATTTTCTCGAAAGTTTAAACCTCGATATTTCCCTGTCAAAAACGAAAATCAAAAAAAATCTTTTTAATTCCATATTCTACGCTGGACAAGCTTTCTAATGATACCAGTCTCAAGTCTCTACGATGAATATATCGATCGGCCAAAATTGACTGAACAAAAAAACCCAATTGAGTATATAGTTCCTCCCCCCTCAAGAGGGGTCGGAACAAAAAGTTTCTTTTAATCAATATTGTGAGCCTTCAGAGCAATTGATGCAAGGAGCATTTTTAAAAAAATACGACGAGATTAGCAAACGACTATTTGGGTTTAATCACTTTTAAATTAATAAGAAAACACAATTAATCTAATGGTTCAGGTAAATACCATGAACATTGAAACGCACGTATCAAAAAACAGAAAGCAAAACCAATAATTTAAACAGAATATGAAGTTATCGAGAATAGAAAAGAAAATAATTAAAATAAAAATTCTCTCCACTTAGAGCAATCAGATGCTAAAATTGTTCCTAAAACTGGTTCATTTCGAGCGTTTCCACAAAAATAGCCTTGTACTTTTCCTTTACTGAATCAAGTTCTGGAAAATCATCTGAACAAGTATTCTGAAAAGTGAAAGCTTTTCAAAAAACTTTTCAATTCCGGTTGCATTTCAAAAGTGTTTGAGGAGTATTGCCGAGAAATGATGATATCCGAAAAAAAAAAACGATTTTTTTTTAAAAAAAAACAAAAGATAACAAAAAATACGAAATCTTAAAACAATTTGATACGAGTCACCACTGTAGTTTTCTATGCTCAACTAACTCTCCAAAAATCATCACAACAGTATATCTAGAAAGATTTTGTGGCTTAAAAAATTGACACGTGAAACAAAATGTGAGAAGAAACATACTATGAACGAGTGAAGCAGTAACAAAGAGCATCGGTAACCAAAGGGAACTTAAACGTATCAAGAGGACCCATTCCGTTGCATCTCCCATGCATTTAACAACATTGTCATTTAAGCTAAAGCAAAAAACTCTTGCTTTATCTCTATAGAAAACGTGTGAACTCTATCCGAAGACTTTAACATTCATAAATTAATTGCGAAACTAAACCCAACCAATTTTCCAGTAAACGCTCTAAGTAGTTCACAGCTTAATTTTTAATTCGAACCATTAAAAGTGCCCAAAATCAACGAGTCAATTTGTTGTTATAGAATTTTTAGTCAATTCAATTCAAATTCAACAAAAGCAGATTTGCTACTAATTTCATATATCAATGGTTCAAATGAAATTCGACAATCTTACGGATTCTTTCCGAACCTTTTTGAGCAGTAAGTTTTCAAAACTTAATTAAGAAATTTAATTAAGAAACTTTCAAATTTTCATTCACAATGATTTAAAGATTTTTTATTATTGGATTCCGTGTTGTCCACCGGTTTCAAGAGTTTTCTCCAAAATTATTGCATGTTTATCGATTAGATGTTAACGTTTGGCATTAATTTTACGGGTATATTTGTACCTCTGTGTTCAAGTTCGAGCCCAAGGCAAAAATAGCCGATCACA
The DNA here is from genome assembly GCF_964194025.1 of Convolutriloba macropyga. NCBI lineage: Eukaryota > Metazoa > Xenacoelomorpha > Acoela > Convolutidae > Convolutriloba > Convolutriloba macropyga. The sequence continues at coordinate 44,782,384 of NC_134468.1, read as the reverse complement.
AAACTCTTGAGAACTCCTACGAGAACGCTTGAAATTGTGAAGAAGCGCTCTCATAAAAGCTTAAAAATTAAGGACACGGTAAACAGTTTTTTGAGAACACATACTCAACGTTGGAAAAGTTGCCATATTGAAGAGTTGCTTTTGAACATATGACAAACTTGCTTTTTTTGCTTAAAAAATATTAATTATACACACAAACATCCCAATGTGTGCTTCCCAACAAACATCCCAACTTTGACACAATTGAAACAGTTTAGATAGGCATAAGCTGAATAGGGACTTTAAATTGAATATCTTAAAGATTTAAAATGCGAAATCTATTCTATTCTCTAGAAAATCGAGATTTAAAAAAACTCTACAGGTATCACGATTGAAACATCAACACTTTACACGCATTTGCACGACATTGTATCTGACAAGGCGCAGAATCGATAACTAAGTTAATTAAGAACACCCCCTATCAAAATTAAGTTATCGTTTTGCAAAAAAAAAACAAAAAAATGATTCGTGTTCGATTCCTATAGATATTATTTGCAAGTGGAACTAATCAAACACTAATTCAATGATCTATCACTGGAAATTTTTTGAAGAAATTGTCAAAAACGGTATATACTTCCAACCAAAGCCGGATAACTACGGAATGTTTATGACCCCCTAAAAGCGTCTCGAGGCAATCGAAGCCACGAGGCAAGCGCCTCGAGGCAATCGATGCCCGACCAATTACGTCCCAGGTCACAAGTGACACCAAAGAACTTCATACACAGTACTGCCGCAGTTTTGACGAAGACTCAGTCAGCAATGAGACACCTCAGCTGAGCAAAAAGGACTCTGTCAGAGTGGCCGGCGCCGAACACGAGTCTTGGATAACGTTCATTGAGTGAAACAATCCGCAACGCGACTCCCAAAAAAGCGTAGAAAAAACTGAAGATCCTAAACAGCGACAATACCACAAGCAGAACTACCCTGAGTGTAACAGCCAAACAGGTTGAATCGCAACTGATTAAGAGCGGAAAGATAGAGAAAATAAATATCCGACAAAAGCTCCCAGTCCTCAAATCAGAGTGCTGGATCCTCTCGGATGACATTTGTTCCCTCGAGCTCACCCAAGCTCTAGCGGAAATGAAAAACGATAAAGCAGCAGGGATGGATAACCTCTGTGTCAAACATTTGAAACATCTGGGCAAAGCGGGTTTCTCTTAGCAACTCTTGGTACTCTTTCGGCCTGTGCTGAGGGTGAACAACTCATCAGGGATTGACGTAAGGCAAAATTTTTGGCCCTACTAAAGCCAGGGAAAGACCTTTCATGCCACAAAAGCTACCGCCCTATCTAACTCCTCTGCCATACATGCAAACTGTTTGAAAGAATAATACTTCAGAAACTGGCACCCATTGTCCAGCCCATAATGATTAAGACAGGCTTCAGACCTGGGCAATCTACAACCGGCCAAGAGCTGAATCTAAAAAACGATTATACATAAAACGACTACCAAAGAAAATGTACACTGAATTGTTTCCTGGACCTAACGGCCGCATATGATATAGTCAGTTACCAGCTCTTGCTACGGAAGCTATACGGACCAGTCGGTAAAACAAAACTCTGTCAAATTTTCCGTGAAATGTTTACAAGCCGCTGGTTCTACGTTGTTTTAGACAGCAAGAAAAGCAGATGGCGGAAACAAAAGAACGGACTGCCTCAGGGTTGCGTCCTAGCACCTCTGCTGTTCAATGTCTACACGAACGAACAATCTCTGCCAACCGGATCTCAAAATTTCATTTACGCTGCTGACCGGGCGATTCTTTCAAGATTCAAGTCTCAAGAATTTTGAACAAAAAATGCAGTGCCCTCAATGAAATGAGAAAAAACTACAAAGCCAACAATTTAAAGCCGAACCCTGAGAAAATAGAAGTTTCTCTCCTTCATCTGAATAACAGATCAGCAAAACGAGAACTCGATATAGTCTGGAGAGGAATGCGGCTTACAAATTAACCCGAACACAAATATCTAGGAGTCGTTCTGGACCGTACACCCGGATACAAAGACACTGCCTCAATGTACGAAAGAAAGTCGCAGGTAGAAATAACCTTTTGCTGCTTCTAACGACAACGATCTTTGGAGCTGATCCAAGGACTCTGTGCACATCGGCCCTAAATCTCGCAATATCAGCCGCTGAATATGCTTCGGTCTGGTATAGGTCATACCATGCGCAGCAAGTAGACATCAGCGTAAATGAGACAAGGTAAAGAGTTGTCTTCAGACGACGAAGAAAGAGCATTTGTACTAACTGCAGGGATAGCTCCACCCAACATACGCGGGAGGCAGCTGCGAGAGAACGAAGACGGAAGCAAACGACCGATCGAAGACACTCAATGTTTGCAAAGACTGCGGCACCGCTACGACTTCAATCGCGACCTGTTGCCTATCATAGACTCGCCTCCTAAACGCCAATCAACAATTACAGAAGCAGGAATTGGAAACTTGTTTTTGAAGTGCGAGGCGATCATATCACCCATCACCATTAACTACCTGTCAGCTCCCACCTGCCCTGAAAAAAGTGGAGAGCTTTGAATAGACTCCCGGCGGGTGCTGGACGATGCCGCCTAACCCGCCACAAATGGGACAGATTGCCTACACCGCATGCACCATACGTGGAGAAGAAGGGGACATATCCCATATTTTTGAAAGCCCGAGGTCCTTCCCTATCTTTGAACTGTGGTACAACAAGGACGTGGCCTCAGAAGTTTGTGAAAATTTAATGGAGCAAGGCTGAAGTGCTACTTGTGGACACGAAGAAAAATGGTCTATTTAAAAATTTAAAAAATAAATTAATAAAGCAAATACATATAAGAAGGACCAAAAAATTTCCAGTACTGGTAACAAAACGGAGCAAAAAAACAGCAGAAAGTAAAAACGAAAACACAGAAAACGACGTGAAACACAAATTGTTGAATGTATTTTAAATATTTCTCCTGTGAGTAGTCGTAAAATATTTGCCCAGGAGGGCTGCTATCCATTTGAAGGTCTACTTCGAACCCAATTTCCAAAAAACTTCTAACAAAGACAACTGACTCTGATTTCTTAATCTTCAAACAACTGGCAAGTTTCAGATGAAGTGATATCGAACGACTGACGTGTGCTCCATTATATTGTATTCTGATAGAGCCGCGAGTGACGGATTAGCGATGTATTTAGGTTCACTAAAGGGCCTAAAATGAAGTTTGAGGTTATACAAGCTACAACCAAGATTTTGAAATCTGACAAATGAAAAAATTAAGCCAATTATAGCGCACTTTCCACTTAACTTTTTGAAGTAAACTGCCGCTTGAGTTCAGCTGCTCAAAATTCTTAATGAGAGAGCACTTTGGATCGCGCCAAAATTAAAAAGCTAAACGTGGTAAAAGTCACTCGGAAAGTCAGTACGGTCAAGAATTATTTGTGAATAAAAAGAGATACAGGACTGCAATAATTGCTTCAAAGTTCGTTCGAAAGAAAATTAAAGAAGATTACCTGTTAACTGATAGTAATTTTATACGTTCTCGACCAGATCCACTAATCTCTCAGCAAAATTTTTAATGGTGCATTGATTTTGCTGATATTCAGTCACCGGTACAATTTTCAGTAACAATTGGCAGTTGGTCTGCAAAGGCATTATTTTATGCGAAGGACGTAAACTTATTACTAAGTGAGTTATAAATTTCTGTTCATAACAAAGATTAGAACAGAATCTTCAGTAAATTTAAAGTGAAATATTATGCTAAGTAGTTTTAAAAAATCAGTAGTACCAAATCGTTAAGTTCAAAAGGTTAATTATCTACGATTGCTGATTGCATTTCCGTTATGATAACCTGAAAAACAGCTAAAAATAGCTCAATAATTGTTGAAATTTTTCAATGAGGAGGGTGGCTGTGCTTTGCAAATGAAAATGTGAGTAGTTCGGATGACAGGAATTATACTGTGGGCAAAGTTGGTGATTTGAAAGAAGTAGTACTTGTAGCAGTATTTGAGGTAATACAAAAACTAGCAAAATGGTGCAATCACAATCAATTGATGGGAAGAGAGGAGAGTAAGGGTGGGGGAGGGGCAGCTATGTGAATGGTAGTCTATGAAGCGTGATGGGTGAATTTCGATCATTCTGCTACTGAGGTGCTGTGATCAACTAGCAGATGTCGCAAAAAATAATTTCAAGCTCGTTTGAAAAATGTGTGCCGAATTTTAGTTTAGAATGGGTTCAGATTTATAACATAGGTTCACTTCTGTGATTTTACATTGCTTCGAATTAAAACAATAATTGTAGCTTTATTCATTAATGTTAAAGGCTACAAGAATTCAAGGAAAACACGGGAATCAAAATTTTAATATTGAAATTACCTTTACAATAACTAAAGTTGACAGTTATTAATTAATTCGTCATGTTATCCAAAAATGTACACTTGAGTCGCCCAAGCATTTAAAACAATTGATAAAACACGGATAATTTTATTTCTTAAAACACAGAGGGTGTTTTATTGTATTGAAAAAAAAAGCTTTTGATACAATATACAATTAATAAGGAGAGCTTTGATTAGGACTTTTTATTTCTCTTTTTGATTAGGACTTGGTCGCTTGCTTTTCTGCCCGGTCGCTTGTCGGTTAATAGCCTGATGGCACTCTTATGTGAATGGCACATTAGTCGCTTTGTTCACGAGGGACTTCTTCTTTTCACAAGGACACCAATTACCTTACCAACAGTCCTGTCAGTTAAAAAGAGAAAGAGGGAGAAATAGAGAGAAAACCCAGCAGAGCAAACGAGAAAGAACTTACTTTATTCCTTCGATCACACACTCACACACACACACACACACACACACACACACACACACACACACATACATACACACACACAAACACACACACGAATAAAAACAGTGCTGGCTAAATTTTTAAGTTATGCTGAAAATTGGAAATATTCAGCCTGGGTAGGAAATAAAATGAAATTGGACAAGGTTGTTTATAATTTGAATGTTTACTTCAGCCAAACGGGACACTTTAAACACAAGTGCAAACAAACTTAAGACGTTACCATTGTGAAAGGCGAACTTTTAGCAGGATTACCCACATTCATCCCCCCACTCAGAGAAAACAGTAGGCAAAAATGAGGGCAAATATTGGGCGATGAGAACCATGGCAGTGAAAAGTTTTTTTTCCCGTTCAGAACAGTAAAGGGGCAGAAAATAGTAGTACATTCAAATAGGAACAAAATAAACTCAACGCTTGGTCATCTAAAGTAATGTGAATCTTCACTTTTTCCTTTTACTAGCACATGTAAAGGTATGTCACAGTGTGTATTTTGTTCATTTCAAGTTTTTAAGGGCCGCGAAACGAAGTTGTACGAAGCGAATATAGGCGACGTGATGGCATTTTTTATATTCTTAACGGCAGTTAATTCCTCCCCTCCATTTTGATGCAGTTATGAGGTTGATTGGTGGCAGTTTAGACTTATCAGCTTTATCACTAGGCAGAGAGGGAGGAGGAACTATAGACCACCGCAGATTAAGCCCCACAAATTTCAACAAAAGGTAGCAAAACAGCAAAGCAGTAGGCAGATTGTGTAAGAATGGCGTTAATTGTAGACAATAACAGTTAAATGGCTTCACGATAACAGGATGCTGCTTTCGTCTGTAATATGTAATATAATTAAAGCTGAGTGGCTTTTAAACACTTCATTATTTTAAAGAAGCGTTCCAAAATTTGAACTGTATAGCCGTACGACTGCGTCAATTGAGAAACACTATGTTACCGAAAAGCACAATTTGAGCTCTTCAAAGAAAAACGTGAGAAAATGCGTGAAACTTTGAAGTTTTAATCGAGTTTTCATTGAAATTTTCTACGTTTACTCAGAAAATACGAGCAACTCAGCTGAAAAATTAGGACTAGTATACAACATGCATACAAACGTTACCGAAAAAGCAATACGTTCAAAACATACCTAGCTACGGAATCGTGCGAGTTCTGGACAAAAATTAGACACAATTTCTAAACAAAAAACAAAATACTTAATTTTGGACAAGCTATCTTATATGTTGTTGGATGCAATCAGGTGAACGTAATTTGCCTGTTATATGTCCAAATATGTTAAACCTATCGGTTTAATCGAATATTTATAAAAATTACGAGAAAAGTGCACTTTCCAAATCGTAGATTTCAATAAGATGAAGCTCCTGTGCATAAAACAGAGGTCTTCAGGAATTCTTCCAAAGAGTGAGGCAACGGGATGGTCAACATAGAGTCCTGGTCTGAATCCACATGAAAACTTATGAGTGATCTCAAAGCAAAAGTAGCGAAAATACACAGTTCTTTGGAAAAGATTGGAAGACAAATTTTCAGAAAATTGACCCGCACATTAGAAACCTGCCTGAAAACCGTACAAATCATCTACTAGATATTTAAAAACTATAAGTGCAATGACACTTTACTAGAGAACTAATTTGAATTCAGAATGTTGTTTTGTTTGATTTTGTGGCGTTCTTAAAAAATTCTCTAGGCATAGGTAGCATTTTGATAGTGAACAAATAATAATTTCTACTCAGCTGCAAACAGCCAAAAAATATTCATCATTTTTCCATGCATTTTTTTTCAAACGCATCATTTGTAAATGTTTAGTTACGTTAGATTATGTGATAAATAATTCGCATTTATTAAAGTTTCGGTTTCAATTCTAGAGAATTCTGTAGAACATTAAAATGAAAACAATTGAAAGCAATGCATAATATGTCGAACAAAACACTTACGCAATTATAAAGAAAAACACCCACATCAAAAATGCTAATGTAAATACGATAATCAATATCAAGCTCGGTTAGATCAACGATAGTTGGAAGCAGAGCCCTTTAACTTTTAAAATCTCTTCTCCAGTTTTCATTTTAAGAAGAAACAATTAAGAGTTGCGGTTTGAAAAGGAAAACACAGAAACAGTTCGAACCCGAACGTTTCCACCACAAATAGCCCATCCCAGATTCAATTAAGAAGGATTTTTAACATTTATATGCCCCGCAGACTGCCTAAAACGGATTGCCTCAAATGATACTCATTAACCAGAATGCGATTGAACCAAGCATAGAAAGGAGAGATTTGAAGAAGATATGATGAATAACGGTTATTTGGATTGTATTTGGTATTTTGGAGAAAAATCAAAACTCAACTACATAAAAAAAATATCCCGTGAGCTAGATCTACAACTTAAGAAAACAGCAAAAAACAATCTGAAGTCAAATAACAAAACTAAAAATTAAAAAACTAAAACTAAAATTAAAACTAAAAAACGAAAATTAAACTTAAAACTAACAAAACTCCTTTTACTTACCAAATAACTTCAAAACGCTATGTGCGGAAATTCGTGTTTCAAAGTTCCTCAACAAAAAATAGATATAAAAAAAGACACTCCCTTGTAGTGACCCCTGTAGATGATGCCCCATTGAACCAAAATATACAAACTACGATATATACATGTAACACCCTTCTAAGGCAGGCCGCACCGGTAATATCAGTTCTATCTCTCTCTACAAAAAGAGATCTATTGGCATGCGAAAAATTGTAATTTACCTTTACTTCTCTGCTCAACCAACTGCTGCAAATCTTAACACCTTTTGTCTATAGTCATTCTCACTCTCCTGAGCCATTATCAACTAAAACTTAAAAACTTTGTAAAAGAAGAAAAATGAGCATTTAGCTTTTCAAATTACAAACTCCCAAGAATGCTAACAGAGCAAGCTGTATTTTCTGGAAACGTGAAAACGTGTTCCATAAAATTACTTTTCGAAAAAAAAACAAGAGCAACGCAAACAACTATTTTAAAATTTTTAATAATTTTAATTTATCCCGTTTGAGAATTCAAATTTTCGTAAACACAACGTAGATAAACAGTTTATTTAAAAAAATCTTAGACTTCAAAACAAAAACACAAACTCAACCAACTAAATAGCTGATGCGCGGCAACAGAACTTCAAGAAATTTATTTCGTATTGTAATAGTGGAAAAAAGGAAGCAGTTCCTAGTTTTTTAAATTATCCAGTTTAGAATCCAAATTCACTCCAAAATGCATAAATGCATCTTAGAAAAACAGTACCAAAGAATTTCATTTTCTGGACTTCAAAATAAAAGCACAATTTCAGCCAAGTAAATAGAAGATGTGTGGCAATCGAATTTCAAGAAATTTGCATCAGCTACAACTGTCGAACAATGAAGCTCAATTTAATTAAATATATGTTCTGTTTTCCAAATAAGATTTCAACCCATACAATTCAGTGAATTTTATTAAACAATCAACATTGCTGCCTCAGAATACTGTTATGGCATGGCTTTATTTTGCACCTGTGGAAAAGTTTTTTAATAGGGTATTTCCCATATGAACATTATCCAACAAAATCTCTGTTCTGTTTTCCAAAAAAAATCAACCCATCGGATTTTCACCAGGAATTAACTAATACAAAAAACGAAACATATTCGCATGCAAAAAAATGAACGAAAACTTTTAAGAAAACACAGCACTCAAATGAAGTCCAACAATCAGCTTTTCAGTCAGAATTATTGACAAATAAGAACACTTTATAATAACAAAAAAATTATATACAGAAGATTGATAATCTAATTTAGAAATGATAATTATCAACTACTCATGCTGGATGAAATGCTCCCAAGCAATGAACGGTGAACGTTTCGGTGACAGAAGCTAGCTTACGTTGTCAAAAGCTTACGCTAATCAGCTTACTGTGGCAAGGAGCAAAAAAAGGAACGTGAACGAAATGTGCACCCGCAATGCAATGTAAACCATGGTTTCATGATTTACCACTTATACCATTTATAAATACAAACTTAAACCTTGCCGTTTTACCAGTTCAAAAATTTTCTGCGTCCTTCGACAACAAATCAAAACAGTCAGACATGAAAGGGTCAGGAAAACTATTGCTTTTAAACCACGAGGATTAAAACTCGCTTAATGAACGATTAAATAGAATGATTGGTGAAAAGTTGAGAAGTAATGAATTTCAGTCCTGATTTTTTCAGACAAGAAGCGAGAGAACTGAAGAGTAATCTGTTTTTGAACAATTAGGAGGATCCAAATGATACACTCTGTTTTTCACCCCATACAATAGAAACCTGCCAGAAATGGCAGAAAAACCGGCTATTCTTTTCAAAAGTACGCCATGAAGAAAAAAATGGTAAGCTACAACAAACACAAATGCAGCCAACAATTTGTTAACATACAAGCTCTGGCGGCACAAATAATCAGATTTAAAAAAATGAGCTTTAGTGCGAAACGTTTAAATTAAATTTTCGAACTGCTTCAGTTGCACGGTTGTGGTGTAAAGTTTCGGGCTGATTCCAATCAAAAAATACTTACTTGCAACATATTTATTTTTTCATTACGTCTTCACTCGATGCTTATTTCAACCCATTTGCAGATAAACAAGTCTGGTTAAAATTCTTTTCAAAGTTTAAATTTTCCTGCAAAGGAATGTCGCAAAAAGTACAAATAATTTCAAGTTTGGAATTCAAAACTTTTGACTTGAGCATATGCTCATGCTATACGCTGAATTACCACATCGTAAACTAAGTGAGGATCAGTTAATTGTTTTTTCATTTACTTAATGGAAAAGTTAATTGACCTACCGGTCACCTCAAATCTGACATCAGCGATAATTTCTTTGTTAAAATAATAATTTTACGGAAGCAAAAATGACCCGTTTGAAAATAAAATGAATTAAAATCCTACCTTTGCGTGTCAAAAAAACTGGGGCAGTTAGAAAATCAAATTAGTTCTAACGGTTTAACTTGTTCGATGTAATAGATGGTTACTGCTCAAGTTCAAGTTACGCTGCCAATTTCTATAATTAACCTTCTTACCTTAGCAGCAGATCGAAGCAGGCTGGCTGGCACACACATACCAACTAATCCATTTATCTCGGCAGTAGCGTTTTTACAAAGCCATTTTGATGTATGGTTTAAACTGGAGAAAAGGACACACGTTATAGCTTCTTGTATAGTAGTAACTAAGTAAAAATAGTAAGGAAGCAGAGCTAGTAGTAGTATCAGTAGTCGCAGGGGTTACAGTGAGCTCTTGAAGGCTCCCTTCTCAGCAAAGAACGGGAAGAAAGTATTATACAGAGAGGCATATATTTGGTTCTTGACATTTGGTTGAGACCTTTACCACATCTAAGATCGTATGCTTGTATGTATATGTATGTATATGTGTTGTATGTTATGAGAGCGAGAGCGAGCGGCGCTCATTGCATCTGCCGATAAAACGCACACATCCACACATGAGGCTATAATGGAAGAAACAGGAAGGAAAAGATGGAAAAAATGGAAATATAAGATAAAAACACTGCAAAATATACCACCACGCCGTCATCATCGCGTATTCCATAACGTAAACTCAGCGTATTCCCCACCACTACCACCGCTTGCTCTCTCTCTCTCTCTCTCTCTCTCTCTCTCTCTCTCTCTCTCTTTCTGTCTTTATGTCTCTATATTTCAACTATTGGCGCTACACTCTTTCTGTTACTAAATCTCAGAGCAAAATTTCTCTCCTGAGGAGCGTAAAAAATAGCTGAACTTTAGATCATTTGTCATAAAATACAATTTGACCGAAAATAAAATGGAACGACTTTCAAAAACCGCGTTTTTTAGAGGAGTGTTGAAGCGGACTGTTTAGGAATTAATTGATCCATATGCGGAAATTTAGGACAATCGAGCCCTTAAAAAGACAGCCTTAAAACACGCGATCCACAGAAAAAGGGACATATGTAAACAATTTTGAAGAGCTATTCTAAAACTCATATTTAGCTCAAAGCCAAATTAAAAATAGGAGCGTATGGTTCCTATGTTTATTTTTGGATGACGCACTTTGCTCTTTATTGATACAATTTTTTGTAGTTAAGGGCCGTTCATTTCCTGTCAGCATTGTTGAAAAATGAACAAATAAACAAGTGCTCAAAAGTATAAAAACATTCTGCTTTCAGGGACAATAAACAAATGAAGTATTCAATAACAGGAATAACGAAGCCTTGTCATATATGTATGTATGTATGTATACGTATGTGTTGTTTTGGGCGCACATGTATAGAAATGACGGGTATAATGGTGAAATCTTTTTTATTTGCTCTGCTTGGTAGAAGCGAGAGCAGCAGCTATGCTTGGTAGAAATAGAACAGCACAAACACCCAAGAACCCATCCCCCCTCCCCCCGTTCAGACAAACACGCTCAACGTCTCCCCCGGCGCACCAGTGCATTTCACTCGATAACTCACTGACTCCAACAATCTGACAAGTTTATTTGACAGAACTCTCACTCAGCATACAAGACCTATAGAGTTAAAACCAAATTTGAATTAATTTCACAAAACTAGTTTTACGGAGGCATGATCAAACTAACCATCTGCTCACATTCAGTACCGAAAAAACAAACTTAAATTTATTTTTACTTAAATTTCTGCAGCACTTAAATTTTTGCAATACGTAAATTTTTGCTGTTAAATTTTTGCAATAAATGAAAAATAAATTAACCACAATTTAATCACGCTACAAATCTCCAGGTGAAAGCAAAATATCATTGTGTTAAGTAAAACAAAAGAACAAAGTTGAAACACAAACTAAGACGTAAAATTAAATTAATCAGGTCATTCCGGAATAGAAGACAGGTGAATTTTTCGGAGGTGTGAACACACAATCACATGAATATCCTTCTAAAGTGTGGCACACATGCAGAGTATATAGTAGAAGGGGCATGGCGTGGGCGTCTCAATTGATCACAGCCCCCTCTGAACAAATCTGCAGCCTTCAGTGTTAAGGCATATCGTTTTGTATTACTTCAAAAGGGGAAAGAAAGGGAAAAGAAGAAGGAGTGAACTGGATACACATTGAGAATAAAAGGAGACAGTAAAGAAGAGGGATTAGAAAAGTTATACGCGTTATTAATTTTCTTGAGCTTCTAAAATGGAAAAAGAACCATCAATAATGCATGGAGAAAAATCCAAAATAAATTCAACTAAAAATACTGTTACCGGCTCCAGGTCAGAAATAAATGATACCCCCAAAAAAGCAAATGCGGAGGTCAGCAATATCAAATTGATAAAAATAAAGGAAATATATCTGAAATGTCCTGTTACTTTACTAGACCGGTAACTTCTTTTAAAACATCTAATGACGTTCGAACTGCCCCATGTGCAATGCCTATTGAGAATTATCAAATTAAGAATAATCAAATTATCACATTAAGGAATTTAAAGGAGACCCTTGCATGCAGTTATCGGATTGTTTTTCTTGGAAACATGTAAGGTTTAAAAACTAACTTTTCTTGGGTTCCAATTCGAATAAATAAAATTTTTTTCAGTAATGACATTGCTATTATTATTAATACTTTTGCACTGCCACTTTGTTCTGCGCAATCTACTTATTTGTTTTTGCACAGCAATAATGGATCGAATTCAGTGTTCTTTTTTATCTTTTTCAAGGGAGAGCAAGAAGCCCGTATCAATAAATTTGCCCAGTCTTTTAGACAGCATGGAATAGTGCTGAAATTCTGTGTTCTCAAAGCACATTCGTACCCTTATTAACATGAAGATTGACTCTAAGTGCAAATAAATGCATTGAAAATAAATTTTCTGTTCTGATTTGTGCATTAGAAGTACCGCTCAACATTCTGATCAAACGCACAGTAGACTATTACAGTCATTGCAACCAAATTGACCAATATAATTTCGGTCAACTAAAACGGATTCGAAATTAAGTTTTATTTAAATTCTGTCTCGTTCAATTTTTAAATCAGAATCCAAAAGGCAAGCGGATTTATGAGTTTATACATCTTCTGATGATGCAGAGAAAAAAGATTTTCGATCAAACTGGTCAAATTTCAACAAACAGATCCAAATGCTCGTAGCACGGCAAACTTAACCCAGATGAAATTGATCTTGAAATGTAGAAATGTGGAATGTGATAATATAGTTACAGGAACCTTGTTTGTAGACAAAATATTTCGGACATAATGGATGCCTTGATGAACCTGTAAATATATTCCAACTGTTTGATTGCATTAAAAAGTGGTCATCAAAATAAGTCCGTAATTTTCCACAGCCAGCTGAACTGAAAAAAATCAGGAAATATTTGAAATAGAGGTTTAAAACTTGTTGTTAAAAAGGAAGACAGAGCAGGTTTATAGCCGCCAGATTGTCAAAAAAAAGTTGAGACGGCTTTGTAGACATGTAATCTCAATATACCACAATAGAAAACATAACCGACTAAACGTCGGAAGAATCGCTCTCGAACCACTAGTGGGAGCTCTAATCAATTGCAGCCTGCTTCAGTCGGGGGGGGGGAGGGAGGGGGTCTAAATGGGACTAAGAAGTTCAATAGTGGGCTTTAAATAACTACATTAGAGGTTAACATATACCACTATTAAGATTTATAGTGTAAAAATGGCACCAGTTTCGGCGCACTTTTCATTTGACTTTTAGTATTAAATTGCCACCAATTGAGTTCAGCTGATTAAAATTAGGATTGAGAGAGATTTTAGATCACGCGAAACGCAAGAAGTCAAGGGCGTAAAAGTCACTCGAAAAGTCAGAACCGTCAAGCGAAAATTTTGCATAAAAAAGACACACACGTTTACAATAATTGCTATGAACTTCGTTCAAGAGCAATTAACAACAATTGGTTGTATTGAAGGTTATGTTTCTATCGCAACTCACTTATGCAACTGTTAACCTGGTTAAGAAAGATCAGAGGCATCAATATAACCTAAATTACGAATCAATTGACAGCATCTAACCGCAACAACGAAGAAAACTGAATTGCCAAAAAACCGCTTGAAAAGTTGAACTGTTGATTTACAGTATGGTGAAATGTGACGAATACCTGCCGGCTAACTCTAAAGAGAATGTCGTGCTTGTGCACATTATTTCAGGCACTCTGCGAAAACTCAGCAATTTCAACAAATGTCAGTACAAAACCGATCTATCTGAACTGTTTTCCGAGATTTAATAATGCAGTAGAACAAACAGCCAATGCATTAGTCCAAAAATAGCAGAGCCAGGAATGCTTTTACCGCTGCAACTTCAATGGTAATTCCATTGAGAGTCAACATATTTGCTCTAAAGTTGTTTTTAGCTCTTACCACCTTAAAGACGCGAAAGTAAAGGCTCCGATATAAACTTAGGTATGAAACTATCGGGTTTTTGACTATCAGGTTTTTAAATACTTTAATTCAAAAATATTTAAAAACCCGATAGTCAAATAACAGATAAAACATCAATCACTTGCCTTCTTAATCTTATTCCAAAACATCCCAGGCCGTTTATTAAAGAAACTGAGGCTAGAAGAAAAATGAAGCATCAGAAATCATAATAAATCGGTAATAAATTACTCGGCAAACCATATAGCACATAACAAAAGTACTTAACAAAAAGTCGATTCCAACGAGCAACTGTTTACCGTTTTGTTTCTCTGAACTCCTCCTCTTTGGGTGGGGGGTCCGTCGGAACTAATGAAATCAGCTAACTGTTAGAACTGTTATGGCAGGACTTCCAACCTAAAATTGTCGAGAGTTAAAAACCACCCAACTGTCCTCACTTGAATGTCAGTAAATAGTAGAACGTTACCAAGTTGGATGACGTAATAGAATGGTGTAAACCAGTTTATTCATGAGAAGCTACTAGATCAGGTTTTGAGATAAAAAGCTATCATTTAGTTTTCGGGGAATCGAATTCTGTGAAAATTGATTATCCTTATTTTTCACCTCAAAAGGTCAGTTTAGGTCAATATAATTTAAATAAACGGGCCGAAGAATCCCTCAAATCTCAAACGAAAGAGGGCCTGGATTTCACATTACAACTCGAAACCAACCCGATCTTCGAAGCACTAAATTGCAGATCATTCTTCGTAAAGCTAACTTGTTGCAATTTTACACGAGGACGTGCTTTTTCAAAGAGATTACTGACACGGAAATTAGTATTGATTTTGAGACTATGTTGTTGAAGTTTACATTTGTTAAGCATAGTATAATTCTAGCAGCTCTATACATTCCAAAGACCGTAAATTAAAGTTAATCCATCTTCTCATTAATGAAATTCTGATTAAGACAAAAACAAGTTCATGATAGTCAACTTGACAATGAAGCACTAAACAAGTTTAAGCATTTGAGAACTAAAGCATTACGGCATATCATATCGAAAAAATGTAATTCGCTAGAATTATATATCGTGAAAATATTCCAACCTTACAAATTGCATTCCCGTACAAGAATCCTCAGCTTTATGGAAATATCCGAGAAAAAAATGTATTCAAAGTCGATCAGGTTATTGTGTATTTCGATAGAGTTATCTATCATGAAAATGTACCACACTAAAAAATTCCAATCCCATACAAGAAGCCTGTTTTATCGAGATCTTCGACGAAAAAGTATTCAAAGTCGATCAAGATTGCTATCAAAAGCCTACTAGGAAAAAGAGAGGAAAACCGTTCTACTAAATGTTTTGAAAGTGATGAACATCCCGTTTACGTTTTCATCAGATGCTTGCACAAAAGAACAGCACAGCAAATCAATTTTCTCATGGGATTATCATTTTTCAGAGGGATGAGCAAAAGATTACAAACACATTTTAGTTTCTTTCAGGTTAATAAATGATCAATGTTACTCGAAGCATTCGCGCACAAATATCCGGCTCCTGATTGCCCCAAGATACCTTCTAAACTACCTACCTGCAAGAATTTATCAAATAGCTGGGCAAATTACTTTGAAGACCTAATTAATTTTATTTCAGAACTGGCAGTTTGCCTAATATTTTTAAAACTCTCCTTCCGCCAAAAATAACGGCTTGATATATGTGCGAATGACGATCCCAATATCCAGAAGATTGACATTCTTGCCATATCATTGACATTCGACAGTCAGCACACAGCAAAAGACAACTAAAAATTGCCTAAATTCAACACCCAATGACATAAATTTGGCACTTCAGGCCCGAAAAGTTGTTCTCCCATTTTAGGTTCATCTTTCTGCAGCCTCAATCATTTTGACAATCTGAATCATAATCTGCCGTGTTGTCAGATTCGAAGGGGTCTGATGACAAAATAGTAGTAACTATGCAGTTGTTATGGCTAATTTGATCATTTTAATAAATAAATAACAAACGAACGTCCGGTGAAAAAAAGACTTTCAAAAGACTGACTTTCATCACTAGGCCAGCTGCGGCTTAGAGGCCAGCTTAAGCGTAATTCAGGGTTGAAGTGAAGCAACGATGTGCGGAGTTTTTGGTGGGTCAAGCGTGAGGCGTTATGATGCGGGGTGGAGTAGATCAGTTTAGGTCAATATAATTGCAACAAACAGGGCATAGAATTGCTTGAACCTCAAACGAAAGATTAGATTCATTACCTTTGACTGGGATTACGCTATTTGTGGTAGAGTTCAATTTCATACGAAGACATGATTCCTCAAAAACTACTGATACGGAAATTAGAATAGTTTTGGCGAATCTCTTGTTAAAGTTTACATTCGTTAAGTATAGGGTAGTTCTAGCAGCTCTATACATTTTTCAAAGATCGTAAATTAAAGTTACTCTACTCATTGACAAAATTGCAATGATGAGGAAAAAAAGTTGATGATAGTCAATTTGAAACAGACGTATTAAGTGAGTTTAAGCGTATGAGACCTAAAGCATTACGGGCATATAAAAAATATAATTCGCTAAAATTATAAATCTTGAACATATCCCAAAATTACAAATTGCATTCCCGTACAAGAAAGAATCCTCAGCTTTATGGAGATATACGAGAAAAAAACGTATTCAAAGTCGATCAAGTTTTCTGCTATCAAAAACCTACTAAGAATTAGAGACGAAAACCGTTCTATCAAAGGTTTTGAAAGTAATGAACATCCTGTGCAAGTTTTGAACAGATGCATTGACAGAAGAACAGCACCTCAAATCGTTTTTCTCATGGGCTTCTCATTTTTCAGATAATTGGATGAGTAAAAGATTACAAATACATTTTAGTTTCTTTCATGTTAACAATTGATCAAAGTTATTCGGAGCCTTCGCGCATATTTTTCGGGTTCCTGATTACCGGAAGATATCTTCAAAACTACCTACCTCCAAGAATTTATCAAATAGCTGGGCAAATTGCTTCGGAGACCTCATTAATTTGTATTTCAGGATTTACAGTTCGCCTGATATTTTTAAAAACTTCCCTTCCGCTAAAAATAATGGCTTGATTTATGCGCGAACGACGAGCCAAACTTTTAGAAGATTGACGTTCTTGCCATCTCATTGAAATTCGACAGTCAGCATACAGGAAAAGACAACTAAAAAATTGTCTTAAGTCAACACCCGATAACATACATATGGCACTTCACGCCGGAAAAATTGTTCTCCCATTTTCGGTTCACCTTTCTGCAGCCTCAATCATTTTGACAATCTGAATAATAATCTGCCGTGTTGTCAGATTCGAAGGGGTCTGATGATAAAATAGTAGTAACTATGCAGTTGTTTTGGCTAATTTGATCGCATTTATAAAACATAACCAACAAACGTCCGGTGAAAAACTTTCAAAAGACTGGCGAGGGGCTGCTTTCATCAGTAGGCCAGCTGCGGCTGAGAGAGGACAGCTTAAGCGTAATTCAGGGGTAGGGTGGAGCGGTGATGTGAGGAGTGTGTTTAGTGGGTTCAAGCGTATGGCATTACGGTGGAATAAGGGCAGGAGGGGGTGGAGTAAGGTAGCTAGGGTGTGTAGTGGGCGGGGGGTCAAGCTCCAAGAACCACTGAAAAACCACCACGAAGATAATCAGCTTCGTTTAATTACGAGAATACTGATCTGTACTTAGAATACCCAAGATCAGAGAACTTAATGCCCATCGGTCTTTATCTGTTTATCTCGTCTCACGCCGCAGTTTAATCTGCATAAATGACTTGGACCACTGCTAATGATTTCAATTACTTTGTTGTTTAGCATTTATCACAAATAAGAGTTAATTCTTGATTTTTTACGTCTTTACTATTTTCGTTTGTTTCTTTGTGTCATAGTCGCGATAACACGGGGGTGCGGAGAGACACAATAGATCGCTTCTGGAAAATATCGAAAAATGAGATGTTAGTTTTGAGGACCACCTTCAATCACCCTGATGAGATTTGTCCAACCAATATGTGCAAACTCATCTCACCGGCCACTCATATCACCGGCACATCGCTATTTTTTTGACTAAGGACGCTATTTTTTGTGTGGTTTTTTCATAAAGACTCGCTCTTTCGGAATTTTATAACTCTCGCAGAATTGCACGGGTTCTTTAAATAGAAATGAACTCATTCGCTTTTCGACATTGACCTTCCGTAGACAATAACTATCACTAAAAATCTGATAATTCTCGGAATGCAGCATTTAAAATTGAAATGATAGTCAAGATGGTGATAATACACATCCATAGATTCAGCGTTGAGAATTAATTCACAACACTTAGTTCATAAGAAATAGATGAGAGAAACACTTAACCCTTATCTCCATTCATCGATCAAAAGATTTACATTCAAAAGATTTCACGTTCAAAGACCTCCTTATATCAAACTTATTTTTTTTTCAAAGATACTCACCCTATATAAATTAATTGAAGAAATTCAATTTGCTTACCTCCTTTGGGCGCTGCCAAATTGATAAGAAAATGAAGACTCGCTCTCTGTAAAATGATAACAAAGATAAACTCCGTGTTAAAGGTCGATACAGTAATTATTTCGTGGCATAAATTTTACAGTACCAGCCGTCTACATTTTAAAACGTTACCTCCGTCAAACCTTCCAAAGAATATTATCGAATGTTTAAACGTGCAGATGGTTACGTTGAAATTTTGATTTGATATCCGCATGGAATTAAACACACGGAGTCTTTTGTCAATTCGGATTGTGTTTTGCGTAAATCGCGTACTTTGAATGAAAGCTGAATATTTGAGACGTGTGTAACTAAAACGTTTACACAAAACAGTTCCTGGCTATCTTAGTTGAGTCTAAGTCAATATAAATGTCTTCCCAACTCCAAAACCAGGCTTAAAACGTAGATTTCCCAAGCTTTGCTCAAACTAAATCTCAATACTTTCGTTTCTAGTTTTGTTGTAATCTTGAAGAAAACTACAGGAATATTCCAAAAGCTGTTCTGCAAGGTTTTATGCCCCGTTGACTTTACAGATTTCAGCTATTTCAATTCCCTTGCAGCGCAGAAATGAGAAGCGTGAATATTTTATGGTTATGGTCATTTGAAAGCCATTGGAGATTTAATGGAGTTTAATCTAGAAAACGAGAGGTTTGGCCAAATAAAGAATGCTTGCATAGTTTATCAATTTTTCATCGTGAGAAAGCAACTGTCTCTCTCTATACCGCATTGGAAATGCAGATTTTTTGGACCGCAAATAGAGGCTTCAAAGAATTCCACATCCGTTTAATTTTGGAATCCACTGAAAATAAATTTTGGTTTCCGAATACGCAATGAGATAAATCAATTATTTAAAATAGGATTTCATTCCACAAGGGGAAAAGAATATGTAAAAAATCGTTTTCGGAGACACGGAAAACCATTTTAATATTCATCAGTGGCAGCTACAATCTGTCGTTCAATTCATTACGCCTAATTTCATTAACCTAGCAAGTTCATGTTCTATTACCTGTTGCGACAGGTCAGTGCTGAAAATTAAGTTTTCGTTCACCTGTAATTAACAATTACCGCTACCAACCAGACATTATGATTACCAGCCGTCTGACATTTTCTAGTTAGACTCTTAGATTAGATTTTTAGATTTCTAAAAAGAACCGAAAATTCATGCGAAGCAATTTCTTTCTCTATGTCGCATAGGGAGACTTTGTACATTTCCCAAGTTCCAATTCATTTCAAGTTCAATTTGTCGGAGCCGCTTTCAGACATTTGTTTCAGAACTTCACAATTTGGAATTGCGATAAATTTTATCACAAATGTCAGCATGAAAGTCTCTCATTATGTCAAAAACTTCAAGCTGAAAAGTTTTGAGTAAAACCCAGTGTTGTGAAGTATTTGCAAGTTCATCGTAGCAAAAAAAATCGGAGCTACAAAATCCCAAATAAAAATCGGGTATCTTTTCTTGTTGCTTAGCACGGAAGATTGCTGTTGCACAGCAAAAGCATTAGAAAGTCAACAGTCGTCATTGGAAATTGGTTTCAGTTCCGGCTGAGTTAATTGAGATTTAAGCAGGTAGTTACAAAAAACAACCTAAAAGGAGCAAAGTTTTTTTTTCAGATAAACTCGGATTGCCACTAATTGTGCTAGAAGTATTCTGCTTACAACCAGGAAAAACAAACATTACCAGAAGAGTACTATTTGACTTTCTGCTTACATCTCTAGTTTGCAAAACCTTGAAATGCCTGAAGAAATTGAACTAAATAAACGAAAGTTCGACAATGCTCACAAATTTTCAACAAAACTGCTATTACATAACATTCTCACAACAGGAATCTGAAAATTGATCTACGCTTCGCCGAACTGAAAAAGCATCAATTGAACTAACAGTTTTCTTTGAATCACTTCGGACACTTGGTTCAGAAAATACAAAAACTTATAAGGAACCGTTATAAAGAACAATAATGAACTGCATGCAACATGAGCTGATACTTGTTGACACAAAATTGAAAAAACGAACGATTTGCAAGCGGTTCAACCTTGCCAATGAATAAGCACAACTACTTTTGATTGCCATCTTTGTTAAAAACAAAATAACTTAGGAGCGAAAAACTTTTCGCCTCTTCAATAGTTTTTTAATAGAAAAACGTAACCCCGACAGAAAAATGATATGAAAACTACAACATTCGGATGGTTAAGCAAAAGATGTCCTCCTCTTTCCATAGAATGGCTATTGAATCTTTTTCATGTTATTAGAGCTCTCAAGGTAGAACAAATAGAAAATTTCAAGAAACGAAAACAATAAGGCTTGCATGATTCTGTGCGTGGCATACAATGGATCACATTCCAATATATGAATCTGCAATGCGTTAGTCATAACGATAAAAGTAACAAGTGTTTCAAAACTGTATTCAAACAAACTTAAGCGAAAAGTCAACGGTTTTTTGACACAAAATTTGCAAGACGAGAAAAAGGAAACATTTTCAAGAATTATCAACGGAACAAAAAACCTGAGCGACCCCAAATGAAAGGCAATGATAATTTGCGCCTATTCGGTTTGAAAATTTTTAACAGAAGGATGTTGCTGTAACATCAACACCTTCTCAGTTTTACGAAGCATATGCAAAGTCATAATCAACTTCGGTCGGCTGTACTCATAGATAATATCTACAAGATATTTTTAATATTCAGAAATAAATATGCAGGCAATATTCTTCAAAAAGAAGTTCAACTCTATCAGGCATTTTCCTTAAATACACGATATTTTCAGTATTCGAACTACACATTTCAGCAGTTTTCTGTGCGTTATTCAAAAGAATAGGAGACCGTAGCTCTGATAATTTTGTTCATCTAAATGCCCAAGTTTCGAGTAGAACATAAACTAACAGAGCATCTCAATGACTATTAAACTCACCACGAAAGCGGAAAAAAATCAAGAACAATCTCTAACGAATAAAAAAATTGATAAAGGGTTTTAACGTCCTGCAATCTACAGGAATTCAGCCAGCATACTTGAAAAATTTAACAAAACCAGAGTTCAAAGATATTCACGAAAGCTTAACTGAAACAATGAAACCTGACTTAGAAGTTGTTTATGTTGGATTTTCATCTGGACTCCTAGCAAAACCACGCAAAGATAAATGCTTTTCTCATTGGTTGTCCGTGTTGAACTAATGTTTTGTTTTTAAAATACATCACTTTGTATCAGTAACTAACCATGCAACCGAACTTAAATCAATTCAATGTCAATATAAGACTCAATTAATTTTCTGTGCCATTGGCGTTTCGGATTTTACTTCATGAGTTCATCCATTTTTTGATATCTTCAAGGCTTCACTACCAATTTGATTAAATTCCCATTCAAAGTTAGATGTAATTGATTTGGTGTGCTTTTCACAGGAACTACATTGAGGCCAACAACACTAGAAACGACAAACCTGGCTGGTTTAATATACATAATTTATATTTTAGAGCACCTCTCAAACAATTTAGACAATATCATGTTACAAAATTGATCAAACTAGTCGTCCCAAGAAAAACAAAAAGTCTATCAGAATAAGAAACGACAGAGTATCTACGGTAAAATGAAATGAAAACTTTTTAAAACAAATGGGGACATTTTTTACAACACAAAAACCATTAATCTCATTCAACAGAACCAATTATTACGATTACAAAGCATACAACTCATGAGCTAGACAATATCATGTTACAAAATTGATCAAACTAGTCGTCCCAAGAAAAACAAAAAGTCTATCAGAATAAGAAACGACAGAGTATCTACGGTAAAATGAAATGAAAACTTTTTAAAACAAATGGGGACATTTTTTACAACACAAAAACCATTAATCTCATTCAACAGAACCAATTATTACGATTACAAAGCATACAACTCATGAGCTAGACAATATCATGTTACAAAATTGATCAAACTAGTCGTCCCAAGAAAAACAAAAAGTCTATCAGAATAAGAAACGACAGAGTATCTACGGTAAAATGAAATGAACATACCCGGCAGATTGCCGGAAAATAGCCGCCGTTGATTCCAATAAGCATGATTGGGATTGAAATAACAGAAGAT
Organism: Convolutriloba macropyga; assembly: GCF_964194025.1. Classification (NCBI taxonomy): domain Eukaryota; kingdom Metazoa; phylum Xenacoelomorpha; order Acoela; family Convolutidae; genus Convolutriloba; species Convolutriloba macropyga. The sequence continues at coordinate 44,759,654 of NC_134468.1, read as the reverse complement.
ATTGAAAAAAAAAGAATTTTGTACAAAAACATTTTTTTTAAGTCCGATTTATTTTGATGGCATTTCGTAGTTGAACATACTTCTGTTTCTTAGAGAGAGGCTACAGGGGCTACTATCAATAACAATAAGCATTAGAGATGGTAAATAAGACTTATAGGAACGACGTTCAAATAGCGGGCATCTAAAATTGGGCTTTATGGGTTTATCCCGTTTCTATTTCTGACTTCAATTTTTATACTGACTCTGTTCATTTTGAATTGCTTTGCTGAGCAGCTGATGTTCAAATTCACTTTTAGCGGAATGAGAGAAGAGAGAAACTAGCCTGGAGAAGTCAAAAAGATTTCACGCAAAATGTTGAAAAGGCGGCAAAATGAGGTAAAGCGAAACATTTTTTTATTCGACGAAGTAAAAAAAAAAAAAATAGGAGCGCTATAATAGCCGGCTGAGAAGATGAGGGCGGCTATTAAAAACTTTTTAAAACAAATGGGGACATTTTTTACAACACAAAAACCATTAATCTCGTTCAACAGAACCAATACATTACGATTACAAAGCATACAATTATCACGCAAAATGTTGAAAAAGCGGCAAAATGAGGTAAAGCGAAACATTTTTTTGTTCGACGAAGTAAAAAAAAATTAGGAGCGCTATAATAGCCGGCTGAGAAGATGAGGCTCAAAGGCTCTACGAGAACCTAATGCCCGCTGGGCGCTACCTGTTTATCCCGATTTTGAGAACGAAAATCGGTCAAGCGAGTGGGTCAGACAAAAAATGGGTCAGACGAAAAGTGTTGACGAAAAATCGGTCAAGCGAAAAATTGCATTAAAATGACCAACAGGACTAATATAATTGCCACAAACTTCGTTTGAGAGCAATTTAAAAATACGGCAATAAAAACGTCAAACGCAGGCATAGATTTTCAAGCCTCACATAAACTTGCAAGGTTTGAGCAAAAAAAATTGCAGACGAATCACAGATACTGAACTGAAACCACGAAAACAAACCGGATTGTGAACTACCTACCAATTACGGTTGAATTTGTTTCCAAATCGATACCTCAATCGCAAAAATTACTTGTTGTCTCAGCCTGTAAAGTGCATGAAAACGGTGATACCAATTATAAATCCTTTTCCTTTCAGATAGTCCGCCTTTAGAAACACGGCAGCCCCAGCGCCAAAACAACATTTTATTGAGCCGCACAATACAACAGATTTGCAAAGATGTACTTTACCTATAGCCTTCGCAAGATTAAAGACACGTAACAGTAATACTGAATTGGAATTCAATCGCAGCGAAGCAAAACGATATGTATAGAAGAGAAGAAACAAATGACACTGCTTCACTAATAGCAAAATAAATGCTCTCAATATAAATTTCTCCATATTAAATAAATTAAGGACAAATCAGTCATCAAAAGGTGTAGGCATTCACCAGGAACAACTTGTCTTCTTCATTCCTCACCATCTCTGCAACTTTGTTCACTTTAGCAACTGCATCGTCTTTGACAATTACAGGCGAGAAACAGCAATAGACTTCTAACTCACCCGTTAGCCATCCTAGCACCACTTCCGAGTCCGTAGCATGATAGACCACTCTACATGGTCGCGGTCCCGTGTGAATTTTATGATGAATCTGTTTGTAAAGCTGGAAAAGACGGCTTTGTTCCTCAGGCGTATCGTAAGGCACGCTGAAAGCGGGTGAGGTAAACTGCAGCAACTGTCTCTGTTTATACATGTAATGTCTCAGTCCATACAACCCTGTATGTGAAACGTTAAAACTGTCCGTTTCTCTTAACCCGTTAGCTATATCCTGGAAGCAGTTATTACGTGCTAACTTGTTTTTGATCTGATCTCTCACATCTCTCAGTTTCGGAAACGCTTCACAATCCACACTAAGCATGATCAAACACGTGTTCTCATCAAGATACGAGACTAAGGCGTGTAGAAATCCGTTCTCATCAAATCCAGGTAGGCAAATTGGGAGCCAGTGGGCAATTTGGGTATCGCGAAAGTTTCCAGTTCGGGCAACTAGGTTGAATAATATATGCATGTCTGAGGGTTGCAGCATACAGGAGCGCATGTGAGAATACTGAATCAGCTGATTCTTAGCCATCAACACGTTGAACACCAGATCCTAAAACAAGAGTTCAAGTCCAAGAATATTTGAATTAAACAGCTTAAATTAAAAAACAACGTTGTGGCCTAAATTTTTGATTTTTTTGGACCAAAACAGTATTTACAGAAAAGAGCTCGCTGAAATGACAAACAGCTATTTCTTTTACAAAGAAACAAAATACGAAAGATTTTTATCAACCCTAGTTCATTTAGGATGCTGCTTCTGAACAGCCTCCGCCCAAGCTTCAATCGATGGTAGATGCTTGAAGCTCGATTCGAATATATCAGCATGTGATCTATGATCCGGTTGTTTAATCATTACCTTAACATCCACAACTAGACTGCGCCCTATGAGGTCTCGGACACTGCCCTTGAGTTTCACACAGTGGACACTGCCCAGAAGTACACTGAGGTTGTTCTCCATCATGTCGCACATACCATCTAGGTACTTCCTCCCACTTTCGTCCAACAATCGTCTGAACACATTCAACAGTATAACTACACAAATAACCAGCACAAAGCAGCTAAGTCAAATTCGCCACCATCATTGAAAACCATGTAACATAGCCGGCAGATTGCCAGAACAGAGCCGCAAAAGCTTCTTACAAAAAGATAGCAACATTGCTGCCAGATTACCGCACTAGCTTCGTAGAACTGCAGTCTCGAAAAGTAAAAAAACAGACCAAAAAAGAAACGATGAGATAATATATTTTAATCACAAATATGTTTAACTTATCACTGCTTATGTTAGCTACTCTCAAATAACCTTCAAAAAGAGTGACACACCCATTTGACTTTATCTCTTTGAATTTAAGTATATAAAATTCAATTTCAAAATGAATTCAATTTTGAGAGTGAGGTAAGTCACGTTTGAACAAAAATTTGACCAAAAACGAGGCGAATGAACAAAAAACTTGTTCTACTAAGAGTGAAAAATGACATTTTGAAGGCAATTCAGATGAAATTGCATGAAAGAATGGAGAAAGCAGATTTGAAGTGATTGTGAAGTCAAATGGTCGCAACAAAAATCTTGACGACGAAAAAAAAAATAACATAGCAGGACAAGTCCTGACGCACAATTCAAAGAATTTTCATTGACTAAACAAAAAAATAGACCTAGAACGGACTATGAATGGATTGGGAAAACCATTTAGAAGAAAATCCGATCCAAAAAATCGAAAAAAAAACAGTAAAAATCAGAGTGAAATTGCCGCATGTGAACAAAAAACCACTAGCGAGAAAGCGAATTTTTGTTCAAACACCGTTTTCTCACTCTACTTTAAATTTAGAGCAAAAAAATTTCACCACTCGCTTTTTCGCTCCACTTCCTGTTTCGGCGTGACCAAAATCACTACTCCAATTTGACTTCAAAAATCATGAAAATGTGTGAACAGATCTTAAAAAAAAGACAGCGCCCCAATACAATTCAAATTCTTTGAATTGTAATAGCAGGCGAGTACTGAATTACAATCCAAAACTTCAATTAAATAATGACCCGACAATTAAAATTACATCAAATTAGGAGAGTCAACGAAGTCCGTAACCCTATATGCGCAAAAGAACAAAAAAATCTTGAAATAATAGGAAAATGTTTTCCAAGAATTAGTGTTTTACGAATCCCTAAAAATAAAAATGAATTATGTAAATATTAACTCTATGCGTCCTACGAATCAGTTTATAATACAACCTTGCAGGAACCAATGAAAGATAAAGCAAAAAAGATCAAAACCTGAATAAAATAAGCAAAAATCTATTGGACAAAATACTTTGAAAAAAAAATTATCAAAGCATTGCTAAAGCTGAGTCATTAAAAAATTGATAAACATTCCATTAACACTAAAAACTATGCAACAGCTTATCATCAATCCTTAGGACCCTGATTCCGGGAAAAATGATAAAAAATTCAAAAAATATTCAAAATACTGCAAATATTTTTTTTTAAAAAAACTGCTAATATTAAAATCCTGAAAAACAATCCAGTACATGTATATGCTATGCAGTAATTTATAATCAAACCTTAGAGGACGTTAAGTGCCTGTTGGGACCGGAGAATTCTAAAAAACGACCAAAAATTTCAAAACTTAAAAAAAATTGCAAGTTGAATAAAAAACTGTTACAATTTGTGATAATGAAAGTTGAAAACTAATTTTTCCAGTAACTTATTAATCAAACCCTGATGGAGATTTTTGTTGAAAAACAACTCAAAAAGATCTCAAGTTTCGTAAAAAAAACAAATAATCGAATTCGTGATGTTGAAACCTTGAGAAATATTCCATTACATTTAGAAACAATACAGTAATATATTGTCAAACCCTAGAGAAGGTTCATCAACTCTTGAAGCGAGATAAGCCTAAAAACCGCCAAAAATTTCTGGGTTTGTAAAAACTAAATGAAAATAAATGTCAAAAAACCAGAAAATTAGCTCGTTTTGTCACAAAAAATGCAAAAAAGTTTGATTTGAAAATGTTGAAACCATTCCGCTACCACCAGAAACTATGCAGCAACCTATTAAAAAACCCTAGAGGAGGTTCCTTGAAAGAAAAAAATTAAAAAAACTTGAAAAAAATTGTTTAAATTAGTATAAAGTTGCGTGTTTTTAGCGATCGGTTGTTCGAACGTAGCCACGGTGGTGGAGGGGGGGGGCGGGGGGTACTGGGTGGGGCAACAGTGGGGTGGGGGCAACAGTGCGTTGGGGGGTGGGGGCAATCGTAGCGGGGGGGGGGGGGGTTAACAGTGCGGGTGTCTTCAACCTCTCTTCTGCCCTTCATACCATAAGTATCAGTCTCCAAAACAGTTTGAGCTGAAACAGCTGAAAGGCTATAAGAACACTTAATGCCCGCTGGGCGCTACCTGTTTATCCAATTTTTGAGGACGAAAAGTCATACCGTCACACGAAAAAGCGGTCAAGCGAAAATTTGTATAAAAAAAGACCGACATGACCAGTATAATTGCTTCAAACTTCGTTTGAGAGCAATGAAATATCGATTGGCCCAACTACTTGTGGAAGTCAGTGGCGTCTAAATAAAAAAACAAACAACTAAAAAACCAAAATCCTTAACTAAAGCATAACAGAAATTTTTTGAAGTCAAAAGGTAAATTTTAGGAGATCTAATGACTGCAAAAAAGGACATTAGAATTACAAATCAAGACAAGATTCGCAAAATCACTTAAATACTTCAAAAACAAATGGTAACTCAGTGCATGGAAACGTCAGTTGAAAGTTGTCTTCAACAAAATGATTGAAAAAAGAATAAAAATCACGCGAAACTACGAGGTCAAATAATTAAGTGTTAATTTTGAAATCAAGCAATAAGACCAAAAAAAACACGACCAAAGAATCAAATTCTATTTTCCGAAAAACAGGTGTCAGACTTAAAAAATGATTGACCTGAACTCAAGCGACCAATTAGAACCACCTATCACTTAATTTCAACCAGTGAGGTATGTTATTAAAAGAGATTAGGTGATAAAACGGCAACACGTACCTTTACTAACAAAACTGAAGAAATCAATAAAATGTTTTGAAATTGAACAGAGCACAAGTCAAAGAAAAAACAGCGCAGAACTGAAACGAGTAATTCAAACAATTTAAGCATGCTTAACAACCGAAACTTGTAATTAAGGAGACTACGAAAAAAGATAACAAAATAACAAATAAATCTCGTTGACCTCAAAAATATCATAAGATTTCTTGAAAACAATGAAACCTAAAGTCAAAAAAAGAATTAGCCTTGAGCTAAAACAATTAAATCGGTTAAAATAGATCATATTAGCCACCTACGAGACTTGTCCCCAAGGAGATTATTTGATAAGACCACAAAAAGTGAAACAAACACTTTTAAAACTCAACAAGTCATTAAAAGATTTTGAGAGCATTAAAAGCCATGAAACCAACTAGAAAAACTAACCAAAAACAGACCAAAAGAAAAATTTCTTTATCAAATGATGAGATGTTATATTTTGATGACAAATATGTTTAACTTATTGCAGCTTAGGTTAGCTGCTCTCAAATAACCTTCAATAAGTCACACACACTCATTTGACCTTATCTCTTCGAATTAAAGTAAATAAAATTCAATTTCAAAGTGAGGAGTCAATTTTGAGAGTGAGTTAATTCAAATTCCAAAAAACTTAACCGGGCGAAAAAAAACTCGCTCTACTAAGAGTGAAAAATGAAAATTCGAACGCAATTGACATGAAACTGCACGAAGGAATAGAAAAGGCAGATTTGTAGCAATCGTGACGTCATATTAGTCGTAGCAAAATCTTGACGAAATAAAACCATAGCGGGCTAATACTGAATTACGATCCAAAAAATTTAAATGATTTCCAGAAAATGTTTTCCAAGACTTAGTCTTTTAAAAACCCCTAAAACAACAACAATTTATGCAAATATTATGCGTCCTTCGAATTAGTTTATATTACAACCTTGCAGGAACCAATGACAAAGCAAAAAAGATCAAAAGCTGAATAAAATCATTAAAAATAACGAATTGTCCTCACACGACCGGCGAGCGGCTGAATTCCTCGGCAGCTATTCACGGTTTAGTGAGGCTAGCTTTAGCTTGATTCGACTCATCAACTTTTAGTTCTCTATCCCTGTTAGTAAATGAATCAAATAAAAAACTGATATTTAAAAAATTTGTAAAATTTAAAAAAGCTTACAGACTTCGCAGTGAAAATGTTCAAAATTATTTTGTGTCTCTGGAGTTATGTCAAGTAACCCATCTGTAAGAATTGAAGAGTTTCGTTGGCCAGTAATGTTCTTAAAACTCAGAAAAAGACAAAAATATTCAAAACTTTTGAAAAAAATAGCAAATTTTTACCAAATCTTGCTAAAATTCAAGATATTAACATCTTCAAAACCTTTTATTGTCTCAAGAGACTATGCAGCATCTCTATTTCAAGCCTTAAATAGTTTCACTGGCTTATAACGATCCATAAACTTGGAACACGATAAAAAAATTTCCGATAATTTATCAAAGAATTGCTAAAGCTGGAGCCATTAAAATATTGATAAACATTCCAATCACTCCAGAAACTATGCGACAGCTTATCATTAAACCTTGGAGGCGGTCCCTAGGACCCTGAAGCCGGGGAAAAACGATAAAAAAATTCAAAAAGATCAGAAAACTTGAAAAAATTGCAAACATTTTTTAAAAATTGCTGATAAAATCTTGAAAAACACTCCATTACATGTATAAGCTATGCAGTAAACTATAATCAAAGCCTCCTGCAGGACGTTAAGTGGCTGTTGAGACTGGAGAATTCCAAAAAATGACCAAAAATTTCAAAAAACTTAAAAAATTGCATAAAAACTGCCACAATTTGTGATAAAAAAAGGTGAAAACTAATCAATAGCCGAGAAGCATTTTCCAGTAACTTATTAATCAGACCCTTACGGAGATTTTTTTCAAAAAACAAATCGAAAAAAATTGAAAGTTTTGGAAAAAAAATGCTCAAATTCGTGGTGTTGAAATCTTGAGAAACATTTTATTACATTTAGAAACTATAGAGTATCATATTGTCAAACCCTAGAGAATTTTCCTCGGCTCTTGAGGCGAGATAAACTTAAAAACCGACAAAAAATTTCTTCATCTGTAAAACTTAATAATAAAAATAAATGTCAAAAAATGAAAAAATTAGCACGCGTTGTCAAAAAATGCAAAAATGTTTGATGTTAAAATGTTGAAACCATTCCATTACCACCAGAAACTATGCAGCAACCTATTAAAAAACCCTAGAGGAGGTTCCTTGAAAGAAAAAAATTAAAAAAGCTTGAAAAAAATTGTTAAAATTAGTATAAAGTTGCGTGCTTTTAGCGAGCGGTTGTTCGAACGTAGCCACGGTGGGGGGGGGGGGGGGAGGGGGGTGCAGTGGGGGGGGGGGGGTGGAGTTGCGGCAACAGTGGGGTGGGGTGCAACAGTGGGGGGGGGGGGTGTGGGGCAGTCGTATTGAGGGGGGTCAACAGTGGGGGTGTCTTCGAACCTCTCTTCTGCCCTTCACACCATAAGTATAAGTCTCCAAAACAGTTTGAGCTGAAAAGCTCTAAGAACATTTAATCCCCGCTGGGCGCTACCTGTTTATCCCGTTTTTGAGGACGAAACGTCAAAAGCGTCAGACGAAAAATCGGTCAAGCGAAAAATCGCATTAAAAAAGGACCGACATGACTAATATAATTGCTACAAACTTCGTTTGAGAGCAATGAAAAATCGATTGGCCGAACTACTCGTGGAAATCAGTGGCGTCGAAGTAAAAAATCCAAACAACTAAAAACCAATATCCTTAACTACAGCATAACAGAAATCTTTCGAAGTCAAAAGGTGCCTTTAAGGAGATCTAATGATTGAAAAAAGGAAAACAGAACTAAAAATCAAAACAAGATTCGCAAAATCACTTAAATAATTCAAAAACAAACGGTAACTGAGTGCACGCAAACCTCCTCTGAAAGTTGAATCCAACAAACTGATTACAATTAGATTTAAAATTACGCCGAATTTACTGTTAATTTTGAGACCAAAAAAATAAGGACGACCAAAGCTCAAGCGACTAATTAAAAACCAAAGCTCAAGCGACTAATCTATCACTCAATAGCAAACGATGAAATCTGACATTAATGAGATAAGGTGATAAAACGGCAATAAGTACATATACTATCAAAACTGATATCAGTAAATTGTTTTAAAAATTAACAGCGCACAAGTTAAAAACAGCCAAAAACTGAAACTATTATTTCAATTAATTTAGGCATCCTTAGCAACCGATGAAACTTTTGATTAAGGAGACAACGAGAAAATACCACAAATTGAGCAATAAAATCACGTAGACCACAAAAATTCAATAAAATTTGAAAACGATGAAACCCAAAGTCAAAAAAAGAATTAGCCCTGAGCTAAAACAATTAAATTGGTTAAAATAGATCATATTAGCAAACAGAGTAAAAGATATGAAAACAACTAGAACAACTAGCCATAAAATGAATCACTTAATTAGGTGCAATGATGCCGCAACAGCGACCAATGATACTCTCATTAAAAATACTAGGTGCAAAAAGAACAGAAATAATAGAAAAGGAGTCGAAAATCTAATTTTCATTATTATTCTAGGTAAACAGTATATTTGTTGTAAAAAAAGGCACTAGCTGCCCGTCAATGTGTACAACCAATTGCAAATATGCGCCATTAGAACACATATTTTTCATACATTGTAAAAAATCAAGAGAAGGCCTATAATAGCCTCAACTGTCGCTTTGCAGCTATTAAACAACAAGGAGGCTCGTTAATGTGCGTTCGCGCATGATATTCAGACCCGAGCTTACCAACATTCTTTACTTAATTGCCAACCAATTGACGATATAACAAAAATAGATATTTGAGGTTAAAACAATCGTTATATAATCTAACCACTAATTCAATTACATAATGCCATGCCTCATTACAGCGCCAACGAGATCTGCCATTAAGTAGACCACGAGAAAATAAAACAAACAAAAAAATTAGCAAAAACAAAAATTTCACGGCAAAAACTGAATATCAAAATCTAAAAGTACCTAGTAACAAGGTCAAAATGCAGTCAGATAAAACCTTAACTACACAAATCTACTTTTTCCTAACTATACAGCAGAAGGAAATTATTCATAATGAGACTAGGTAACAAGTCGACAAGGAGAACGAATAATGAGGCGAAATTCAAAATTTAATCAACAATTTTTAAACCAGGAAATTTCAAAAGTCTTTACGAAATAAACCATGACGAATTACTAAAAAGCTATTACGAAAACAAAAAGACCTGTCTTGGGTTAGACTAAGCCATAGAAACGGACTAAAAATTGAGAAGAATTCAAAAAATTACAAACGATTTGCGAAAACACAAATTATTGAAACCATTTAAGACATTAGCTATTATCTGAATATTATGTACTTTTAATTCAATTGTTATTTCCACTATTTCAACTAAAAGGATTTATACTGAGATATTAACCAAGGTTACATGGGCCGCATTTGAAAACCATTGGGATCTGTTATTACGCGATTGTGTTGAAAGAAGAGAAAAAGAAACACAAAACTCACCACTCAAAACACGTTTATAAAAACACATATTGTACAAAAAACAAAACGTCAGTGAAAAAACAACTAAGTAGATATGTTATCTTTTGAAATACAAGAAATTGGACGGGACCTCTCAATGATGAAAATAAGTTACAAGTTGACGAAAAGACGAAACAAAAACCGAAGTGTGAAAAAATGGAAATGTATAACATAAACTTTAAGACTATTCGCTATAAACTGAGTGCTTCGGGTAACATCAATCATTCAATCTTCAATTACAAGCTTATTCGACCGCTCAGCAATTTACGGCTACCTAAAGAACAAAAAAAACAGGAAAAAACAGCAAATTCAGGAAAAAAAAATTGAGCGAGAGTGTCGAAGGCATTTAAAAGTGAACTTTTCAATAAAAATTTTTCTAGTTTTTTTGTCAATAATTTTTTTAACCGCAATGGGATTCTTCTTTTTTAATAAAATAAATTCAAAAAAATCACCAAATATGAACGAACACATTAGAACCACGAAATTTTTGAGAAAACTCGTAATATCAACGCCATAAAATTCAATAGCTTTAAACGGAAGCAAGTAAATACGCTAAGATGATGGAACATCAAGGTTGTTTGCCATTCTTGTTTCATCAATAAATCATTACAACACGTCATTGACTATGAAAACAAAAACAAATAGAGGCAAAGACGAAAAATTCAGTAGAGAAGTGCCGGAAGAAAGGGTCGACGCAACTTTAATCATGAGCTCTACTCTGATAGCTTTATCTAGGATCCATTGAACGTCATCTCTCAACCAATGGGAACTATCAGTATTAGGATAATGTGATAAGATTTCAAAAAGGAACCAAAAATAAGAAGTATCCAAAAATTTTTTAAAAAATTATGAAAACCCGTGGCATTGAAGTCTTTAAACTATTAGGTAGAAGACAAAACGGGAAACCAGATTAATTTTGTATGCAAAAGAAAAGAAGGGGGTCGTCTCATTACTGAGACTGACTAACAATTCACGAAAAAAGTTTAAGATTGGTTAATGTTGAAAAATTTTTCGAAAAATTATTTTTAAGGACTTAACAGTCATTAAAATCAATAGCTTTCAAAAGTAGTCAATAAATACAATAAGATATGCCCCGATGGTTGACAAAGGATATTTTTCATGCATATTGAAACAATAAAGCATCACAATATATCTTATGACTACGAAAACAACAACAAAAACAGGCAAAAATCAAAAACTCAACAGGAAAAAGCGAGAAAATGTCGAAGCCATTTAAAACATAAGCTTTTCTCTGAAAACTTCATCTCTGATCCACTGAACGTCTTTTTAAGCCAATGGGAGCTATCAATATTTGGATAATGTGACAAGAAATCAAAATAAACCAATAATACGAAAATAAACAAAAATCTAAAAAATAATTTTTGAAATCTTGTCATTGAAGTCATAGAACCAATAGTTAGAAGACAAAACCGCTCACCAGAGTTATTTTCGTTGCAGAAGAAAAGAAGTGGGTCTTGTCATTACTGAGATTGACTAACAGTTCACGAAAAAAAATTGAGATTGGTTAATGTTCAGAAAAATTTTTCAAAAAATTATTTTCAAAGTCTTAACAGACATTTAAATCAATAGCTTTCAACGGAAGTCAAAAAATACGATCAATTATAACCCGATGTGAGGACATTGACGTTTGTCATTCATAGGTAATCAATAAGACTTCACAATAAGTCTTATGACTATGAAAACAACAACAAATACAGGCAAAGACCAAAAATTCAGTAGAAAAGTGCGAGAAGAAAGTGTCGAAGCCATTTAAACCAAAAGCTTTTTCTGAAGCTTTATCAGTGATCCACTGAACGTATTTTCTAAGCCAATGGGAGCTATCAATATTTGGATAATGTGATCTGAGCTCCAAAGAACCAATAATACGAAAATAACCACAAAAATTTGAAAAAAATTCAGATCTTGTGTCATTGAAGTCATCTATCCAATTGTTAACCGCTAACCAGATAAAAATTGGTTGCAGTAGGAAAGAAGAGGGTCCTGTCTTTACTGAGACTGACTTACAGTTCACGAAAAAAGTTTATGATTGGTTAATGTTCAAAAAAAAATTTTTCAAAAAATTATTCTTAAAGACTTAACAGCCAATAGCTGTCCACTCAATGCACTAGATATGTTCAGTTAAGGCTCATTACGGAACACATTGCACCTTTAGTCAATGAGTTTATGCCACAGGACTCCAAAAATTTAGTAAGTCCTCAAAAAGAAAATCAGGTTTTCATCAAATTACAAAAACTCAGTTTCGAAGCCAAAAAACATGCTCAATTCCTTGAAAACAATTTTTTTTGTTCATTGGGCTTCATTTGACAGTAAAGGAGGTTTGTCGTTAACGTAACCTCGATATGAAAAGTGACTAGTCTCTAGGTTACTGAAAAAAACAAAAAACTAAAGTTTTCTAAAAAAAAAGAGCTCTCAAACAGAACTCGATTTTTTTTATAGTGAACTTCCCTATGAGACCAAAACTAGTCTTTTTTATCTTCTTCAGTCTATTAGGAACACACACTTGGTTCTTTTTGTGGCCTGAAATATAAATTAAAAATACTATTTTAATAGAAAATATCTTAATTTGAAGAAAAATTACACTAAAAGTGAACAAAATCATGCCAAATATCCCGTGTTCACACAAAACTTCAATCCTCGATAACTCCTCGAAAAAAATGAATTTCAAAAAAAATCTTTTTAATTTTCAATTCTACGCTGGAACAGCTTTTTAATGATACCACTCACATTTCTCTACGATGAATATATCGATCGGCCAAAATTGACTGAACAAAAAAAAACATATTTGAGTATATAGTTCCTCCCCCCACAAGTGGGTCGGAACAACTAACAGTTAACCAATGTTGCTCGAACAAACTTCGGGAGCTCAATTTCAAATCAGCGTGGGGAATTATCTTGGATGAAGTAAGATGCTTCAAATTGATTTATTAGCGCTTATTGCAAACCAATACTAAGATTTAGATCTAAAAACAGACCCAATTGCGGCGCAATTTTCATTAGATTTTCAATAGACTTTGTAGCGCTCACCCAAAAACCAATAAGTCAAGCGTAAAAAGTCAAGTCAAATCACTCAAAGTGGACGGAACAATTTTCTAGAATGGAACAGTAGAGCCAAAATATTTCTGCAGAAAATACACATAACACTACAATTTCTTCAAACTTAGTTCAAGAGCAATTACAAAAATCTTATCAAATGTCTATCAGGCCATTTGTACTTGCTGGGCACAAAAAAAATCAAAGAAACCCGGTCTCGTGCCCAGTACAACGGCTCCAGTCAGATTCAACCGTACCTGAGGTCATAATTTTCCCTGGCTTTGAACCTGGCCTGCAGCATTTTGGCAGAGACGAGTGATATGACCTGATTGTACATCATAGATAGTTGCTTAGCCAACTGATGAACACTATCCATGAGTCCACTCACTCCCACAAAGAGAAGGGGTGGCTTGGAGAGAAAGACGAAGAGACGGTCTTTGGTCCTGATGGAGTTGAGGGTGTCGTTTTCCAGACCCACAAAAGACACCAGGGCAGTCATCACTCCAAATAGCGGCAGGTGGTCGTCTTCTGAACTGTGACGCGTGTAGATAGGCTTACCAGCTGTGCTGAAACGAGTAAAACCACACTAGACACACTAACGTATTTAATAAAATTAGTATTGTTGCATGCTTATGTGTTTTTGCACCCCTTAAAATATTTTATTAAGGTTTCAGGATCTTCGAGCGGATCTTCAGAGCTGGGCGACAATCTTCTTCAATCTACTGTTAAATCTATTATAAGTAAGTTTTTCCAATACTTTAATTCAACTGATTATAAAGAAACAATTTTCTCGTGTGATGATGAGGCTTATTAAACAAATATTAAACTTTAAGTCAATATTGAGTTATTTCACAAGTTTGGTAAATTCCAATCGATAATCAAAAGTTTGTTCAAGGTCTAACGACATGACTCTCCCCTCCTTTGAGGAAATCGTTCCGGACTCCATAATTTTTGGCTTGTCCTTCATTTCTGTCATGAAGTAAGGATTGAACTCGATGAAACTACAGCAGGCCACAGTGTTCCAGTCCATGATGAAGTATTGAGTAAAAAATATTGAGCGAAAAAGGCTCCTTAGTTAATAATGATGACATCATTGTAGTTGGCATCGTGTAATTGTTGCCTTCGTTCCAAATAATAGTTGAAGAGATTGTCCGTGTATTGGGTCGTTTTTCAAATTTTGCTAGTACATTTAATTTTACAAATCAACTGCATTGGTAGCTGAGCTCAAATGAGGATGTGATTTCGAAGCTGATATCATTGTTGGTCGAGATGGTATCCGAGAAATTGATTTGGGCAAAGGTGTTTTTTGAGTTTTTTGAATATCAATCTCTGATTGAGTATCAATAGACATTTCGTTCAGTTCAGATTGAAGCATGATATGATAGCGGTCTTTCATTTTTGATGGGAGATTTTGAATAACTGGTTGATCATCAGAGTTAACTCCTAATACAGGTTTAAATTCCATTTTTTCGTCTTTGCTCATAAGAAAAGATGGGACAAATTTTCGAATGATTCGAAATCTATGATAGAGCCAGAGACAGAGAACGTGAAGAAAAACATTCAAGATAAAAACAATAACAGTCAATGTAAGTGATATTTTGATAGGGACGTAAGATCTGAATTCTTTGATAAGGGATGGTTTGAACATTTTCATTTCTTGTGCAATCGGCTTTGCTATTTCTGCAAGATGGTTAATATCAGCTATCACTGGATTCATCAGCAGTTTTTCTCGAACTTTTCGCATTAGATTTACACCTGCTACAGTTTTTGTTTCAAAGTATGGTAAGTTTTCTATGGATGGTAGTTCGCCAAGTAAAAACTGCAAGGGGTCGGCTAGTTTGACCTCAATTTTCTTTGCTGGTATCTTCTCACAACTCGAAAGATCGGCTCTGATCTTTATCATATGGCCTAATAGCTGGTATCCACAGTCTATAGTCATGATGCAGATCCTACCGCCGCGTATTAGTTCACTACGAGTCGGGTGAACTGAATCTATAGATGTTTTGCGCAAACTGTAGTTTTTTGTAGCTGATGTCAACAACCAAACTCCATAGCCTAAGTTCTGAGCTTGAACTTGATTAGGTAGGTATATGACTTCCATTTCGCATTCACGAATCGCTTCTAGGGATGATCTGAAAAACAGTGTCGCTAAGCACGATCCATGACTTGGCTGAGTTGCTACAGCTTGGTGACAAATTCTATATCTTGATGACCCTAAGCATTGTTCAAATTGGCTTACAGTCAACGGGATGGATTCCATCTGATCCTCAGATATTGCAAGATATGGTGCTTCGATGCTCCATTTAACCGCCATCTGAGGTTCTGGTTGAGGCATTGGTACTGTCTGCGCATTATAAACTGTAAATACCGTTTGACGTGATGCAAGTGGTATCGCTAAGGTCACAATTAGACCTTGTTCGACTGTTATCACGTCCCGGAGTAGTTTTGCATCATAATATGACATAAGGTCACTAGTGGGAATGGCTAACGATAGTCTGTCTGCTGCTTTATACTGTTCGCGACCAACGCTTTCTAGTATTGCCATCAGAGAATCGCGTGGCACTAGAGACATTGGAAGATGTTTTTGAAGGAGAGTTGGAATCGAGTTCAGCAAATTCAGTCGGTAAGCGTACAGAGCTGACCTGTAGCTTTTTACGTCGGCGTATAGGAGTGTTAGCAAAGAAGCAGCGGTGTCAAAGTTAAAGTTGATCTGCTGATTCGAGAAAAGCATTTGATTACAGTCTCTGAGTATGTGAAGGTTGTCTTCAATTACTTGAAACTGCTGCTCAATTATTGCCCAATTTTTATTCTGCGTCTCGCTCATTTGTTTTTGTGTAGCGCGGATGTCTGCCAGTTCGTTGCTGATCATAAAAAATTTATCGTTTGTCTCTTCTTTTATTTGTACAACGTACTCTGTCAACGCTTCTGTATAGATGTTTAGCTGTTCAATGTTTTGAGCGTTTGCTTTTGCTTCGTCCTGGCAACTTCCAAATATTCCTGTTGCACCGCATCCGCCTGCGCTCCCCATAACGATTCCGCTACCAAATAGACCAATTCCGGCCATAGCCAGAGCTCCTACATGGGCTCCTCTTTTGACTCTTTTCTGTTCATCTGATTCGGTTTGTAGAAATGTTGCCGTTTCGTTTCGCATGAGAGATACTTCTTGTCGTGATTTTTCAATTTGATGTGTTGTTTGATTCAAAATCCAATTTATATTATATGGTGTCGAGTTCGTGTTAAAAATTGTTGAGAAATCCAGTTTGCATGACACAGCTGGAAGATTCCACATCGCTTGTAGCTTTGATAACATTTTCTCGACATCTGATTTCATTGAGAAATTGAATGAAGGGAATGGTATCAGAAACTGGACTGGAACAAACTTTTCGGCCAATAAAATTTTGGTTTCCTCATTAAAGATGATTCCTTTCTCGAGAATGTCGTCATAATCGTCTTTTTGATAGAATGAGTTCATAGTGATTGGGGGGAGAAGTAGGATTAGTACGGGTATAAGCCTCGTCATCATTCTAAATAAAATTTTGTTTTACGTGCTAACTTACACTTTTTGTGTTTCAGATTCAAATCTTCAAAACAATTATTTTTCTGTGAGTATAACCAGGTAATGTGATTGTGTTGAGTTCAGTTACTTGGTAAGTTACCCATTTTTCAGTTGAAACATGTTGAAAGTTGTTTTGCTTCTTGCTTTTGTGAGTGCAGCCTATTGCTGCACAAGTGTGCTTTGGCGTGGTCATGTTCTCAACTGCTGTTCTAATGGCACTTATTACGAATTCAATGGACGGAGGGTGTGGTCGGAAGCTCGACCTCTTGTATGTGGGCCAGCTGAGGAGGGCAACTTCAATTGGCTGGGACTGATTGTTGTACTCCTCAGCGTTTGTTGCTGCTGTAAGCAGATTCAATTCTGCTTCATTTATGCAGTCTACAAACTGACTGAACTAGGCTACTAGTTTTAAGTGAACTTGGACTTTGTAGAACTTCTTTAAACTTGTAGAGTTGTTTTAGTGTTTTGCTCTTCGACTTCTTAAGGCTAATTGACTTTTGTACTCTTTAATTTCGTTTCTACTAGGTCTTGATGGACGCTCAATCTAAGTTTCAATGATTTCTCAAGAAAATTTATAACAAGAGGTTTGGATTTTTCCAGAGAAAAGTATGAAGAGATCAACGCGATCTAATCAAAATTCCGATGTTCTATTAACCATTTGCGATAATGCTGCTTCTCTCAACAAAGCTGTCACTAGTTACGGTTCAGTGCATGATATTGAAAGGACCGTGCCTGCATTGGTCGCTGGTTGCAAAGCTGTTCAATACAAGGACAAAAATCATCAGGTGATAGTTTCTCAATTCACGTTTTTCGTAATCATGTTAACTGTTGTCTTCTAAAAATCATCAGACCTAAATTTCCTTGTAGAAAAATTTGTAAAAAAATTCGTTTTAGCGCTGCATTGATCGGTTAGTAAAAATCAAAAACTTAGAAAACCGATTCATGGTTTCGGGAAAACGACTAACTGACTCCGGTGCAAATGTTTATATGGGTTTATTTCCATTTGACGAAATAACAAAACCTGATTTTGTGAAGTACACTATTCCTAGTGGCTCTGAGATTTCGACGCTGTCCAGAGGGTACTTATTGACTGTCGATAAGCCGAACTTTACGAGATGGCATAGCGACTTCATGGAGGCTACTGATTGTTTGATCACTTTGTACGGTTCGGGTGAAAAACACTGGTTTTTCTTCCCACCATCTGCTGAATGTGGAGTGCTTGAAAGACAATTCGTTCGGGCGAGCACTTTCATGGAATGCTTAGAACGTTATGGCGGCAAGATTTCTTACTGTCGGCAATGTGTGGGTGACACAGTATACCTGCCATACGGCTGGTTACATTGCGTTATAACGGTGAAGTTATATAATGGCTGTGCTTCACTTCTATCAGTCGGTATGAAAATTCAAGAACAGAGGAAAAATAGTGTATGGAACTTGATGACGAGTGTAATTGCTATTGATGGTGATCGTAAGGAACGTAATATGAAACAACCGGTAAGTGGTCCGTAAAATTAATGAAATATTTTGAAAATTTTGCGTTTTTTTTTTAAGTTGAAAATGTGTAACACGGTTGATATGGTGATTCGTGTTCTGCTTTCGTTTTCTGTGAAATGGGATTCGTGTTTGTCTTTTTTCTCAAAGTTTTGTGTTTCTTTTAATAGTTTTTTTTTGCAGTTTTATTGTTTTCGAATGTTTCAAATTTGGCTAAAAAATGTTTTTTTTTTGTAATTTCCTGCGCATTCATTGATAACTAACAAACTTTGGCTCAGAGTGAGTCGATATTATGCTGTATCCACTGAGCTAATAATTTTTTCATCAGGTATAGCTATCACAAAAAAGTTATAATTTACATGTCTATAGCCTATGTTAATACATGGGGGACAAAATTTTTTGCTTGTATATCTTTATATTTTGATAATTCGGTGAGCAAAATTGGCATGTGAACTCGTGCTGGGTTGCCTAATGCCTTGATGAGGACTGGTTCTTGATAATTTTTCAAACTTTGGAAAAGTTATTAAAATTATGTTTATTCATAATCTTAATACATTGGAGGAAACATTTTGTACATGTACTTCTTTCAGTTTTGTGAATTGGGTGAGCAAAATTCTTGAGTGGCTTCCTTGTCAAAGGAAATGGCAATCGCTAGCTAAAAATTGTAGAAAGTCTTTTACAATTTTTTTTTTGTGGCACATTGAGTCTATAACTTATCTTAATACATGTAATTTATGACATTCGATTAGTTTTCTGTTGTTATTTTTGTGATCATCGATTCAATCTGTTTTCGATAGCTAGATTTGCTACTGTCCATTTGATAGAGTAATTGAATGAAGTGATTTTGATGAGTTTCTAGTGCAATAATATATTTTTTTTTTTGTTTTTTTCTTTTTTGTTTTTTTTTCTGTTTTTTTTTAAACGATGAAAATTAGATCCAATTTGCTGAGGTGAAAAACATTCACTACTATTCGAAGCAGAGTAGGCCAACTAAATTCTTTTGAGTTTATTTCTGATTTTGGGATTGCTATAACTTCATCATTGTTTTTCTCTACTACTTTTTTCAGGTTATCGAGACACATCCTAATAGACTGGTAAATTGGTCTCGATTCAAGAGTATCTACATTGAGCATGTAGATATAACGATTTCGAATTGAGTCCCAAATTGATACAACTGTATCGTTGAGCATGTCAGTTTTCCTAATTAATTCTCTCTCTTTCTCACTTATTAGGATTCCAAGTTTTTCAAAGCTCAGATCCTTAACGCGATTATCAAAAAATTGTACTATTGAGTTCTCAAAGCTGGAGAGGCTAGACTGGCTAAAGAAAACTCTAAGGTTTTGATTTTCTATTGAATTAACACCACCTTTCTTGCCTCTCAATCGAGATACAACTTTTGCGATTGGTTTTACTGTGCTTGAACTTTGGGCTTGATCTTTCTCTGTATCTTGCCTAGTGTTTTTAACTTCTTCACTTCGTTTTTGATCCATTTTGGTGGCTCTAGATGGTCCTGCTCCTGGGTGAAAATGGTTCTCTCCATGTTGCTTCTATAGGATTTTTTAATGTTGTCTTTCTTAGCTCCTGGGCTTAAGTTAATTGGAGTAAGGATTTTTCCATCTATCGTTACGAACTGTCTAGGTTTAGCTCTTGTTTGTTTTTCAGGAGCAGGTATCTGAGATGTCGGGCTAAACTGGACATGTTTGTTTTGAGAATGTCTCGGCAGAATGTCTCGGCGTAGGAGCGGTTTTTCTAGTTTCATTGGGAAAATTATTTGTCTGTTCATTAGCGTTTTCATTAAATGCCAGATTGTTTGTATTGTCTCTACTTGGTCTCTGCCTTTCGATTTCCGGAAACTCAATAAAGGGAAAGACTACGTTGGGTAAAATGTTCTCTGGTTCGTGTACTTGGTCATTTTGGACTGGCTGTGGGTGTTCCACAACTTCAATTGGGGCTGCTGCAGGTGCAACTGGAGCTGGTCTAGGTTATGATTCAACAAGTTTGGTATTTCGTTGTCGAATAGTTCGGGCTCCTGTCTGTATTTTCCTAAACTAAGATCTTGTGTAAATTTTTCCTCACTCACGTCCTGAATGTCAATAGGTGGTTCGCTTGATTCATAGGTTCGTAGTCGAACCCTATGTACACATTGTGTAAAATTCGTGCCTATTTTTCTGATCAGATAGTTCGAATTGGTTAAAACTCTTTCAACTCGATACAACGGTAACCATATTTGCATTGATTTGCTTCCAAAGTCTGACTGATGAGAAAGTTTTGGGTTGAGTAAAAGACAGTAACTGTGTTCCTGCAAAGGATTTGCGTACGCTTTTTCATCATAGTACTTTCTGAACTTGTGATAAGCTTCCACTAGTTTGCATTTGTTTTGTGAAAATAATATTTGCATGGCATCTTGCAACTCTGTCACAAAATCGGATTTTGGATCCATTAGTTGGATGTTTTTATTATTAAATCGGATGTCAAGTGGTTTAATGGGCTCTCGTCCATGAAAAATAGCAGTTGGTGTGCAGCCTATTGAAGAATAATATGATGTGTTGTGAATGAAGGTGGCTAATGGTACGTAGAGATGCCAGTTTGACCATTGTTCATCTGTGTTTAGCTTTAAAATTCTTTTTAGTGCTGCAGGTGATCTTTCCACAACCCCTACTGTTTGAGCGTGTTTTAATGTAGCATGTTTTAGCTTGATTTCTAACAATTTGCAAAGTTCATGCATTAATTCAGACACAAAATTTGTTCCGAGATCTGAAACAATCGTATGTGGAATGTAACTATGTGTGAAGAAAATCGTTGCTAATTCAGTTGCTACCTTTTGTGCACTTGCTCCTGTTAGTGGTTTTGCAAATAAATATTTAGAAAACATCAATGCCTGTTAACGCGTACTTGTAAACTGGTGACTTAAATGGTCCCACGAGATCGATTTGCATCATATCTCCAGGAAAGGACTGCAGAGATGAAACTGGCTGGAGAAAAGTTCTAAGTGCTCTGTTTGAAATTGCTTTTGTTTGAATACATGTAAGACAGTTTTTTACCATCATGATCAAATATTCTGTGAAGCCGGGAAAGTAAAACCTTTTTCTGAACTCTTGCACTGTTTTTGCAATGCCCACATGTCCTGCTAGCTTTGAATTATGTAGCCTATAAACTACTTCTCTCCATAGATGTTTTGGGAGACAAAATTGTAGAGTTTTGATTTTTCCTGTGTCGTCAAAAAATTTTCTGAAAAGAACTCCGTTTTGAAGTACCAACCTATTAAACTGCTTTCCATACTTTTTCAGTTGAAACGATGCATAGGTTAGATCTTCAACTCGTTCCTGAGTTTTCCATGAAATTACTCTTTTTATTATCTCATCCTTTTGTTGTTCGTCTTTCAAACTTAAATGATCCGTTCTTTCCACAAGGTCGCTCAAATAATCTTTCGGGTCTAACATCAAAATTTCATTTATTTGACAAGTTTTGCTTATTAGGCGTATTAGTCCATGAACTTCATCATTGTTTGCATTGTTCAAATATCTGTGATTTTCTATTTGTTCTAAAATGTCAATGCTGAGTCCACTTTGTTTTAATTTGTTGATTGTGTTTTCATCAATTGCAGATATTTGCTGATCAAACATTTTCTCAATATTGTCAACTGAGCTTAGCGATGCATCCGGAGTTTTAGCTATTGATTCTATTTCAATCTCACGTACTGGAATTCTATCTGTCAATTTTAACTCCAAGGTTGTTGACAGATCACTTTGTACACGTGATAAAAAATCAGCTGCGTAGTTTGCACGACCTGGTATATGAGCAATTACCAAGTTATATGACAATAGCCGGTCCAAGCAATTCCAAAGCGATGGTGGAATAGTTTTTGCTTGGAAAAATTGAGTTAAGCTTTTGTTATCTGTAAGAACGATAACTGGTTTTTCTGTTCCCCAAATAAAATGAGAGAAATGATCTAGAGCAAAATATAGTCCAAGAAACTCCTTATAATAAACTGAAAATTTAAATTGTGATGCATTAAATAGTCTGGAGCCAAAGGCAACCGGAGCATAACTTTTCTTTTTGTTTTGAGTTTTGATGTAATCTTCAATCATAAGAACAAAACCAGTTCCATAGTAGCTTGCATCGCACAGCAAGACATACTGTAGACCAGGTTTCGCTAAGCGTAAAGTCAGGCTAGTTGCTTTCACCAAATCATTTTTCAAAATTTCAAGATTTTTTTCATGTCTTTCAGTTATCATCTGTTGTTGGTCTTTTCGTATTAATTCATAGAAAGGCATCAATTTTTGAGCTAGGTTTGGAATGAAGTCACGCCAAAATTGAAGGAATCCTACCAGACGCTTTACTTGTTTGACTGTTTGAGGCATTTTCAAGTTTTCAAGGAATTTTTCTATTTTTGAATTTTCAGTTGATACTCCATCGGGTGTGATGTAGTTTCCAAGGAATTTGATTTTGTGTGTGCCAATTTCGCATTTACCGGGAGATAGTTTCAATCCTGATCTCCTTATGCACTCAAAAATTTTTCTTAGGTTTGGTATGAGCTCATCGAAGTTTTTCACGGCACTGCCTATGTCATCCATGTACTGCGTACAAATGTTAGCTGCTAAGCATGGATCTAAATAGTGGCGAATGAAGGCACTAAATCCTGTCACTGATTTGCTTAGACCTTGAGCTAGACATTTATAGGCATAAGTGCGGGAGGCAAAGTTAAATGCCAATAATTGAACTGAGCGATCATCGGCCATTTGTACACAATGGTATGCTTGTGAGCAATCAAATTTGTTTATCAGTGTTTTGCCAGCAAAATGGTTTGATGCGTCACTCATATTTGAAATTGGAAAATTACTATTTATGTAATCATTTCTTAATAGATGGTTTATACGCCTTAAGTCAATTAAAATTCGCAATCTACCAGATTCTTTTCGTTGAGCAAATATTGGACTACTGTATTTTGAATGTGACAAGGTTGTTATTAAATTATAATAATGCATTAAAGCAAGTTCAACAAAAAGTTCATCACGCAAATGAATGGGCGTTTGTGGACTTTGGACGTAAACAGGAAGTTCATGTTCTGGTGTTAACTTTATCTTGAGTTCGGTGTTAAAACCAACATCAAATCGATGTTTCGCAAATATGTCAGAAAATTCCACTAATAACTCCTCAACTTGCAATTTTTGGTCCCTTTCAAGGACGGAATTTTCCCAGGAGAATTGTTGAAGGAATTGTGCTCTGTATTCACTGCTTGCTTTAGGATCAATTTTTTCTAACATTTGAAAATTTTGGATTTGATCAAAAATTTCACGTTCAAGTGGGGACAACATTTCAGGGTTAGGACAGGTTTCAGGAGTTGGAAACCATAGTTTTTCGTATTCTGGTTTTGGACGTTCATTCGATTGATTGAAATTTTTATCCTGAATCAATTGATTTAGTTCAGCTGCTATGTTTTCATGATCTCTCATTTTCGCAAGAGCTAAAAGCTGCGGATCAATTTGAATCAGTTTTTCAGCTTGAGTTGGGTTGAGAATTTCAAAACTCGCTATTATTGTATTGTATGAAACAGTGATTTGATGATCCGTAGGGTTAATGGCTGAAATATAAATTTTTCCTGTTTCGTCAACTGTACTCAATGATGATGAGAGCACTATTTCTGTACTCTCTTCAAACTTTCTGTTAGGAATAACTACACCACTACAGTTTGTAAGGCTCAAGTCATTTTGATCAGGAATGTAGCACTCAATTATTGACTGCGTTTTTGCTTTCAAAACTGGTTTTTTGTTTGCAAAAACAGATAATTTTTTCAGTTTTTTCAAAATTTTCCGGGGTTTGTTTTTCGGTTTTATTTCATTTAGGTGATACGTCATGTTGGGCAATTTAATCAGATTGTTTGACGGGCTTATATCAATAGAGTGCTTTCGAAAAAAGGAGTTGCCCAGTATAATGTTATTCATTTTTGGCAAAATAAGGAATGAATCATTGAAATGATGATCTCCTAAACTAAATTCTATTTTAGCTTGTTGGTTAACTCTAACTGGTGCCCCTGAGGCAAGTTTAACAACTGTGTAATCAGGATTTTCAAATTCAACTTTTATCTGCTTGTTTTCAAGATCACCTAACAGACTTTTAGAAATCGCATTTGCGCAAGAGCCAGTATCAATGAGAGCTCTTCTTTTGTAATTTTTGCCAAAATCTAACTTAATGTAACTCAAGACATCTCCTTCGAGAGGTATAACTGCGCAAAAATCAGCGTCTTCACTTTGATTTTCCTCTACAGTTAATTGTTCATTAATGAAATTTTTTCTATATTCTAAACATGAATTTTCTAAGCTATTACAATGATAATTGGACTTATGCGGAACTTGTGGCTTTAATAGTTTTTTGGCGCTTTTTGAAATGGAAAATTACTTCCGCCTCGACGTCTTCCTCCTCTTCCTAGTGAACATTGACTTGCTAGATGATTAGGATAACCACACTTATAGCAAAACACCTGTGTATACTGTGTTGTAACAATATGGTTTTGAGGTTCGGGTGGAGTAATTTGTATGGAGGGTTGTGTTTCAGCCTGCGCGTTATAGTTTTGACTGTTTTCGTCACTCTGAAACTGTGCTGGGACAAACTGTTGTGTAGGGTAGTTATTCTGATAATTATAGCTTCCTTGTCCTCTATAATTTTTACCTCGATAGTTATATCTTCCTCTATAACCTCGATTTCCTCTGTATCTACCTCTTGAACCTCTGTTATTATATGAGCTACCTGAACCTGAACTCTGTTGCTCTCTTACTTGTATTTGCTCCTCAAACTGCTTTGTTAAGGCATTTACTTTGTTTTCCATCGACTCCTGAGTTTGTGTTAGCTTTGAGAGTGCTGTAACTAGGTTTTCAGAAATGGTGCTACTCATTTCACTGAAAACTCCCTCTCCATAATCGTCAATTTTACAGAGATTATGAATAGTTAGCTGTTTTCGAGCTAATAGACATAAGTCTTCAACAGTTGTAGTTTCAGGTTGTTCTAGCAACTTGGCTCTGAGCCAACTCGGCATACATTTTTTGAAGTAGCGCTTAATTTGATGCTCACGTTCTCTTTGTGCAAAAAGTAAGTTTTGTGCATTCTCGGCATTCGCTGCTTCTATTCGATCTCTCTCATCATTGCATCAAGTGCTGGATCGGCTGGAGGAACAACAGCTGGTGTTGGATCCGGATACGCTCTCAGCGCCATATTTTGCAAGGTAACTAAGAAATTCTCAGGTGTGTCAGTTTTAGTATCAAACTTGATGCTTTCAAGCTTAATGACATGTAATTCTTGTAATTGAGGATTACAAAAATGATTCCTCAGTGCTGTCAAGCTTAAGTCTAAATCTGCTCTCGTTGCTGCATCTAAAGTCTGAAAATATCTAAGTGCTGCGTCTTTCAAATGTAAAGATAAGAAGTTGGCTTGCTGTCCTGCGTCAATGGCTGCGACGCCTATAATGCTTCTTAGCAGCCTCTCAAACTCATGAAAACTTTCTTTCTCAGTTCCACCATAAGCTTTAAGACTAATGTTCGGTTGTGCCATTCTTAAGTTTTAGACTTCTTGAAGGACGTTCAGATAAAAATAACGTAAAGATTTCGGCAGTTACCGTTAAGTTGCAATTGATGATAAGATGAACTAGAGAATGAGCAAAAAATCTAAGACTTCAATATAAAATTCATCATTCATCGCGCTCCATTCAAAATGATTTCAGTTAAAATTGATATCAAATTCATAATGATTGTTTGATTGAGCGTTCATCAAATATAAGGCATTTTAAAATTTACTGCAGAAAATTTGAATGTTTTAACGAACCCTTGAAGAGATGACCCTGAGGCATTAATGATGTGCAGAAAATTGGATGATTTCGTCTTTTGTTTGATGGTCGGGATAGTAGGTTAAGTTGTCTTCTAAGTGCTGACTTGTCGAACAGGTTCTGCCGGCGATTTGTTTTTCAGCTCTTCTTCGTCTAAGTGCTTCGGATGGAAAACAACTCCATGTCATCAAAAAAAACGATAGAGTTCGTGAAGGTGAGATTGTCTTTCCGTTTTCTGTCACCAACTAACGTATTTAATAAAATTAGTATTGTTGCATGCTTATGTGTTTTTGCACCCCTTAAAATATTTTATTAAGGTTTCAGGATCTTCGCGCGGATCTTCAGAGCTGGGCGACAATCTTCTTCAATCTACTGTTAAATCTATTATAAGTAAGTTTTTCCAATACTTTAATTCAACTGATTATAAAGAAACAATTTTCTCGTGTGATGATGAGGCTTATTAAACAAATATTAGAACTTTAAGTCAATATTGAGTTATTTCACAAGTTTGGTAAATTCCAATCGATAATCAAAAGTTTGTTCAAGGTCTAACGACATGACTGACACCATGTTAGCTGCTACATTTCAGTGGTGTAAGGTAGTATAGCATGCAAAAGGAAAAAACTAATAACTCACAAGCCAGGTGCATAAGTTAACAAACAACACGTGAACAATAGGAACGCTCATCTTCATCAGCTTTGAAGAATTATTTCATTTTAAATTAAAATATCCATTTTCGGAATGTTTAATCTGTCCGTGGTGACGCTTCCCTTTTCTAGACAGCAGCGATAGATATCAGAACGTCGGTTTTTATTCTACAGACTTTTGAGGGTGAACAATTCGAGACTTGCTCAGATAGGTTTCATTCGACAGCATTTTGACTTCTGTTTTTGTTGTGAGACTAGCTATCATTCATGCAACACGTCTGAGTTAAGTATCAGTGCCTTAATTACATCAGATTCCACTAACCAGTAGCTGGTAAAACCGGCTATATTCTTTTCTAGAAAGTTCGCCTCTTATAGTGTGACCAGAAGTCAACTTTTTGCATCGTGGACTCACCTAAGGATGAACATATGTTTCTTTTGCTCCTTTAGGATGGACCTGGCTTTGATTGCACTCAGTTCTTCCTCATTACTCTCGGGCAGGATAGTGCCCCTGTGAACCATCGAAGATGAGGGTGTGATCTCAGGCGCCGTGTTATACACTGAGCCCTCGAGACTGCTGCCCAAAGAGTGGCTCGAGTCATACTCGGTAGAGCACTGGAGTCCACCTCGCTTCTGAATCTCTTTCACTGTTAAACCCGATGGGTGTCTTCTCAATGGCGACCTGGAAATGAATTCTTTACATATGGGGACATACATATTTCGGAACCATCCTAATTTGCCTGCATTTCAGTCTGCCTCTATTTATACACAGTCTAATTTCAAGAGCAATTTTAAACCGTAAAAAGAATGGGTAATGTCCGTTCGCACATAACGTTTCGAACCGTTAAATGATACAGAATTAGACAACTTAAAAATTATCCAAGATATTATCCTTAGTTAATCATTTGACAAATTGATTCATCTAGTTCTCCTAAATTTTTCCTAAATGGAATAGAGCACAAAAAATATTTTTAATTCCAACGTTGTGTACAATCACAGAATCCCTGCCTCCATTTATACACAGTCTAATTTCAAGAGCAATTTTAAAACGTAAAAAGAATGGGTAATGTCCGTTCGCACATAACGTTTCGAACCGTTAAATGATACAGAATTAGACAACTTAAAAATTATCCAAGATATTATCCTTAGTTAATCATTTGACAAATTGATTGATTCATCTAGTTCTCCTAAATTTTTCCTAAATAGAATAGAGCACAAAAAATATTTTTAATTCCAACGTTGTGTACAATCACAGGATCCCTTCGAAAAAACCTTACCGACTAAACGACAAAAAATGCTTAGTTAATAAAAATTCATGTCAGGAAAAAATCTTGTCCGACGTCAAATATTCACGGAAGTGTAAAATTCACGTCGGGGGAACTGCTCTCAAACGACTGACGAGGGATTGCTTTTAGTACTCGCTAGCTTAAGCACAATTCGATGGGGAGTAGTGGAAAGGGGTAGGTGTTGGAGTGTGTGTATATATGGAGGGAGATAAATAGAGTGGTACCAAACTCGAAGAATTGCACTTAACATCATGAACTAAATATAACCGACTAACGTCGGGCGGATTGCACTCCGGACGGCGATCGGTTGGCAAGCGACCGCCGATCAGTTGGCTTTGGTAGTACCCAGCTGGGGCTTAGAGATGCTGGCATTGAGGGCGGAGGGGTGAGCGGGGTTGAGGGGGGATTGAGCGGGGTTGGGGAGATGAACTGAGTGGGGCTGGGATGGTCAAGCGACGGGGGTCAAGAGCAGGCCTTCACACCGTGAAATTTTCTCCTCAAACAGTTTCGATGTATCTCATACTGAGAGACTAGCAAGCCGTAAGGCTCTAAGAAAGCTGCTCGGCCACTCAATACTCTCCCAGCGCTACCTGTTTATCCCCATTTTTTGAGGACGAAAAGTCAAATAGGTCAGAAGAAAAACCGGTCAAGCAAAAAATTGCATAAAAAGACCACATGACTAATATAATTGCTAAAAACTTTATTTGAGAGCTATTAATTATATCCTATTAGCAGTTTTGGTGAATCTCATACATAGATACCAGCAAGCTGGCTGTATAAGGACTACTCAGTGAGATAACACCTTCGGGATCCTGTTTATGAAGACAAAAAGTCACGAAAATTCGTCATTTAGACGACAAATCGGTATTAAAATAACACGAAGGACAGGACTAAAATAATTACTAAAATAATTTTAAATTCAAAGAAACCTACGGAGAAATAGAAGCTTCAACTTCTTTTATCCTAAAATTCCTTTTTTTGCAACAAGTAAATTAAAATTATAACCATGTGGTTAAATATATTTGAAACAAAAATTACTTCAAATCATTCAAACAAAATAATACACATCAATCAATTTTCTTGAAGAATCACAATATAAAATAAAATTTCTTCTGATTGTTTTCTTCCTTAAGATAAAAAAAACTTTTAAAAGCTCCTACGTTACTACTCAAAGGATTTTTTTCATGTTTGAGAGCAAAAAATCATTCAACGTTTTCTTAAAAACGTTTTTATTTTTTGCCAACCGAAGCCACTGTGGTGACTTATTCCATTTTTGTATGCATTGACGAACAATCGAATACATTCCAAAGTTGGTCTTGATATTCTAATTTTGAATTGTTCAGGCGCGTTCGTAGAATTTATTCGACAAAATAGCAGAAACAGCTTTATTTAGTTCCCAAATAGTTTAAACAGCGAAAAGTTTCACCCTTGATCATTCATCAAAGTGAAATTCGAAAAACTATAATATCAGCAAATTGGTGGTCTTTCCAATTATATCACGTACAGACTTTGACGGCAAATAAATCGGTCGATCAATCAGAATTAACAGAAAACAACCCAGCTGTAATAGGTGTCAAAACAAGCATTAAATTTCTCGCACTGGTAAAAAGACATATTTTGTGCCAAGGTACAAGGTTCTAGATCTCCGACCTTAAGCTCTCGCTGATCTCGCTTTCGCCTCCAAAATCTCCGCTATCGGATTCGGAGAAGTTAGCTTCAGATGATATTGAAGCAACATAATGTGGCGAAACGTGTACAAAGTCCTGCTCGGATGAAATGGACTCCTCGACCTCCTCATTGGCTCCCCCCACTGTGTTCGCGACAGGCGCGGTTGTCATTGGATCACAGGTCTAGATGCTATGAAAACTTATTCCATCTTCATTCATATCTGAAAAGCATCCTAGAAAGTGGCAGCCTTCTCCTCCTGCAGCTAAGATGCAAAACAAAAGTAACACGAAGGCGTGCTAGTAATCTTAATTTTCGTTCTCAAGGCAACGAGGACAAATGACAAAATTATAATAGCAAAAACAAACAATTTCGAAAAAAATTTAATAATGCTAAAACTTAAAAATTTAAGTATGAATATCCGAAATTGATTCCTAACAATTTCTCTAATTTTTAGGTTAGAATTTTTGCTATAATTTTCATAACATCAAAAATGGCATGAAATAAACTTCTTTAGTGCACTTTGTTTAAATTTAACACACCTAAAAACTGCTGACACAATCATCGTTAACTCAAAAGAGGTAGTTGCGCTTCCTTCGTGTGTCCTTGAATAAAAATGTTACCGGTTTTTTTTGCTAATTAATTTAAATCGATAATATCCAAAATGCATAATTTATTTCTGATATATTAACTTTCTCCGTCAGATTATCCATATCCATAATATTAGGAACAATTATTACCTAGTGGAAGAACAGCAATAGCAATGCCATTTTGTTTATCACGGTCCAAAAATAATTCGGATTTACATCAGTCGCCTTTAAAAGAATTTTCGTTTTTGATTTTTTATGTTAATTACAGAACAGAGCAATTCGAATCAGGACCTACAATGACAGGTTCAATTCACTTCCTAAAACATTTCACGAAAACCTACCTGGATTTTTTAGTCTAAAGCTCATGATATTTTCAACTATTGAAAATTCTTATTTACAAAATAAAGTTATTTTCGTCATTATTTGCCGTTCGTTTTGTAGTCTTATGAAAAATTGTGTATATCTTCAGGTCTTAGCGGCTTCCTATGGAAGAACAAGGGAGCCTGTTTACCAGCCTGTGGGCTAATAGATCAAGTTCTTCGTGACGTTAAAATCAAAAGTTTCAATAAAAAGGTAATTTTCTAATCCACTGCAGAAAAATCATTATCTAAAAACAACCTTTGGGAAACCAGGATTGATATATGTCAAAAAACATTGAATCAAGAAAAAAGATATTTTAAAATTTCCCCGGACAATAATGGATTTAAAAACGAGTGCACTCTATTGATGCTTAGGCTGGACCCATCTACCCACCTGAATAAATTGTTAATGTGTACATAATACTAAGTGAAAATGGAATTCAAACAAGAAGGATAAAACATAGCAAGACTTGTCCTCACATACAATCCAAAAAATTGGGTGAAAAACTTAGAACTACTGCATCTGACCGGCAGATCAATTGATCGATGGCAGCCAAAAAGGCGAACAGTCCCCAAATTGAAGAAAATAAAACAATCAAACAACCTAAACCAAAAAAATCATTGCTATAACTCTTGAAGCTTTTACCCTAAAGGCCAATTTTCACCCAATAAAAATTAAACCCATTAACCCAAGCACAAAGCTTCAAACACGTTATTTGGCCACTAAACTGGAGGAAAATGCAAACCCCTTAAAAAGTCAAAAATTGCGAAAAAAAGTTTTCAAAATTTCGCAGTACTGAAATGTTCGAAACCAATTTTTGTCTGCCCCTCAAAAAGCGCTATTAAAAAGTTGAAAACACAATTCCATTGTCACTAGCAACCATGCAAGATATTAGCAAACACTAGAGGAGGTTCTCCAGACACTGGGACATGAAAAGCTCAAAAATGACAAACATTTTCAAATAACTTGCAGTTTTTATAACTCCCAAAATTCGTGATAAAAACTATTTCATAACCACTAAAAAATACGAAGCAACCTTTTATGAAAACTTAGATGATGTTCCTTCAAGTTTTTGCTAAATTTTGTGATATTAAAATGTGGATAAACCAATTCATTTCCAAAAACCATTAGACAGTAACCTATTACCAAACCCTAGAAGAAGTTCCTTAGAATCTGGGGCTAAAAACTCAAAAAATGGCAAAAACTTCCAGAAAAAGTTTCGCAAGTTTTATCAAAAATGGTAAAATTTGCGATAAAATGTTGAAAATCATAAAATTATCTATAGAAACTATGTCGTAACTTATTATCACAACCAGGGCGGAAAAAATTTAAAAATAATAAAATTTTTAAATACAAACTTGACAAAATGCAATATTTAGTAGAATGTAGCGTGTCTATGTTTACAGTACTAAAACATATAGCTCATAAAATGGTCACGAAAAGTACTTAAGCCTTGCAAAAGATCTGCATCAAATTTTACAAACGTTAATTTACGACTGGTCAAATGAAAAGTTCAAAATGAAGCAAAAACGTGACAAATTGCACCAATTTGAGCACAAAAAACTACAATGACCTCTAACTTGAATTAGGGCCCTCCCAGGAGGTTCACCAGTCTAAGAATTTGAAGGACTACTAAAGCCAGCTAAGGGCATCTAATGAAACCCGATGCCCGCTGAGCTTTACCTGCTTATCCCATTTTAAAAAGACAGAGCACAAAAACAACCGATACTCTTTGGACTGTAAAAAGCAGAATCTGATGAACAGTTTGGAGTTCTCTAGAAGTTGCGAATCCGAAATATGCTCTCAGGAAATTATGGTGTTATTATTTGTTCACACACAACCTATAACCTGATAGACGTACAGAAAACGATACAAACCGAGCAAAAATTGAGGAAAAAGAAACATATAACAAAAAATAAACATCATAAAAAACGTATATTCCAAAACTCTCTTAATTATGAGACACGATATAACTGTTCGAAAGGGAACTGATAACACTGTTTCTACCGCTGACTCCAAGGAGCAGTATACTTTGCAGATTGTTAATAACTCAATGTATTGTTTTTAAATATTAAGTATTAGTGCCCCGGCTTTATTCGTACAATCCCGATTCTAATCATTTTGCTTCAGAATGTGGCCGCATTCCCGTATTATATTGCTGATTGAAATTTAGACTTTCAGTTGAAAATGTACGAGATATAACTGAAGTCGAAAATGAAATTTGTAAATTAAAACGGAAAACCTAGTTGAAGGTAGCGCGAACTCAACAACATAGCAGGACAAGTCCTGGAATAAAATCCAAAGAACTGATAGAAAAACTTAGAACTACTAAATCTGACCTGCGAAAAAATTCAACAATGTAAGCCAAACATTTTTTTCACAAAATTAAAGAAAAACAAGCAACATCATTCAAATTTTCTATTTTTTTGAAAATCCGCGTCTTGAATACTACGGCCTTAGGCCAAAAAAATATAAAATAGCAAACATGGATATATAATCCATAATCACTTTTAAATGTTCTATGATTTATATATGGTTTTATATCTGGAAGCCCATTATAATTTATATTGAAACCCAATATCTCTTCATAATTAGCTTTTTTATGAAAATATTATCATGTTCAAAACCCTTTGCATGCCCCTCAAATCCGTGCCCCATCTGCAAAAAATAAAAAACTAAACAAAAATTGTTTATTGAAGATCGATAAAAATAGAAAATAATATTAAAAAATGTGAAAACAATTGCAAATTTTAATGAAATCTTGCAATAATTTGAGCAATTAATTTTCTTCAGAACCATATCACTGTCTATAAAGGCTATCCAGTCACTGTAAATCAAGCCTAAAAAGTTTCAAGGGCTCAAAAACAAAAAAAAACAAACTAGGCACATTACAAAAATTTTAGGAAAACTTGCATGCTATTAAGAAGTTGAAACAATTCCATTGTCACTAGCAATCATGCATTAAACTATTATCAAGCACTAGATGTTCCCCGGCCTCTGGGGCTTGAATAAAAAAAAACAAAAAGGACAAGCATTTTCAAAAAAAACTTGCAGGTTTTATAAATAAAACTGCTAAAATTTGTGACATTAAACTGATAACAACCATTCCATTACCACTAAAAAAATGGAGCAATCGTTTATCAAAACTTAGGAGGTTCCTTGCCCCCGAGCCAAAAATAATTTATTGGAAGTGACATTTTTTTAAAAAACACGTCTTATCAAAAAATGTTGAACTTTGTGATATCAAAATTTGGAAAACCATTTCATTTTCAAAAACCATTAGGCAGTAACCTATTATCAAACCTCACAAGTTCCTTGGAGTCTGGGGCTATAAAACTCAAAAAATGACAATAATCTCCAAAAAAAAGTTTTTTGAAAAAAATGATCAAATTCGTGATAAAAGTTAACCAAAAAATTATGTATAGAAACTATGCTGTAACCTATTATCAAAACCT
Organism: Convolutriloba macropyga; assembly: GCF_964194025.1. Taxonomy (NCBI): domain Eukaryota; kingdom Metazoa; phylum Xenacoelomorpha; order Acoela; family Convolutidae; genus Convolutriloba; species Convolutriloba macropyga. The sequence continues at coordinate 44,725,542 of NC_134468.1, read as the reverse complement.
GGGGCAGAAAAAACTTTAAAATTAACACAAAATTTTTAATAACAAACTTTAAAAAAATTGCAGAATTTAGTAGAATTTTGCGTGTTTATGTTTGCAGTTATTTAACAAATAGCTCTTAAATGGTCACAAAAAGTAATTATGCCTTGCAAAAGACCTGTATCAAGTTTTTCAAACGTTAATTTAAGACTGGTTCTATAATTATTAATATGATTGATATTCATTCTGTCCTTAGGATAAAACTTGTTACAAATCTTACAGTAACATTAATCGTGTCAAATATACTTGCGCCATAAATTTGTTGGCCAACCAATTGCACAAAAAAAGGGCTAAAAACCGATATGAACGGTTTCCGTCAAAAACACTTTCCTTAAGAAGTCACTCACTGAACGCAGCGCATGATAAAAAACCTCCGCATGAACGCAAATATTGCTAGAAAAAAACAAAAAAAAAACAAATTGAATAGTTGTGCGAAAAAACTCAATAGTTGTGCAATTACCATTTAGTTACAAGAAAAACAAACTTTCCAATATATATTTACAAGAAATACAAACTTTCCAATATATAGTTGGAAACAATCATTTTTTAGTTAGGAATGTGGTTCAGTGTGTGTGTGTGTGTCTGTGTGTGTCGGGGGAGGAGGGCGTAGGTAGGTGGAGGAGGGGGTAGGTATAGGTGATAGGTGGATAGGTGGGGTTAGTGGGGGGTGGGGTTAGATGGGGGGTGGGTGTAGGTCAGATAGTTAGGAACACTTATAAGGTGTCAAAAAATCTCGACGTGAGCTTTTCCCCTTTGTTATTACCAGTAGTTCCAAATTACTATATATTACAAAGTAAGCAACTGTTAAAGTCCAATGTTTGAAAACAGAAGTCAAAGTTCTACACAAGAAGTCAATGCTCAAAAACAATAGTCAGAAGTTCAAGTCATGAAAAGTCTAGCATCAGCCAAAAAACCTGTAGAGTCTTCATAATCCTCTTGGAGTCGTTAAAAGAACGATAGAAAACTAATACTACTCTTCGAATCGTTAAAAGATCAACACTTTTACAATAATTGCTTTAAACTTCGTGGAGCACCAATTTGAGCTCAACTAAAAACAACCTTTCACTACCTCCCAAGAGGTTCACAAGTTTTAGCATTTGAAGTGCTACTAAAATAAGCTAAGGGCATCTAATGAAACTTGATGACCACTGGGATTTAAGTGTTCATCCAGTTTTAAAAGCTCAAAGTCATGGAAAAAGGAGTGAAAATAACTTGCAAAAAAATGCACCAAAACAACCCAAATTATTTGGATTGTAAGAAGCAAATCTGATGCACAGTTTTTAAAATATCTAAAGGTTGCAAACCCATATAAATTATTTTCAGGAAATCATGGTTTTAATATTTGTTCACGCAAAACCTATAACCTGATAGACGTACAGAAAACGCCACAAACCGAGCAAAAATTGAGGAAAAAGAAACATATAACAAAAAATAAACATCATAAAAAGTATATTACAAAACTCTCTTGATTATGAGACACGACATAATTGTTTGAAACGGAACTGATAACACTGTTTCTACCGTTGACTCTAAGGAGCAGTATACTTTGAGAGGATTGTTGACCACTTAATGCATTGTCCCCCGGCTTTATTCGTACAATCACAATTCTAGTCATTTTGCTTCTGAAGCTGGCCATATTCCTGTAATATATTGCTGATTGAACTTTAAACTCCTTTCAGCTGAAAATGTACGAGATAAAACAGAAGTCGAAAATGAGATTCGCAAATTATGTAAAACGGCAAACCTGGTTAAAGGTAACGCGAACTCAACAACATAGGACAAGTCCTGAAACAAAATCCAAAGAACTGATTGAAAATCGTAGATCTATTGAATGTGACAAGCACACAAAATGAGCAATGTAGGCCAAACATTCACAAAGTTAAAGAACAAAAGACAATGGCATTTAAATTTTATATATTTTGAAAATCCACGTCTTGAATAACACGGCATTCCGCAAAAAAAAACAAAAAATGGCAAACATGGATACATAAATGGATATATATTCTATAATCATTTCAATGTTTTATAATTTATATATGTTTTACAATATCTGGTCGCCCATGTAGGTCAGATAGTTAGGATCACTTAAATGGGATAAAAAAATCTCGACGTGATATTTTCACCTTTATTATTACCAGTAGTTTCAAATTTCTATATATTACAAATTAAGCTATTGTTAAAGTCCATTGTTTGAAAACAGAAGTCAACGTTCTACAATAGAAGTCAATGCTCAAAAACAATAGTCAGAAGTTCAAGTCATAAACAAACTTCTAGCATCAGCCAAAAAATCTGTAGGGTCTCAATACTCCTCTTCGAGTCGTATAAAAGACCGATAGAAAACCAATACTCCTTTTCGAATAGTAAAAAGACCAACACGTTTACAATAATTGCTTCAAACTTCGTTCGAGACCAATTAATCACTCAAAATGAAGATTTGAAGCGTAAAAATGTCACTCGAGAAGTCAGCATTGAAAATGAAGAATTGAAGCGTAAAAATGTCACTCGAGAGAACAGCATGTTCTAGAACAAAAGCGCAAAAACGGTCAGGGAAAAATTTTGAATAAAAAAAACCAACACGTTTACAATAATTGCTTCAAACTTCGTTCGAGAGCAATTGAATACCTTCATACAACATAACACCAGCTTGTAGGAAAATAGTTAAAATTTCAGATGTAGACTAAAGTTCAGCTATTGCAAAATTCCTGCTACACTCACTGATGCAAGCTTTTGTTGTAACATACTTTTTGGATTCTTAATTTCTAAATTTACTCGTGACATACAGAAACAACATAAATAGGCAACAAATAAAATATTCCGGATAAAATTGTTATAGAGTGATTGTACGTCAAGCACCTTCATTACTGCAGTGGCCAAAGCCCCAACATTTCAAAGAGAACAGACTTAATGTAGAATAAAGCAAGCAACATAATACACTGCAAAAATTCTGTCAACCACAAGGTCGTTCTTGACCACAAGTTTACTGCTCTTGTATAGGTTGTTATGAGGAAAGTCAGAACAATGGTGAAAGAGCCGATATAAGCTCAAAAAACAGTCTTGAATTTAACCTTTTAAAAATAGAATTAAAAGAATGAAATTAAATTAAGCTGCTATCATCTGCTCTTCGTGATTTCTTTAACTGCAACTGACAACTTGGTTAAATTCTTTGAAACTTCGATGCTATTATTTCTACCCAATTTGTTTGATGGATATGACTGTTCAGAGACAACCTCCTCCTTGGACTCTATTGGACTGGAATCGGTGAGAGTATTGTCTGGGTGGTGTGGTTGCAAGTAGTACTTGTTCCAGTTTGGGATCAATTGTCTTCCCCTCTCCCTGTCCTCGCCATAGACACGAAGACGATACAGCATGGCTTCTATCATCTTCATCTCCTGTGGACTCACATAATGGAATGATATGGTGTAGTTGCCACAACAGTCCATACCCTTCGCGCAAAAACACACTCACATTACTAATACACAGTTACGATAGATAATGGGCAGCAAAACTTCATTCAAAACTAAAGTTCTGTTTTGCTACGATTGCATGAAAGAAGCAACAATTTATACGCAGCGCAACAAACAATTTTATATCCTTCACAGTACCCAAACAAAGACAGGAATCTAAAAAGGCATGAAATTAGCAGTAAAAATAGCAATTCAGTGGCAAAACCAATGTGCCAAATGAAGGTTTTGCGAAACAACTTGTCAAGCATGGGAAACATATCGTAGACGCACCTGGTCAGATAAAACAAGGAGTCAAAACGAGCTAGGACACAAAATTTTATGCAAATTGATGGTCTCGAGCCCATTAAGACTTTATAAGAATTAGATTGAGCGATTAAATTTTTATAGCAAATTTTCTTGTTTTAGCAATGAAATGCTTTCATTTTGCGAAATACAAAGCAATTGGTTAAAATTGTCATTGACAGCGGTTTAGATCATTAAAACAATTAGGAAGTCACCCGCAGATCGATTCTAACGAAACCAAATCGTTTAGATGAATCACGAACAAAGAGGCGCGCGCAAAATAATGTTTTTCAAATTTCGTCCACAAACCAAATTGATTCATACAGTATAACACGACACCTAAGTTAAATGTTTTGAAGCAAAAATGAACTCTAATTTCTCATTTTAACCAATAAAATTTAGGTTAGACCATACATTTTTGTTGAAAATATGTCACACTACTAATTAATGTCCACGAGTCAATTGCATGTTATGCAACTCTGCCATTTACGCAAAAACTTTTTTAATATTTCAAAACATAGAAAATACCTCAAAGAAACAAGTGTTTTATTTTTGCAATCTTTTTAAAACAAAAATGCGGCTGCTATGCATGGCGGAACAATCAGAAATCTCGTATCGATATATATATACAATAAAGGAAACGCAAAAACAAATTACAAAGATAATTGTCATTTGTAATAATTGAGCTTATTTTCAAAAGGATAGTTAAAAAGTGATTTCAGCAAACTAAGGCTACACAACAATTTACAGAACATTTTATCAACGGCCAAATATCCCTTAGCTCTTATTGAGAAGACACTTCGAAATTCAACATGTGGATAAAACTTGCTATCTTTCCGAAACAAACCCAAGTCTAAACTGAAGATTTACCTTGGTTCTTAGATGCCGTATAAGAAACACTTTCTGAAATTTTAAATTGAAGTTAACATTTAATTCTTTCAACTGATAGTGATCTTCAAAATACTGAAGTCGATCTGCGGAAACTGCACAAAGAGACTGTATATATAAACATAAGCGACTAACGTCGCTCAAAATGCCCTTAAACGACTGGGCAGGGATTGGAGGAGTGAGGGGGTTTAAACTTCAAACCGCCAAAAAACAGTCCTTAACTCCATGATTGCATGTCTTCTAAGCATCCTCGGTGATTTTAGACTCAGGTTTTTGAAGCTGGCGCAGTTATATCTGGATTAAAGTTTTAAATTAAAAATTTTGCTTCTAAATGAATGATTGAAAAACAGCTACGAATCATTTCCACTTTATAACTATTTCTGTTAGTAAGATACTTATGTGTTCTAATTGCGCTTATTTGGAATTGTTAACGGGCAGCTAATGCTTTTCATTACTTTGACGCTGTTTGCTGTCTTAAAATATTTATGAACATTTGACGTTTAATTATTATTTCTGTTGTCTTGCCAATTAGTTTCAATAGCACATAGAACTCATTGGTTGCTAATGACGCATAAATAAACCTAAAAGATGGTTCGTCTATGAGTCTAAATTTTTCATAATTTCGGAAATTTACTAGTATTTGGTGTACTTATTTATGTCTTATCACTTGATTTTCATTAATGACAGGTCTCATGTAAAGCTAATGAGGATTTATTTAATCGAAACAATTGTTTCAGCTACTGGCTCTTGCCTTCTATTCTATTTGTTCTAAAGAAAAATTAGCGAGTTTTTGCAAAAGTTGTATTTTGTTGTGTCCTCATTCAGGCCATTTAGACAAGTTTTCTCGGTTCCTTATGACAAAAAATTGAATCCAATTAGTTGCTCCAGTTCATACCAGTCGTTTTTCTAATTTTCACACTTTTTTTTTCATAAAAAATAATTTTGGTCTTATCCCAATGTTTACATTATAACAGATCTTATTTAAATTAAAAATTTGCTTCTAAATGACTGATTAAAAAACAGCTACGCATCATTTCCACTTAAAACTATTTATATTAGTAAGACACATATGTGTTCTAATTGCACTTATTTGCAATTGTTAACGGGCAGCTAATGCTTTTCATTACTTTGACGCTGTTTGCTGTCTTAAAATATTTATGAACATTTGACCTTTAATTATTATTTCTGTTGTCTTGCCACTTAGTTTCAATAGCACATAGGTCTCATTGGTTGCTAATGACGCATAAATAAACCTAAAAGATGGTTCGTTTATGAGTTAAAATTTTTCATAATTTCGGAGATTTACCAGTATTCGGTGTACTCATTTATGTCTTATCACTTGATTTTCATTAATGACAGGTCTCATGTAAAATTAATGAGGATTTATTTAATCGAAACAATTGTCTCAGCTACTGGCTCTTGCCTTCTATTTTATTTGTTCTAAAGAAAAATTAGCGAGTTTTTGCAAAAGTTGTATTTTGTTGTGTCCTCATTCAGGCCATTTAGACAAGTTTTCTCGGTTCCTTATGACAAAAAATTGAATCCAATTAGTTGCTCCAGTTCATACCAGTCGTTCTAATTTTTACACTTTTTTTCATAGGAAATATTCTTGGTCTTATCACAATATTTACATTATAACAGATCTTATTTCAATTAAAAATTTTGCTTCTAAATGACTGATTAAAAACAGCTACGCATCATTTCCACTTAAAACTATTTATATTAGTAAGACACATATGTGTTCTAATTGCACTTATTTGCAATTGTTAACGGGCAGCTAATGCTTTTCATTACTTTGACGCTGTTTGCTGTCTTAAAATATTTATGAACATTTGACCTTTAATTATTATTTCTGTTGTCTTGCCACTTAGTTTCAATAGCACATAGGTCTCATTGGTTGCTAATGACGCATAAATAAACCTAAAAGATGGTTCGTTTATGAGTTAAAATTTTTCATAATTTCGGAGATTTACCAGTATTCGGTGTACTCATTTATGTCTTATCACTTGATTTTCATTAATGACAGGTCTCATGTAAAATTAATGAGGATTTATTTAATCGAAACAATTGTCTCAGCTACTGGCTCTTGCCTTCTATTTTATTTGTTCTAAAGAAAAATTAGCGAGTTTTTGCAAAAGTTGTATTTTGTTGTGTCCTCATTCAGGCCATTTAGACAAGTTTTCTCGGTTCCTTATGACAAAAAATTGAATCCAATTAGTTGCTCCAGTTCATACCAGTCGTTCTAATTTTTACACTTTTTTTCATAGGAAATATTCTTGGTCTTATCACAATATTTACAATATAACCGATCTTATTTCAATTAAAAATTTTGCTTCTAAATGACTGATTAAAAACAGCTACGCATCATTTCCACTTAAAACTATGTCTATAAGTAAGACACATATGTGTTCTAATTGCACTTATTTGCAATTGTTAACGGGCAGCTAATGCTTTTCATTACTTTGACGCTGTTTGCTGTCTTAAAATATTTATGAACATTTGACGTTTAATTATTATTTCTATTGTCTTGCCAATTAGTTTCAATAGCACATAGGTCTCATTGGTTGCTAATGACGCATAAATAAACCCAAAAGATGGTTCGTCTATGAGTTAAAAATTTTCATAATTTCGGAGATTTACTAGTATTTGGTGTACTTATTTATGTCTTATCACTTGATTTTCATTAATGACAGGTCTCATGTAAAACTAATGAGGATTTATTTAATCGAAACAATTGTTTCAGCTACTGGCTTTTGCCTTCTATTCTATTTGTACTAAAGAAAAATTAGCGAGTTTTTGCAAAAGTTATATTTTGTTGTGTCCTCATTCAGGCCATTTAGACAAGTTTTCTCGGTTCCTTGTGACAAAAATTTGAATCCAATTAGTTGCTCCAGTTCATACCAGTCGTTTTTCTAATTTTTACACTTTTTTTCAAAAAAAATATTTTTGGTCTTATCCCAATGTTTATATTATAACAGATCTCATTTAAATTAAAAATTTTGCTTCTAAATGAATGATTAAAAAAACAGCTACGCATCATTTCCACTTAAAACTATTTCTATTAGTAAGACACATATGTGTTCTAATTGCACTTATTTGCAATTGTTAACGGGCAGCTAATGCTTTTCATTACCTTGACGCTGTTTGCTGTCTTTAAATATTTATGAACATTTGACGTTTAATTATTATTTCTGTTGTCTTGACACTTAGTTTCAATAGCACATAGGTCTCATTGGTTGCTAATGACGCATAAATAAACCTAAAAGATGGTTCGTCTATGAGTTAAAATATTTCATAATTTCGCGAGATTTACTAGTATTTGGTGTACTTATTTATGTCTTATCACTTGTTTTCATTAATGACAGGTCTCATGTAAAACTAATGAGGATTTATTTAATCAAAACAATTGTTTCAGCTACTGGCTCTTGCCTTCTATTCTATTTGTTCTAAAGAAAAATTAGCGAGTTTTTGCAAAAGTTGTATTTTGTTGTGTCCTCATTCAGGCCATTTAGACAAGTTTTCTCGGTTCCTTATGATAAAAAATTGAATCCAATTAGTTGCTCCAGTTCATACCAGTCGTTTTTCTAATTTTCACACTTTTTTTTCATAAAAAATAATTTTGGTCTTATCCCAATGTTTACATTATAACAGATCTTATTTAAATTAAAAATTTGCTTCTAAATGACTGATTAAAAAACAGCTACGCATCATTTCCACTTAAAACTATTTATATTAGTAAGACAAATATGTGTTCTAATTGCACTTATTTGCAATTGTTAACGGGCAGCTAATGCTTTTCATTACTTTGACGCTGTTTGCTGTCTTAAAATATTTATGAACATTTGACCTTTAATTATTATTTCTGTTGTCTTGCCACTTAGTTTCAATAGCACATAGGTCTCATTGGTTGCTAATGACGCATAAATAAACCTAAAAGATGGTTCGTTTATGAGTTAAAATTTTTCATAATTTCGGAGATTTACCAGTATTCGGTGTACTCATTTATGTCTTATCAATTGATTTTCATTAATGACAGGTCTCATGTAAAACTAATGAGGATTTATTTAATCGAAACAATTGTCTCAGCTACTGGCTCTTGCCTTCTATTTTATTTGTTCTAAAGAAAAATTAGCGAGTTTTTGCAAAAGTTGTATTTTGTTGTGTCCTCATTCAGGCCATTTAGACAAGTTTTCTCGGTTCCTTATGACAAAAAATTGAATCCAATTAGTTGCTCCAGTTCATACCAGTCGTTTTTCTAATTTTCACACTTTTTTTCATAAAAAATAATTTTGGTCTTATCCCAATGTTTACATTATAACAGATCTTATTTAAATTAAAAATTTGCTTCTAAATGACTGATTAAAAAACAGCTACGCATCATTTCCACTTAAAACTATTTATATTAGTAAGACACATATGTGTTCTAATTGCACTTATTTTCAATTGTTAACGGGCAGCTAATGCTTTTCATTACTTTGACGCTGTTTGCTGTCTTAAAATATTTATGAACATTTGACCTTTAATTATTATTTCTGCTGTCTTGCCACTTAGTTTCAATAGCACATAGGTCTCATTGGTTGCTAATGACGCATAAATAAACCCAAAAGATGGTTCGTCTATGAGTTAAAAATTTTCATAATTTCGGAGATTTACTAGTATTTGGTGTACTTATTTATGTCTTATCACTTGATTTTCATTAATGACAGGTCTCATGTAAAACTAATGAGGATTTATTTAATCGAAACAATTGTTTCAGCTACTGGCTTTTGCCTTCTATTCTATTTGTACTAAAGAAAAATTAGCGAGTTTTTGCAAAAGTTATATTTTGTTGTGTCCTCATTCAGGCCTTTTAGACAAGTTTTCTCGGTTCCTTGTGACAAAAATTTGAATCCAATTAGTTGCTCCAGTTCATACCAGTCGTTTTTCTAATTTTTACACTTTTTTTCAAAAAAAAAAATTTTTGGTCTTATCCCAATGTTTATATTATAACAGATCTCATTTAAATTAAAAATTTTGCTTCTAAATGAATGATTAAAAAAACAGCTACGCATCATTTCCACTTAAAACTATTTATATTAGTAAGACACATATGTGTTCTAATTGCACTTATTTGCAATTGTTAACGGGCAGCTAATGCTTTTCATTACTTTGACGCTGTTTGCTGTCTTAAAATATTTATGAACATTTGACCTTTAATTATTATTTCTGTTGTCTTGCCACTTAGTTTCAATAGCACATAGGTCTCATTGGTTGCTAATGACGCATAAATAAACCCAAAAGATGGTTCGTCTATGAGTTAAAATTTTTTATAATTTCGGAGATTTACCAGTATTCGGTGTACTCATTTATGTCTTATCAAATGATTTTCATTAATGACAGGTCTCATGTAAAACTAATGAGGATTTATTTAATCGAAACAATTGTCTCAGCTACTGGCTCTTGCCTTCTATTTTATTTGTTCTAAAGAAAAATTAGCGAGTTTTTGCAAAAGTTGTATTTTGTTGTGTCCTCATTCAGGCCATTTAGACAAGTTTTCTCGGTTCCTTATGACAAAAAATTGAATCCAATTAGTTGCTCCAGTTCATACCAGTCGTTTTTCTAATTTTCACACTTTTTTTTCATAAAAAATAATTTTGGTCTTATCCCAATGTTTACATTATAACAGATCTTATTTAAATTAAAAATTTGCTTCTAAATGACTGATTAAAAAACAGCTACGCATCATTTCCACTTAAAACTATTTATATTAGTAAGACACATATGTGTTCTAATTGCACTTATTTGCAATTGTTAACGGGCAGCTAATGCTTTTCATTACTTTGACGCTGTTTGCTGTCTTAAAATATTTATGAACATTTGACCTTTAATTATTATTTCTGTTGTCTTGCCACTTAGTTTCAATAGCACATAGGTCTCATTGGTTGCTAATGACGCATAAATAAACCCAAAAGATGGTTCGTCTATGAGTTAAAAATTTTCATAATTTCGGAGATTTACTAGTATTTGGTGTACTTATTTATGTCTTATCACTTGATTTTCATTAATGACAGGTCTCATGTAAAACTAATGAGGATTTATTTAATCGAAACAATTGTTTCAGCTACTGGCTTTTGCCTTCTATTCTATTTGTACTAAAGAAAAATTAGCGAGTTTTTGCAAAAGTTATATTTTGTTGTGTCCTCATTCAGGCCATTTAGACAAGTTTTCTCGGTTCCTTGTGACAAAAATTTGAATCCAATTAGTTGCTCCAGTTCATACCAGTCGTTTTTCTAATTTTTACACTTTTTTTCAAAAAAAATATTTTTGGTCTTATCCCAATGTTTATATTATAACAGATCGCATTTAAATTAAAAATTTTGCTTCTAAATGAATGATTAAAAAAACAGCTACGCATCATTTCCACTTAAAACTATTTCTATTAGTAAGACACATATGTGTTCTAATTGCACTTATTTGCAATTGTTAACGGGCAGCTAATGCTTTTCATTACCTTGACGCTGTTTGCTGTCTTTAAATATTTATGAACATTTGACGTTTAATTATTATTTCTGTTGTCTTGACACTTAGTTTCAATAGCACATAGGTCTCATTGGTTGCTAATGACGCATAAATAAACCTAAAAGATGGTTCGTCTATGAGTTAAAATATTTCATAATTTCGCGAGATTTACTAGTATTTGGTGTACTTATTTATGTCTTATCACTTGATTTTCATTAATGACAGGTCTCATGTAAAACTAATGAGGATTTATTTAATCGAAACAATTGTTTCAGCTACTGGCTTTTGCCTTCTATTCTATTTGTACTAAAGAAAAATTAGCGAGTTTTTGCAAAAGTTATATTTTGTTGTGTCCTCATTCAGGCCATTTAGACAAGTTTTCTCGGTTCCTTGTGACAAAAATTTGAATCCAATTAGTTGCTCCAGTTCATACCAGTCGTTTTTCTAATTTTTACACTTTTTTTCAAAAAAAATATTTTTGGTCTTATCCCAATGTTTATATTATAACAGATCTCATTTAAATTAAAAATTTTGCTTCTAAATGAATGATTAAAAAAACAGCTACGCATCATTTCCACTTAAAACTATTTCTATTAGTAAGACACATATGTGTTCTAATTGCACTTATTTGCAATTGTTAACGGGCAGCTAATGCTTTTCATTACCTTGACGCTGTTTGCTGTCTTTAAATATTTATGAACATTTGACGTTTAATTATTATTTCTGTTGTCTTGACACTTAGTTTCAATAGCACATAGGTCTCATTGGTTGCTAATGACGCATAAATAAACCTAAAAGATGGTTCGTCTATGAGTTAAAATATTTCATAATTTCGCGAGATTTACTAGTATTTGGTGTACTTATTTATGTCTTATCACTTGTTTTCATTAATGACAGGTCTCATGTAAAACTAATGAGGATTTATTTAATCAAAACAATTGTTTCAGCTACTGGCTCTTGCCTTCTATTCTATTTGTTCTAAAGAAAAATTAGCGAGTTTTTGCAAAAGTTGTATTTTGTTGTGTCCTCATTCAGGCCATTTAGACAAGTTTTCTCGATTCCTTATGACGAAAAATTGAATCCAATTAGTTGCTCCAGTTCTTACCAGTCGTTTTTCTAATTTTTACACTTTTTTTCAAAAAAAAATATTTTTGGTCTTATCCCAATGTTTATATTATAACAGATCTCATTTAAATTAAAAATTTTGCTTCTAAATGAATGATTAAAAAAACAGCTACGCATCATTTCCACTTAAAACTATTTCTATTAGTAAGACACATATGTGTTCTAATTGCACTTATTTGCAATTGTTAACGGGCAGCTAATGCTTTTCATTACCTTGACGCTGTTTGCTGTCTTTAATAATTTATGAACATTTGACGTTTAATTATTATTTCTGTTGTCTTGACACTTAGTTTCAATAGCACATAGGTCTCATTGGTTGCTAATGACGCATAAATAAACCTAAAAGATGGTTCGTCTATGAGTTAAAATATTTCATAATTTCGCGAGATTTACTAGTATTTGGTGTACTTATTTATGTCTTATCACTTGTTTTCATTAATGACAGGTCTCATGTAAAACTAATGAGGATTTATTTAATCAAAACAATTGTTTCAGCTACTGGCTCTTGCCTTCTATTCTATTTGTTCTAAAGAAAAATTAGCGAGTTTTTGCAAAAGTTGTATTTTGTTGTGTCCTCATTCAGGCCATTTAGACAAGTTTTCTCGATTCCTTATGACGAAAAATTGAATCCAATTAGTTGCTCCAGTTCTTACCAGTCGTTTTTATAATTTTTACACTTTTCATAAAAAAATATTTTTGGTCTTCTCCCAATGTTTACATTATAACAGATCTTATTTAAATTGAAATTTTGCTGCTAAATGAATGATTAAAAAAACAGCTACGCATCATTTCCACTTTATAACTATTTCTATTAGTAAGATACATATGTGTTCTAATTGCGCTTATTTGGAATTGTTAACGGGCAGCTAATGCTTTTCATTACCTTGACGCTGTTTGCTGTCTTTAAATATTTATGAACATTTGACGTTTAATTATTATTTCTGTTGTCTTGACACTTAGTTTCAATAGCACATAGGTCTCATTGGTTGCTAATGACGCATAAATAAACCTAAAAGATGGTTCGTCTATGAGTTAAAATATTTCATAATTTCGCGAGATTTACTAGTATTTGGTGTACTTATTTATGTCTTATCACTTGTTTTCATTAATGACAGGTCTCATGTAAAACTAATGAGGATTTATTTAATCAAAACAATTGTTTCAGCTACTGGCTCTTGCCTTCTATTCTATTTGTTCTAAAGAAAAATTAGCGAGTTTTTGCAAAAGTTGTATTTTGTTGTGTCCTCATTCAGGCCATTTAGACAAGTTTTCTCGATTCCTTATGACGAAAAATTGAATCCAATTAGTTGCTCCAGTTCTTACCAGTCGTTTTTATAATTTTTACACTTTTCATAAAAAAATATTTTTGGTCTTCTCCCAATGTTTACATTATAACAGATCTTATTTAAATTGAAATTTTGCTGCTAAATGAATGATTAAAAAAACAGCTACGCATCATTTCCACTTTATAACTATTTCTATTAGTAAGATACATATGTGTTCTAATTGCGCTTATTTGGAATTGTTAACGGGCAGCTAATGCTTTTCATTACTTTGACGCTGTTTGCTGTCTTAAAATATTTATGAACATTTGACGTTTAATTATTATTTTTGTTGTCTTGCCACTTAGTTTCAATAGCACATAGGTCTCATTGGTTGCTAATGAAGCACAAAAAAACCTAAAAAATGGTTCGTCAATGAGTTAAATCTTTTCATAATTTCGGAGATTTACTAGTATTTGGTGTATTTATTTATGTCTTATCACTTGATTTTCATTAATGACAGGTCTCATGTACAGCTAATGAGGATTTATTTAATCGAAACAATTGTTTCAGCTACCGGCTCTTGCCTTCTATTCTATTTGTTCTAAAGAAAAATTAGCGAGTTTTTGCAACAGTTGTAATTTGTTGTGTCATCATTCAGTCCATTTAGACAAGTTTTCTCGGTTCCTAGTGAGGAAAAATAGAATCCAATTGGTTGCTCCAGTTCATACCATCGTTTTTCTAATTTTTACTTCAAAAAATATATTTTTGGTCTTATCCCGTTGTTTACATTATAACAGATCTTATTTAAATTAAAAATTTTGCTTCTAAATGAATGATTAAAAAAACAGCTACGCATCATTTCCACTTTATAACTATTTCTATTAGTAAGATACATATGTGTTCTAATTGCGCTTATTTGGAATTGTTAACGGGCAGCTAATGCTTCTCATTACTTTGACGCTGTTTGCTGTCTTAAAATATTTATGAACAATTGACGTTTAATTATTATTTCTGTTGTCTTGCCACTTAGTTTCAATAGCACATAGGTCTCATTGCTTGCTAATGACGCATAAATAAACCTAAAAGATGGTTCGTCTATGAGTTAAAATTTTTCATAATTTCGGAGATTTAATAGTATTTGGTGTAATTATTTATGTCTTATCACTTGATTTTCATTAATGACAGGTCTCATGTACAGCTAATGAGGATTTATTTATACGAAACAATTGCTTCAGCTACTGGCTCTTGCCTTCTATTCTATTTGTTCTAAAGAAAAATTAGCAAGTTTTTGCAAAAGTTGTAATTTTGTTGTGTCATCATTCAGTCCATTTAGACAAGTTTTCTCGGTTCCTAGTGAGGAAAAATACAATCCAATTGGTTGCTCCAGTTCATACCATCGTTTTTCTAATTTTTACTTCAAAAAAATATTTTTGGTCTTATCCCGTTGTTTACATTATAACAGATCTTATTTAAATTAAAAATTTTGCTTCTAAATGAATGATTAAAAAAACAGCTACGCATCATTTCCACTTCATAACTATTTCTATTAGTAAGATACATGTGTTCTAATTGCGCTTATTTGGAATTGTTAACGGGCAGCTAATGCTTTTCATTACTTTGACGCTGTTTGCTGTCTTAAAATATTTATGAACAATTGACGTTTAATTATTATTTCTGTTGTCTTGCCACTTAGTTTCAATAGCACATAGGTCTCATTGCTTGCTAATGACGCATAAATAAACCTAAAAGATAGTTCGTCTATGAGTTAAAATTTTTCATAATTTCGGAGATTTAATAGTATTTCGTGTAATTACTTATGTCTTATCACTTGATTTTCATTAATGACAGGTCTCATGTACAGCTAATGAGTATTTATTTATACGAAACAATTGCTTCAGCTACTGGCTCTTGCCTTCTATTCTATTTGTTCTAAAGAAAAATTAGCGAGTTTTTGCAAAAGTTGTAATTTGTTGTGTCATCATTCAGTCCATTTAGACAAGTTTTCTCGGTTCCTAGTGAGGAAAAATACAATCCAATTGGTTGCTCCAGTTCATACCATCGTTTTTCTAATTTTCACTTCAAAAAATATATTTTTGTTCTTATCCCGTTGTTTACATTATAACAGATCTTATTTAAATTAAAAATTTTGCTTCTAAATGAATGATTGAAAAAACAGCTACGCATCATTTCCACTTTATAAATATTTCTATTAGTAAGATACATATGTGTTCTAATTGCGCTTATTTGGAATTGTTAACGGGCAGCGAATGCTTTTCATTACTCTGACGCTGTTTGCTGTCTTAAAATAATTATGAACATTTGACGTTAAATTATTATTTCTGTTGTCTTGCCACTTAGTTTCAATAGCACATAGGTCTCATTGGTTGCTAATGAAGCACAAAAAAACCTAAAAAATGGTTCGTCAATGAGTTAAAATTTTTCATAATTTCGGAGATTTAATAGTATTTGGTGTAATTATTTATGTCTTATCACTTGATTTTCATTAATGACAGGTCTCATGTACAGCTAATGAGGATTTATTTAATCGAAACAATTGTTTCAGCTACCGGCTCTTGCCTTCTATTCTATTTGTTCTAAAGAAAAACTAGCGAGTTTTTGCAAAAGTTCTATTTTGTTGTGTCCTCATTCAGGCCATTTAGACAAGTTTTCTCGGTTCCTTATGACGAAAAATTGAATCCAATTAATTGCTTCAATTCATACCAGTCGTTTTTCTAATTTTTACACTTTTTTCATAAAAAAAATTTTTGGTCTTATCCCAATGTTTACATTATAACAGATCTTATTTAAATTAAAAATTTCGCTTCTAAATGACTGATTAAAAAACAGCTACGCATCATTTCCAATTAAAACTATTTCTATTAGTAAGACAAATATGTGTTCTAATTGCACTTATTTGCAATTGTTAACGGGCAGCTAATGCTTTTCATTACTTTGACGCTGTTTGCTGTCTTAAAATATTTATGAACATTTGACGTTTAATTATTATTTCTGTTGTCTTGCCACTTAGTTTCAATAGCACATAGGTCTCATTGCTTGCTAATGACGCATAAAAAAACCTAAAAGATGGTTCGTCTATGAGTTAAAATTTTTCATAATTTCGGAGATTTACTAGTATTTGGTGTACTTATTTATGTCTTATCACTTGATTTTCATTAATGACAGGTCTCATGTAAAGCTAATGAGGATTTATTTAATCGAAACAATTGTTTCAGCTACTGGCTCTTGCCTTCTATTCTATTTGTTCTAAAGAAAAACTAGCGAGTTTTTGCAAAAGTTGTATTTTGTTGTGTCCTCATTCAGGCCATTTAGACAAGTTTTCTCGGTTCCTTATGACGAAAAATTGAATCCAATTAATTGCTTCAATTCATACCAGTCGTTTTTCTAATTTTTACACTTTTTTTATAAAAAAAATTTTTTGGTCTTATCCCAATGTTTACATTATAACAGATCTTATTTAAATTAAAAATTTCGCTTCTAAATGACTGATTAAAAAACAGCTACGCATCATTTCCAATTAAAACTATTTCTATTAGTAAGACAAATATGTGTTCTAATTGCACTTATTTGCAATTGTTAACGGGCAGCTAATGCTTTTCATTACTTTGACGCTGTTTGCTGTCTTAAAATATTTATGAACATTTGACGTTTAATTATTATTTCTGTTGTCTTGCCACTTAGTTTCAATAGCACATAGGTCTCATTGCTTGCTAATGACGCATAAAAAAACCTAAAAGATGGTTCGTCTATGAGTTAAAATTTTTCATAATTTCGGAGATTTACTAGTATTTGGTGTACTTATTTATGTCTTATCACTTGATTTTCATTAATGACAGGTCTCATGTAAAGCTAATGAGGATTTATTTAATCGAAACAATTGTTTCAGCTACTGGCTCTTGCCTTCTATTCTATTTGTTCTAAAGAAAAACTAGCGAGTTTTTGCAAAAGTTGTATTTTGTTGTGTCCTCATTCAGGCCATTTAGACAAGTTTTCTCGGTTCCTTATGACGAAAAATTGAATCCAATTAATTGCTTCAATTCATACCAGTCGTTTTTCTAATTTTTACACTTTTTTCATAAAAAAAATTTTTGGTCTTATCCCAATGTTTACATTATAACAGATCTTATTTAAATTAAAAATTTCGCTTCTAAATGACTGATTAAAAAACAGCTACGCATCATTTCCAATTAAAACTATTTCTATTAGTAAGACAAATATGTGTTCTAATTGCACTTATTTGCAATTGTTAACGGGCAGCTAATGCTTTTCATTACTTTGACGCTGTTTGCTGTCTTAAAATATTTATGAACATTTGACGTTTAATTATTATTTCTGTTGTCTTGCCACTTAGTTTCAATAGCACATAGGTCTCATTGCTTGCTAATGAAGCATAAATAAACCTAAAAGATGGTTCGTCTATGAGTTAAAATTTTTCATAATTTCGGAGATTTACTAGTATTTGGTGTACTTATTTATGTCTTATCACTTGATTTTCATTAATGACAGGTCTCATGTAAAGCTAATGAGGATTTATTTAATCGAAACAATTGTTTCAGCTACTGGCTCTTGCCTTCTATTCTATTTGTTCTATAGAAAAATTAGCGAGTGTTTGCAAAAGTTGTAATTTGTCGTGTCATCATTCAGTCCATTTAGACAATTTTTCGCGGTTCCTAGTGAGGAAAAATATAATCCAATTGGTTGCTCCAGTTCATACCAGTTGTTTTTCTAATTTTTACACTTTTTTTCATAGAAAATATTCTTGGTCTTATCACAATGTTTACATTATAACAGATCTTATTTCAATTAAAAATTTTGCTTCTAAATGACTGATTAAAAACAGCTACGCATCATTTCCACTTAAAACTATTTCTATTAAAAAGACACATATGTGTTCTAATTGCACTTATTTGCAATTGTTAACGGGCAGCTAATGCTTTTCATTACTTTGACGCTGTTTGCTGTCTTGAAATATTTATGAACATTTGACGTTTAATTATTATTTCTGTTGTCTTGCCACTTAGTTTCAATAGCACATAGGTCTCATTGGTTGCGAATGACGCATAAAAAAACCTAAAAAATGGTTCGTCTATGAGTTAAAATTTTTCATAACTTCGGAGATTTACTAGTATTTGGTGTACTCATTAATGTCGTATCTCTTGATTTTCATTAAAGACAGGTATCATGTACAGCTAATGAGGATTTATTTAATCGAAACAATTATTTCAGCTACTGGCTCTTGCCTTCTATTCTATTTGTTCTAACGAAAAATTAGCGAGTTTTTGCAAAAGTTATATTTTGTTGTGTCGTCATTGAGTCCATTTAGACAAGGTTTCTCGGTTCCTAATGAGGAAAAATTGAATCCAATTGGTTGCTCCAGTTCATACCATCGTTTTTCTAATTTTTACACTTTTTTTCATAAAAAATATTTTTGGTCTTATCCCAATGTTTACATTATAACAGATATTATTTAAATTAAAAATTTTGCTTCTAAGTGACTGATTAAAAAACAACTACGCATCATTTCCACTTAAAACTATTTCTATTAGTAAGATACATATTTGTTCTAATTGCGCTTATTTGCAATTGTTAACGGTCAGCTAATGCTTTTTATTACGTTGACGCTGTTTGCTGTCTTAAAATATTTAGGAAGCTTTGACTTTTAATTATTATTTCTGTTATCTTGCCACTTAGTTTCAATAGCACATAGGTTTCATTGGTTGCTAATGACGCATAAATAAACCTAAAAAATTGTTCCTCTATGAGTTAAAATTTTCATAATTTCGTAGATTTACTAGTATTTGCTGTACTTATTTATGTCTTACCACTTGATTTTCAATAATGACAGGTCTCATGTAAAACTAATGAGGATTTATTTAATCGAAACAATTGTTTCAGCTACTGGCTATTGCCTTCTATTCTATTTGTTCTAAAGAAAAATTAGCGAGTTTTTGCAAAAGTTGTATTTTGTTGTGTCATCATTCAGTCCAATTAGACAAGTTTTCTCGGTTCATAGCGAGGAAAAATTGAATCCTATTGATTGCTCCAGTTCATACCATCGCTTTTCTAATTTTTAAACTTTTTTTCATAGAAAATATTCTTGGTCTTATCACAATGTTTACATTATAACAGATCTTATTTCAATTAAAAATTTTGCTTCTAAATGACTGATTAAAAACAGCTACGCATCATTTCCACTTAAAACTATTTCTATTAAAAAGACACATATGTGTTCTAATTGCACTTATTTGCTATTGTTAACGGGCAGCTAATGCTTTTCATTACTTTGACGCTGTTTGCTGTCTTGAAATATTTATAATGACGCATAAAAAAAACCTAAAAAATGGTTCGTCTATGAGTTAAAATTTTTCATAACTTCGGAGAATTACTAGTATTTGGTGTACTCATTAATGTCTTATCTCTTGATTTTCATTAAAGACAGGTATCATGTACAGCTAATGAGGATTTACTTAATCGAAACAATTATTTCAGCTACTGGCTCTTGCCTTCTATTCTATTTGTTCTAACGAAAAATTAGCGAGTTTTTGCAAAAGTTATATTTTGTTGTGTCGTCATTGAGTCCATTTAGACAAGGTTTCTCGGTTCCTAATGAGGAAAAATTGAATCCAATTAGTTGCTCCAGTTCATACTAGTCGTTTTTCTAATTTTTACACTTTTTTTCATAAAAAATATTTTTGGTTTTATCCCAATGATTACATTATAACAGATATTATTTAAATTAAAAATTTTGCTTCTAAGTGACTGATTAAAAAACAACTACGCATCATTTCCACTTAAAACTATTTCTATTAGTAAGATACATATTTGTTCTAATTGCGCTTATTTGCAATTGTTAACGGTCAGCTAATGCTTTTTATTACGTTGACGCTGTTTGCTGTCTTAAAATATTTAGGAAGCTTTGACTTTTAATTATTATTTCTGTTGTCTTGCCACTTAGTTTCAATAGCACATAGGTTTCATTGGTTGCTAATGACGCATAAATAAACCTAAAAAATTGTTCCTCTATGAGTTAAAATTTTCATAACTTCGTAGATTTACTAGTATTTGTTGTACTTATTTATGTCTTATCACTTGATTTTCAATAATGACAGGTCTCATGTAAACCTAATGAGGATTTATTTAATCGAAACAATTGTTTCAGCTACTGGCTATTGCCTTCTATTCTATTTGTTCTAAAGAAAAATTAGCGAGTTTTTGCAAAAGTTGTATTTTGTTGTGTCATCATTCAGTCCAATTAGACAAGTTTTCTCGGTTCATAGCGAGGAAAATTGAATCCTATTGATTGCTCCAGTTCATACCATCGCTTTTCTAATTTTTAAACTTTCAAAAAAATATATTTTTGGTCTTATCCCGTTGTTTACATTATAACAGATCTTATTTAAATTAAAAATTTAGCTTCTAAATTAATAAAAAAAACAGCTACGTATCATTTCCACTTAAAACTATTTCTATTAGTAAGATACATATGTGTTCTAATTGCGCTTATTTGGAATTGTTTACGGGCAGCTAATGCTTTTCATTACTTTGACGCTGTTTGCTGTCTTAAAATATTTATGAACATTTGACTTTTAATTATTATTTCTGTTGTCTTCACTTAGTTTCAATAGCACATAGGTCTCATTGGTTGCTAATGACGCATAAATAAACCTAAGAGATGGTTCGTCCATGTTTAAAAATTTTTTCGTAATTTCGGAGATTTACTAGTATTTGGTGTACTCATTTATGTCTTATCACTTGATTTTATTAATGACAGGTCTCATGTAAAACTAATGAGGATTTATTTAATCGAAACAATTGTTTAAGCTACTGGCTCTTGCCTTCTATTCTATATGTTCTAAAGAAAAATTAGCGAGTTTTTGCAAAAGTTGTATTTTGTTGTGTCATCATTCAGTCCATTTTCACAAGTTTTCTCGGTTCCTAGTGAGAACCCAATTGAGAACCCAATTGAAAACCCAGTTCATACCATCGGTTTTCTAATTTTTACACTATTCAAAAAAAGCATTTTTGGTCTTATCCCGTTGTTTACATTATAACAGATCTTGTTTAAATTAAAAATTTTGCTTCTAAGTGAATGATAAAAAAACAGCTACGCATCATTTCCATTTAAAACTATTTCTATCAGTAAGATACATATGTGTTCTAATTGCGCTTATTTGGAATTGTTTACGGGCAGCTAATGCTTTTCATTACTTTGACGCTGTTTGCTGTCTTAAAATATTTATGAACATTTGACTTTTAATTATTATTTCTGTTGCCTTCACTTAGTTTCAATAGCACATAGGTCTCATTGGTTGCTAATGACGCATAAATAAACCTAAAATATGGTTCGTCAATGATTAAAATTTTTTCATAATTTCGGAGATTTACTAGTATTTGGTGTACTTATTTATGTCCTATCACTTGATTTTCATTAATGACAGGTCTCATGTAAAACAAATGCGGATTTATTTAATCGAAACAATTGTTTCAGCTACTGGCTCTTGCCTTCTATTCTATTTGTTCTAAAGAAAAATTAGCGGGTTTTTGCAAAAGTTGTATTTTGTTGTGTCATTATTCAGTCAATTTAGACAAGTTTTCTCGGTTCCTAGTGCGGAAAAATTGAATCCAATTGATTGCTCCAGTTCATACCATCGGTTTTCTAATTTTTACACTATTAAAAAAATACATTCTTGGTCTTATCCCGTTGTTTACATTATAACAGATCTTGTTTAAATTTAAAAAATTTTGCTTCTAAGTGAATGATTAAAAAAACAGCTACGCATCATTTCCATTTAAAACTATTTCTATTAGTAAGATACATATGTCTTCTAATTGCGCCTATTTGGAATTGTTAACGGGCAGCTAATGCTTTTCAATACTTTGACGCTGTTTGCGGTCTTAAAATATTTATGAACAATTGACGTTTAATTATTATTTTTGTTGTCTTGCCACTTAGTTTCAATAGCACATAGGTCTCATTGGTTGCTAATGAAGCACAAAAAAACCTAAAAAATGGTTCGTCAATGAGTTAAAATTTTTCATAATTTCGGAGATTTACTAGTATTTGGTGCACTTATTTATGTCTTATCACTTGATTTTCATTAATGACAGGTCTCATGTAAAACTAATGAGGATTTATTTAATCGAAACAATTGTTTCAGCTACTGGCTCTTGCCTTCTATTCTATTTGTTCTAAAGAAAAATTAGCGAGTTTTTGCAAAAGTTGTATTTTGTTGTGTCCTCATTCAGGCCATTTAGACAAGTTTTCTCGGTTCCTTATGACAAAAAATTGAATCCAATTAGTTGCTCCAGTTCATACCATCGTTTTTCTAATTTTTACTTCAAAAAAAAAACATTTTGGTCTTATCCCGTTGTTTACATTATAACAGATCTTGTTTAAATTAAAAATTTTGCTTCTAAGTGAATGATTTAAAAAACAGCTACGCATCATTTCCATTTAAAACTATTTCTATTAGTAAGATACATATTTGTTCTAATTGCGCTTATTTGCAATTGTTAACGGTCAGCTAATGCTTTTTAATACGTTGACGCTGTTTGCTGTCTTAAAATATTTAGGAAGCTTTGACTTTAAATTATTATTATTTCTGTTGTCTTGCCACTTAGTTTCAATAGCACATAGGTTTCATTGGTTGCTAATGACGCATAAAAAAACCTAAAAATTGTTCCTCTATGAGTTAAAATTTTCATAATTTCGTAGATTTACTAGTATTTGCTGTACTTATTTATGTCTTATCACTTGATTTTCAATAATGACAGGTCTCATGTAAAACTAATGAGGATTTATTTAATCGAAACAATTGTTTCAGCTACTGGCTATTGCCTTCTATTCTATTTGTTCTAAAGAAAAATTAGCGAGTTTTTGCAAAAGTTGTATTTTGTTGTGTCATCATTCAGTCCAATTAGACAAGTTTTCTCGGTTCATAGCGAGGAAAAATTGAATCCTATTGATTGCTCCAGTTCATACCATCGTCTTTCTAATTTTTAAACTTTCAAAAAAATATATTTTTGGTCTTATCCCGTTGTTTACATTATAACAGATCTTATTTAAATTAAAAATTTAGCTTCTAAATTAATAAAAAAAACAGCTACGTATCATTTCCACTTAAAACTATTTCTATTAGTAAGATACATATGTGTTCTAATTGCGCTTATTTGGAATTGTTTACGGGCAGCTAATGCTTTTCATTACTTTGACGCTGTTTGCTGTCTTAAAATATTTATGAACATTTGACTTTTAATTATTATTTCTGTTGTCTTCACTTAGTTTCAATAGCACATAGGTCTCATTGGTTGCTAATGACGCATAAATAAACCTAAGAGATGGTTCGTCCATGTTTAAAATTTTTTTCGTAATTTCGGAGATTTACTAGTATTTGGTGTACTCATTTATGTCTTATCACTTGATTTTATTAATGACAGGTCTCATGTAAAACTAATGAGGATTTATTTAATCGAAACAATTGTTTCAGCTACTGGCTCTTGCCTTCTATTCTATATGTTCTAAAGAAAAATTAGCGAGTTTTTGCAAAAGTTGTATTTTGTTGTGTCATCATTCAGTCCATTTTCACAAGTTTTCTCGGTTCCTAGTGAGGAAAAATTTAATCCAATTGATTGCTCCAGTTCATACCATCGGTTTTCTAATTTTTACACTATTCAAAAAAAGCATTTTTGGTCTTATCCCGTTGTTTACATTATAACAGATCTTGTTTAAATTAAAAATTTTGCTTCTAAGTGAATGATAAAAAAACAGCTACGCATCATTTCCATTTAAAACTATTTCTATCAGTAAGATACATATGTGTTCTAATTGCGCTTATTTGGAATTGTTTACGGGCAGCTAATGCTTTTCATTACTTTGACGCTGTTTGCTGTCTTAAAATATTTATGAACATTTGACTTTTAATTATTATTTCTGTTGCCTTCACTTAGTTTCAATAGCATATAGGTCTCATTGGTTGCTAATGACGCATAAATAAACCTAAAATATGGTTCGTCAATGATTAAAATTTTTTCATAATTTCGGAGATTTACTAGTATTTGGTGTTGACAGGTCTCATGTAAAACAAATGCGGATTTATTTAATCAAAACAATTGTTTCAGCTACTGGCTGTTGCCTTCTATTCTATTTGTTCTAAAGAAAAATTAGCGGGTTTTTGCAAAAGTTGTATTTTGTTGTGTCATTATTCAGTCCATTTAGACAAGTTTTCTCGGTTCCTAGTGAGGAAAAATTGAATCCAATTGATTGCTCCAGTTCATACCATCGGTTTTCTAATTTTTACACTATTAAAAAAAATACATTCTTGGTCTTATCCCGTTGTTTACATTATAACAGATCTTGTTTAAATTTAAAAAATTTTGCTTCTAAGTGAATGATTAAAAAAACAGCTACGCATCATTTCCATTTAAAACTATTTCTATTAGTAAGATACATATGTCTTCTAATTGCGCCTATTTGGAATTGTTAACGGGCAGCTAATGCTTTTCAATACTTTGACGCTGTTTGCTGTCTTAAAATATTTATGAACAATTGACGTTTAATTATTATTTCTGTTGTCTTGCCACTTAGTTTCAATAGCACATAGGTCTCATTGCTTGCTAATGACGCATAAATAAACCTAAAAGATGGTTCGTCTATGAGTTAAAATTTTTCATAATTTCGGAGATTTAATAGTATTTGGTGTAATTATTTATGTCTTATCACTTGATTTTCATTAAAGACAGGTATCATGTACAGCTAATGAGGATTTATTTGATCGAAACAATTTTTTCAGCTACTGGCTCTTGCCTTCTATTCTATTTGTTCTAACGAAAAATTAGCGAGTTTTTGCAAAAGTTATATTTTGTTGTGTCGTCATTGAGTCCATTTAGACAAGGTTTCTCGGTTTCTAATGAGGAAAAATTGAATCCAATTAGTTGCTCCAGTTCATACTAGTCGTTTTTCTAATTTTTACACTTTTTTTCATAAAAAATATTTTTGGTCCTATCCCAATGTTTACATTATAACAGATATTATTTAAATTTAAAATTTTGCTTCTAAGTGACTGATTAACAACAACTACGCATCATTTCCACTTAAAACTATTTCTATTAGTAAGATACATATTTGTTCTAATTGCGCTTATTTGCAATTGTTAACGGTCAGCTAATGCTTTTTATTACGTTGACGCTGTTTGCTGTCTTAAAATATTTAGGAAGCTTTGACTTTTAATTATTATTTCTGTTGTCTTGCCACTTAGTTTCAATAGCACATAGGTTTCATTGGTTGCTAATGACGCATAAATAAACCTAAAAAATTGTTCCTCTGAGTTAAATTTTTCATAATTTCGTAGATTTACTAGTATTTGCTGTACTTATTTATGTCTTATCACTTGATTTTCAATAATGACAGGTCTCATGTAAACCTAATGAGGATTTATTTAATCGAAACAATTGCTTCAGCTACTGGCTATTGCCTTCTATTCTATTTGTTCTAAAGAAAAATTAGCGAGTTTTTGCAAAAGTTGTATTTTGTTGTGTCATCATTCAGTCCAATTAGACAAGTTTTCTCGGTTCATAGCGAGGAAAAATTGAATCCTATTGATTGCTCCAGTTCATACCATCGTTTTTCTAATTTTTAAACTTTTCAAAAAAATATATTTTTGGTCTTATCCCGTTGTTTACATTATAACAGATCTTAGTTAAATTAAAAATTTAGCTTCTAAATTAATGATAAAAAAACAGCTACGTATCATTTCCACTTAAAACTATTTCTATTAGTAAGATACATATGTGTTCTAATTGCGCTTATTTGGAATTGTTTACGGGCAGCTAATGCTTTTCATTACTTTGACGCTGTTTGCTGTCTTAAAATATTTATGAACATTTGACTTTTAATTATTATTTCTGTTGTCTTCACTTAGTTTCAATAGCACATAGGTCTCATTGGTTGCTAATGACGCATAAATAAACCTAAGAGATGGTTCATCCATGTTTATAAATTTTTCATAATTTCGGAGATTTACTAGTATTTGGTGTACTCATTTATGTCTTATCACTTGATTTTATTAATGACAGGTCTCATGTAAAACTAATGAGGATTTATTTAATCGAAACAATTGTTTCAGCTACTGGCTCTTGCCTTCTATTCTATATGTTCTAAAGAAAAATTAGCGAGTTTTTGCAAAAGTTGTATTTTGTTGTGTCATCATTCAGTACATTTACACAAGTTTTCTCGGTTCCTAGTGAGGAAAAATTTAATCCAATTGATTGCTCCAGTTCATACCATCGGTTTTCTAATTTTTACACTATTCAAAAAAAAAACATTTTGGTCTTATCCCGTTGTTTACATTATAACAGATCTTGTTTAAATTAAAAATTTTGCTTCTAAGTGAATGATAAAAAAACAGCTACGCATCATTTCCATTTAAAACTATTTCTATCAGTAAGATACATATGTGTTCTAATTGCGCTTATTTGGAATTGTTTACGGGCAGCTAATGCTTTTCATTACTTTGACGCTGGTGCTGTCTTAAAATATTTATGAACATTTGACTTTTAATTATTATTTCTGTTGCCTTCACTTAGTTTCAATAGCACACAGAACTCATTGGTTGCTAATGACGCATGAATAAACCTAAACTATGGTTCGTCCATGATTAAAATTTTTTCATAATTTCGGAGATTTACTAGTATTTGGTGTACTTATTTATGTCCTATCACTTGATTTTCATTAATGACAGGTCTCATGTAAAACTAATGAGGAGTTATTTAATCAAAACAATTGTTTCAGCTACTGGCTCTTGCCTTCTATTCTATTTGTTCTAAAGAAAAATTAGCGAGTTTTTGCAAAAGTTTTATTTTGTTGTGTCATTATTCAGTCCATTTAGACAAGTTTTCTCGGTTACTAGTGAGGAAAAATTGAATCCAATTGATTGCTCCAGTTCATACCATCGGTTTTCTAATTTTTACACTATTAAAAAAATACATTCTTGGTCTTATCCCGTTGTTTACATTATAACAGATCTTGTTTAAATTAAAAATTTTGCTTCTAAGTGAATGATTAAAAAAACAGCTACGCATCATTTCCATTTAAAACTATTTCTATTAGTAAGATACATATGTCTTCTAATTGCGCCTATTTGGAATTGTTAACGGGCAGCTAATGCTTTTCAATACTTTGACGCTGTTTGCTGTCTTAAAATATTTATGAACATTTGACTTTTAATTATTATTTCTGTACTCTTCATTTGGTTTCAATAGCACTTAGTTCCCATTGCTTGCTAATGACGCATGAATAAACCTAAAAAATGGTTCGTCCATGATTTAAAAATTTTCAAAATTTCGAGATTTACTAGTATTTCGTGTACTTATTTATGTCTCATCACTTGATTTTCGATAACGACAGGTCTCATGTAAAACTAATGAGGATTTATTTAATCGAAACAACTGTTTCAGCTACTGGCTCTTGCCTTCTATTCTATTTGTTCTAAAGAAAAATTAGCGAGTTTTTGCAAAAGTTGTATTTTGTTGTGTCATCATTCAGTCCAATTAGACAAGTTTTCTCGGTTCATAGCGAGGAAAAATTGAATCCTATTGATTGCTCCAGTTCATACTATCGGTTTTCTAATTTTTACACTATTCAAAAAAATACATTTTTGGTATTATCCCGTTGTTTACATTATAACAGATCTTGGTTAAATTAAAATTTTTGCTTCTAAGTGAATGATAAAAAAACAGCTACGCATCATTTCCATTTAAAACTATTTCTATTAGTAAGATACATGTGTTCTATTTGCGCTTATTTGGAATTGTTAACGGACAGCTAATGCTTTTCATTACTTTGACGCTGTTTGCTGTCTTAAAATATTTAGGACCATTTGATTTTTAATTATTATTTCTGTTGTCTTGCCACTTAGTTTCAATAGCACATAGGTTTCATTGGTTGCTAATGACGCATAAATAAACCTAAAAAATTGTTCCTCTATGAATTAAAATTTTTCATTATTTCGTAGATTTACTAGTATTTGGTGTACTTATTTATGTCTTATCATTTGATTTTCACTAATGACAGGTCTCATGTAAAGCTAATGAGGATTTATTTAATCGAAACAATTGTTTCAGATACTGGCTCTTGCCTTCTATTCTATTTGTTCTAAAGCAAAATTAGCGAGTTTTTGCAAAAGTTTATTTTGTTGTGTCATCATTCAGTCCATTTAGACAAGTTTTCTTGGTTTCTAATGAGGAAAAATTGAATCCAATTAGTGTCTCCAGTTCATACCAGTCGTTTTTCTAATTTTAACACTTTTTTCAAAAGATATTTTTGGTCTTATACCGTTGTTTACATTATAACAGATTTTATTGGCCTCTAGTCTTGGGTAATTTTGACCAATTTCTTGGCTCCAATTTTAGCTAACGTTTGAGGATTTTTGCAAGTAGTTATGAGGTTCTCTTACTTTGACGCTGCTGACTTTCAAAGTTACTCTGATTTGCCAACTTCTTTAGTTTTTGCCTTTTCTATCATTAATTCCCTAAAAAAGGTAGTCGTATTGCGTAATCATTCTAAAGATACTTAGAGCAAATATTTTTTTTATAAAATGTTATTTTTAGTGATTCTTAAAATACTAGATCTTGAAAAAAAGCGATTTTTTAATTGTTTTTTAACTTATTTTAAAATCATTTTTGCGCATATATGGTGGGTCATGGGCCTTTGCTGTAAAATTGTTAACCGTCAGGCCATTAGTTAATGCAATTCTTCCGATTGTAATTAAGGAGTTGTCCTGCTATGTTAGAACTGTGTTAGATCTATAAACATTTTTACTTCGATGCTTTTAACAAAAATTCGCTTACAAGAGACGATCATTTCTTATCCGAAAGAAAGTGGTTGACGCTTTTAGACACCAACCTCCAGTCAATTTCACTTTTTTCCCTAATTTTGTCTTGATATAGACTCAAGTCAACAAAGTTATTCGAAGTCCGTTCCTGCAAGGCTTATACTGTGAATGCTTCGGTTGTTATAGCTGCTTTAGACTATGCATGAATTGTTCCCATAGATTTAACTTAACAATATTTTCTCCCATTTACTACTGCAGCAAAATACTGTGCCCGGCACAGACCCATACGCGCATCATTTTTTCTTAGTTGTCCCAATTTGAAGCTGACTTACTGTTTGGACCGGGTAGTAGGCATATTTGTACATCCAATCAGGCACATTGTTGGCTAACTCGCCGTTGACATTGAAAGAGTGAAAGAGCTCCTTTTTGTCTTGATCTATCGTCTCACCCGGAATTATGTTCAGGTGCTTCAAACATTTTCCTGAAAACATTGATCCCATTAAGTTTTTAGCCCGGGTCTCATGTTTCGATGTCGTCAAATTTCATGCGAGTACCAGCTACAAGTTTAAACATGCCACCCCCCCCCCCCCCAATATAAAACGTGGCGAAACTCTCATTGGACAAACTGGTGAAACAGCTGTGTGTTTTGGCATAAAAATGGAATGTTAAGTGAAAATTAGTGCAAAATCGTTAGAATTAAAATGTACAAAATAGAGCTAATGGCTAACCAAATGCATTGTCTTCAGGCGCCTTGGATTCTAAAGGAGTGCACTTGATGGAATCCTGCTTCAAAGCAGTTCCGAAACGAACCAGAGCCCTCTTGCTGATCACATATCCGGCACCACCGCTTGTATACCCTCCAAGGGTCTTAAACCGCTTCCCAAAATAATGAGGCTCATTTGGATTATGTTGCGCAAGGAAGTACTTCAAGTTCTCGACTATAATGAAAGTATCGTCGTCTGTCTTCAAAAACCAGTCGAACTGATTGGCATACTGTTCGTACAGGTGTTGGAAAGTGATGAGTGTTTTAGACCATAGATGTTCGTATCCAGGCAACACTCCAGGCAAGGTTATAGTTGGTATTGAATCATCGATTTGGTCACTGATATAGAGCACCTTGTCACATCGTTTTCCCCACGTTCGCTTGATTGCAGCCATTCGCTTGATATTTTTGGCACAAGTTTCCACAAAGCATAAAAGTTTCACTAATGAGAGATCGCTGGTCGTTGTTTTTGCCGGAGTACCTGCAAGCAATACTATATTTATCAGCCAACCTACGGACTTAAATTGTTTAATGAAAGCAGTAAGAAGGTCACAGACAACTCCGTTAACAACAGCAAGATACATTAAGATAACTACAATATCACAAACTCATAACCATGGAGCTAAAATTTGAATACATTTTTGTAAAGAACTTAACTGAAATATATTTACCCAAAATATAAATATAAAAAATGATGAAACGTTACGTCCTAATTGAGAATTAACTTACAAAACCATTTTTTCCCTGAAGCGCTGTCTTCCAAAAATTTCAAAATAAAAACAACTTACGTTGCATAAATAGCTTTAGGACATAACTCCTGATGAAAAACGAAAAAAATAAGTTTGTTACAACTAGACATACATAAACCGACTAACGTCAAATGAATTGTTCTCGAATGAGAGGTGTGGGGGATTTAAATAACGGGGTGTAGCTTAGAAATTGTATGGGTACAAAAAACCCGCGATCTTCAGTACGACAGTCTGCCCTAATACCCACTAAGCTATTTCGGCTTTCATTCTCAATCGTTCACAAGCGGCTTTACTTTAAGAACAAACTTTACTTCGCAATTAGAGCAATTGAGATCACACAAGAAGTAAGAAAGTCACGTGAAAGGGAAGAACGTTCTCGAACAAAAGTACATGAACGGTCAAGCAAAATGAATAGAACATATAGCCAGTAGAGTACTCGAAACGACTTAAAGAGTCATACAATATACACTAACCTAAACTTATAAATCACAAATATCAACGAAGATTTAAAAAAACAAATTAGGATCTTTTCCGAAGATTTAAAACAAACAAATTAGGATCTTTTCCGATTTACTATGCAATAGCACGTGCTGTTACTGGGGAAGGGGTGTATAACGTACTGCGAGCACAAACGCAAGATCTAAAAATTAATAGCCTGTTAAAACACTAGCGGTAAGTGCGCGTTAAGTGCGAGGGGAAGAGGGGCTAGTGGGGAGTGGCGGAGGGGAGGTCTTGATGGGTGCATGGGGAGGTAAGCAGATTTGAGGGCAGGTTTGGTCTACGTAGCTGGGTGGAGGAGCACGCTATACGTAGGTAGGGGGGGGGGGGGCAGGAAGAGTGGTATGTGCGTTTCTCTACGTTTATGATTTCTCCAAAAAAGCTGAGATAACAGAACAAGTGAACCCGTTGACAGATGACACATTCTGTATAAAGCGGGTCAAAAAAATACATGCAACAGTGCGGACTATTCTGACCAAAATGGCAAGAAATGGGTTGACCTCAAGTGCAAACAAAAATTGAATCTATTTTCTTCAACACGATGTTGGGATAGCTGATTTTTCACATAAAAAAGTATTTTAAATTCAGGAGCAGCTGCAGATATTCAAACTGATAGATTTTCATTTGACAACTTGAATAAGACTCAGAAAAACAGTGAACGGATAATCTTGCAATTCACTTGTCAAAAAACATCAGGATAAAACTACTATTCAATACATTGTTCAGTCACAGTTGTTCTACAACAGAAATTTTCTCTGACGATTTGTCAGGCAAACAATTAATACGCTTTAATCAGTAGAAAAAGTTGGGTATACGGGTATATTTTCTCTAAAAAGATTGAGCGAGTTACAGATTTTCTAGTGATTACCCCCAACAAAAAGTTCAAAAGACAAGAATTTACTACTAAAATTCCGGTATGATATAGCGTGTCCCATAAAGTTGAAATAAGCGAACGTTTCCAAAGGAGGCTCAGAACTGATTTCAAAGGTCAAAGTTCAAATTTAAAACATGTAGAAAAAATTGATGAATAGAAGCTTAATGGAAAAAACGTTGACATTCAAATGACCAATTTGATGCTCAATTGCATGCTTTTGACGTTTTCGAACGTTCGCTTATTTGAACTTTATGGGACAGACTATATAATGAAGCGAATCAGATGTGACAATTGACACTATTTTGCATGCTATTTCAACAAAATTCTCGAACAAAGCAATTTAAATTGAGACACAATTTCAGAACAAGAAATGGAATCACTTCTTCGAGAACGTGCACAAAATTGACTTAAATACCCGAATGTCTACGGTCAACAAAAAAAAAACAAAATTGTATCAAAATATTTCAGGATTTTTTGGGAGTACCACATGAGCGCCTCCGTTTAAATATCAACGCGTGAGCCTTGGAAAGTTATTTTTTATAATAGTTGTTGAAGAATAATTGTCAAAGAATGAATGACAATTTTATGGTAACTATAGGCTGTCCCATAAAGTTGAAATAAGCGAATGTTCGAAAAACGCCAAAAACGTGCAATTGAGCATCAATGTGCTAATTTGAATGTCAACGTTTTCTCCATTAAGTTTTCATTCGTCAATTTTTTTCTACATGTTTTAAATTTGAACTTTGACCTTTGAACTCTAGCCTGGGGCTTTTGAAACGTTCGCTTATTTCAACTTTATGGGACACGCTATACATGCAATGGAATATCAATAGTCAGAGACGCATAAGCTGAAAACACCAAATGTGAGCGAAAAACTAACAATCAACAAGTTCAATTGGGCTCGAAATACAAAACCAGTAAGCAAACAAAGCTGAATGAAGCTACCAGACTCCCTAGTCTGGCCCTCGTTTTTTTCCGAAAGAGGACGTTAGTTTTCGAGGTATGATTTCTAATGAAACAGAGAAATGTTAAACGACAAAATCTTCAAAATTACTACCGTCGAAGAATTGCCATCAAATAGCTAGTGAGAGTTCGAATCTATTGCAGGCTGATTCAGGGGATAGGAGACGTAGCCTTGGGAGAGGGGAACTAAATGCACCGAAGGGCTTCAAATGATTAGAAGTTATAATATACCACAATTAAGATGTAAAGTAGAAAATGACACAAATTTCGACGCATTTTTCCTTTGACTTTTAGTAGTAAACTGCCGCCAATTGAGCTCAGCTGCTTAAAATTGTGAGCAATTTATATCACGCGAAACTATTGAAGTCACAAAATTCAAGCGAAAATTTTGGATAAGAAACGTTTAAAATAATGGATTCAAACTTCAGACCAATTAATCTGAAACAAAATTATAACCTTTAGTAAAGAAATGTCCAGATTCGTTTGCGCATAGTTAGCAAGTAATAATGAAAGGTGTTCCTGAAAACATTTGTGCAGTCTAACTCCAGCAGGCGATATTGTTTCAAACTTCTTATTGTTGGCCAGGAAAATGAAATAATGAAATGTCACAAAACTCTGCTACACTTACTGCTGTTCAACGAGGTTGAAGAGATCTTCTTTTGCTTGCGTGATTGAGAGAACATATCTACACTGTATGCACGATTTCCTGAAATTCTTCCTGGATTGACTACGGTGGAGGCGTAATAACCTGAAGCACACGATCATTTTATCAAAAACTACTCGCGAAAAATCATACTTCAGTTGAGTAAAACTACCTACAAGTGCCGATGGAATGATTTCAACTCATAAAAGCTTTTACAATACAATGCAACGTGAATAACTAAAGAAAAATAAAAAGGAATCCGAGGATTTTGTTGTGTAATGCTAACTTAGTCTGTCGGTATAGACTGAGGCCATGAAGAAGGTTGCGACAGCAGTGAGGATGGCAAATCCCAGATACCGGTAAAACCCTGTTCTCGCCCACATGGCAATAAGAACACGTCCAACACAATTTGTCACAGAATGGAGCACCACGGCAAACTCTCACAGTTGCCCAAAGAAGACTATCTTTTGGTCGGTCTTTCAATATTTGGTCCAAAATAATAAAATAGCAGCATTGTTTAATCTAAAAACCATTGTGTGCATTCAATATTCGTTAAGTAGTTGTGAAAATACTTAACAGAAGCATAATGTCGAAAAACTAAGACAGTTAACACAATTTTATGGAGGAAAAACATGCAATGGTAACAAGTACTTGGTATAATAAGTATTTGGTAGGAAAATGAACAAGTGAATTAGGTCAATAATGTCAGTTTGTCTTTAATTCGAATAAAAATTTTCAAACCGCAACACAGAACGAAATGGCTTCATTTCATTTCACAATTTTTACAATACAAACACTAGTTGAAATGAAGTGGAGTAAAAAGCATTATGGACTATCGGCTAAAAAGTCAATGCAGAAAGTCAAGTAGAAATAATGACATCAAATTGACGTAAATCGCGCATTTAATGCAGCCACAATATGATCACTTAGAATAGCCAGGTGCAATCGCTTAATAGTTCAGCATCGAAATTTCAATCTCAGAGGCATGATCATATACACTGTGAAGTCAATTTAAAGGCTTCTATGAAAACATAATCTCATACTGAGAGCCCTACCATATCTCATTTGATCACACAGTGTTAAGAATACAAATATTTTGTCAAGGAAAGGAAAACTCATAAGGAAATCTCAATGCAAGTCTCCACAAGTTACAGAGGCAACCATTATATGAGTAAAAAGTACAAGTATTTCTAAAAGTGCAATTAATTAAAAAATAAAGTACACGATTTTCCTGATTTCCCTTCTGAATAAAAATTTGACAGCCCAAATACTGAACAGATTGAAAAAATCAATAAAAGCGGGATTCAAAAGGCGATCCCTTATATGAAATAAGTTTCAGTAACCTTGAACAATGCAATAAGATGCTTTCTAAGACCATCAGTTATATCAAGAAAGGATGTTTATGCCTGACGATCAAAAATTTCGACAGCCTAAAAATTGACTTCGTAATGCAAAAAAAAGTAATGTAGCAGCTACTTAACAAAAAGACTAATGTCTCAAATTTCTCTAAAATATTTAGCATTATAATTAGTACTCAAACAGTACTCCGATGTTAACTGACATTGCTAACGAACCCCCAACAAATGTTAGCATTGGTATTGTCGATTAATTGCGAACCCACAAAGTGAAGCATTAGTAGTTCACCTAGGTGAAATAAACCTAAGTGAAGTTGACCTAAGTGAAGTTTTGACCTAGGTGAAGTAATAGTGTGAAGAAATCGCCTAACCTGCCCGCAGTTATGATAAAAAGATGGATACTCAACCTCAACCCCTCAAGAGAAAGTTGGCTTACTAAACGAGTTCTCTAACTCTGTGTACTCACCCAAGAAAAGCTTCGATCTCAAAAGCGAGAATCCAACACTCACAAATTTCTGCGTCTCAATACATCAAAGTCAAGAGGCCCAAATAGCTATCACCCAATTTTCTTTCGAGAAACTGCCTTACGCATGAGCAAATACTTGCTCCAGTTAATGAAGAACATCAAAAGGCTCTAGAAAATTGCTAAGCTTTGGAAGATATCGTCAATAACTCTGATACACAATAGGGACACAAACAGCTGGTTGAAAGCTACCGACTCAGTTGTGTTCAACTAACTGGAGCAATACTGAGAAATCTTGAGAAGTAAAAAAAAGCCGTCAAATGGATAATGGAACAATACAAACACTAGTTGAAATGAAGTGAAGTAAAAAGCATTATGGGCTATCGGCTAAAAAGTCTATGCAGAAAGTCAAGCAGAAATAATGACATCAAATTGACGTAAATCGCGCATTAAATGAAGCCACAATATGATCACTTAGAATAGCCAGGTGCAATCGCATAATAGTTCAGCATCGAAATTTCAATCTCAGAGGCATGATCAAATACGCTGCGAAGTCAATTTAAAGGGTTCTATGAAAACAAAAACTCATACTGAGAGCCCTACCATATCTCATTTGATCACACAGTGTTAAGAATACAAATATTTTGTCAAGGAAAGGAAACCTCAAAAGGAAATCTCAATGCAAGTCTCCACAAGTTACAGAGGCAACCATTATATGAGTAAAAAGTACAAGTATTTCTAAAAGTGCAATTAATTAAAAAATAAAGTATACAATTTTCCTGATTTCCCTTCCGAATAAAAATTTGACAGCCCAAATAATGAACAGATTGAAAAATTCAATAAAAGCGGGATTCAAAAGGCGATCCCTTATATGAAATAAGTTTCAGTAACCTTGAACAATGCAATAAGATGCTTTCTAAGACCATCAGTTATATCAAGAAAGGATGTTTATGCCTGACGATCAAAAATTTCGACAGCCTAAAAATTGACTTCAAAATGCAAAAAAAATGTAATGTAGCAGCTACTTAACAAAAAGACTAATGTCTCAAATTTCTCTAAAATATTTAGCATTAAAATTAGTACTCAAACAGTACTCCGATGTTAACTGACATTGCTAACGAACCCCCAACAAATGTTAGCATTGGTAATGTCAATTGCGAACCCACAAAGTGAAGCATTAGTAGTTCACCTAAGTGAAATTAACCTAAGTGAAGTTGACCTAAGTGAAGTTTTGACCTAGGTGAAGTAATAGTGTGAAGAAATCGCCTAACCTGCCCGCAGTTATGATAAAAAGATGGATACTCAACCTCAACCCCTCAAGAGAAAGTTGGCTAACTAAACGAGTTCTCTCACTCTGTGTACTCACCCAAGAAAAGCTTCGATCTCAAAAGCGAGAATCCAACACTCACAAATTTCTGCATTTCCAGAAACGAGATAGCGGAAATTCTGCTGCGTCTCAATACATCAAAGTCAAGAGGCCCAAATAGCTATCCACCAATTTTCTTTCGAGAAACTGCCTTACGCATGAGCAAATACTTGCACCAGTTAATGAAGAAGATCAAAAGGCTCTAGAAAATTGCTAAGCTTTGGAATATAGCGTCAATAACTCTGATACACAATAGGGACACAAACAGCTGGTTGAAAACTACCGACTCAGTTGTGTTCAACTAACTGGAGCAATACTGAGAAATCTTGAGAAGTAAAAAAAGCCGTCAAATGGATAATGGAACAATACAAAAACCAGTACAAAAATGGCCTAAAACTTCTCAATATAATGCCTCTACCGATGTGCATTCAGATGATTGGCCTACTGATCCCGTCAAAGCGAATCCAAGAAGATAGAGCTCGTAGAAATAACTGCTCTGATTGAAAACCGAGGAATCCCAGATATGCTTATTCTGAAGAAATTAAAACTGAGAAAACCAGAAAGGATTTCATCGTACAAACAGCGAAAGTAGCAAACAGAGTGAATTCCGAAATTGACTTTCTCAATCCTGAGGGAATGAAAGGCAAAATCTTAGAAGCAATGTAGAAATTTGTGAAAAAAAGCTTCTCGATTAAAAACGTCTGCACGAGGCAACACGCTTGCGATT
This sequence comes from Convolutriloba macropyga, assembly GCF_964194025.1. Lineage (NCBI taxonomy): Eukaryota > Metazoa > Xenacoelomorpha > Acoela > Convolutidae > Convolutriloba > Convolutriloba macropyga. The sequence goes on along the minus strand of NC_134468.1, from coordinate 44,687,738 downwards.
GTAACATGAGCAGAATTAACTGGAACAGATTTTAAAACGAATTTGCCAGGGAAATAACTCCCCTCAGCCAGCGGGCTGAAAATCTTCAACAACATAAACAAGTTGAGTGTTTAATTTGCAAAATCAGACGGCAACTTGTTAGTAATTCAACCCTGAATCCATTGCTACTCACCGTTAGATTGTTAATAACTTCAGCAAAAACGTACATTTGCCACTCGGGTCCAGTAAAACTTCGTATCATTTCTTTTTAAATTTTGCGCAAAATCAATCAATTTTATAAAAATTGAAATGAATAATATCAAAAACAAAACATAACCAACAAACTTTGGGTGAATTACACGCAAACAACTCGGGACTGCTTGGCTTCGTCAGTAGCCAGTTGGTGATTTAGCTTAATCAAGGTTGAGCAGGATGAGCATGGGAAGGGGGGTTGGGTTGTGAGCGCTGATGCGCAAAAGCGTAATACCGGGTTACGGGTGGAATGAGATTTGAGGGGTGAAGTCGTGGGGGTTGAAGTGTGTGGCGTTGAGGTTTAAGTAGCAGGGCGTCACTCTAGAAGATACGCCCTTCACATTATGAATTCACATCTTTAAACTTTCGTTGAACAAAAAAAATTATACCTAGATATCCGTAGTGCCCAAAGATCATTTAAAGCTCTTCGGGCCTAAACTCTTTACCCTGCTTTTGTGAACGAGACATCAAATGGTCAGACGACAGACAAAAAATAGCGATCGGACGAACAACCGGTAGTGCAAAAAATTGCCTTAACGACTAGCAGGACAAATACAAGTGCCACAAATTTCGTGTGAGCGCAATTAAAAAGCAAATCTAATACGCAAAATGATAGACCTATCTGGACTTGCCAGTTGAGAAGCCAAGCAAAAGAAGAGAGCCGACACCGATAATTGATGCTAATGTAAAGAATTAACAAAAAATCTATGTGCTCAAAATCATCGTCGCTTATATAGCCGGTATTGGATTTCCATAAAATTCAGTACATATTTGTGGGTAACTTTTTAAAAGAAAAGTTGCAAATGAGGTCAAATTGAGACTAATAAGGGATTCATTTCCAGTATATTCAAAATATGCTCCAGAAATACATAAACCGAACCTTAGGGACAACCATAAATGCTAGATAAAAAGGGCCGAGAACCGATGAAACTCGACAGTTAGGGTAAAAAAATTCAGTAGAAAAACTATTTGAAATGAAAACAAGAAGACTCATGCAAATGTAAGCATAGCAGCGATATTTCCGAAACCACTATTGTCCCTGCTGAAGATCGGATATATGAATTAATAGTTATCAGTTATCATATGAATTAATCAGCATTAAATCGATTTCAATAAATGCATTAAATTTCAATAAATGAAACATTAATCGGTTCGCGTTTTGTGATTTCGGTACTTCGGCTTGACTATAACAATTGTTTGTTGACAAGTTGACCTCTAAATAAATTAAAATTGACTTGATTTGATGTCTTGAAAATTGTGAAAATGTCTCCAACAAATACAGCGCCCCAATACAATTCAAAAGCTTTGAATTGCAGCACACAAAGCTATCGCAATTTTTTTCACTGTTCATTGCACCTATACCAATTATTCTGAAAAATCCAAGCAGCTTTATAGGGTAAATCTGCATGCCTGTAGGCTAACTTTAGCTGAGAATTATTGAGCTTAAGTTGGCGCCAAAGCATCTATTTGTGAGAATAAATTAGCAAAAAAAAAACGTGCTTACAGCATTAACCGAAGGTCGGACCGTTATTAAATAACGAGCCTCTACTTTTGATCAAAGGCAAAATCAATTATTAAAATCTATGAAACATAGAGAATAGATAAACCAAGTTAAAAATGAACAAATCCAGTGCACTTTTGGGGTGTGGCGGGAAGAGAGGATTGTATATTTAAAATAGAAATCAAATTTTTTTAAACTTCAAAAAAAGTTTTATAAACTTTACTGAAAAAGACAGGCTCGCATATATATTCCCTAAATTCTCAAAGAGATTTTGGAACAATCAGGCAGACTATGAACATAACAAAGCATCTGGTCATTAAGCCTTGTAGAGAACTTAAATCTTTTCAATCAAATACCGTCAAAAACTTACCAAAAAGGACTTTGTTAAAGAAATTTAACTTTTTTGGCAAAACTACACGGTGAAAAAAGACGGAAGCAAAATCAATCCAAGTTAAATATTTTGCACTCCAAGTGCATTTCATTGTTTTAATTTCTCGTTAAAAAATATATTCGCATCTTTTCGGTTGTGCCTCCTCCTCCTCCCCCCCCCCTCCCCCAGTACGTTATGTCAATACGTAGTAAATCATTATGTAAAAAATCTGGGGGTGCAAAGAATATGCAAGGGGCACAAACGGAAAAGATCCATATATTCAAATTCCAGGATTGACAGACGAAAACATCCGCATATATAGTCCCTCACTCAAAATTTGGGGTCGGGACGACCGCGAATTTTTTCCATCACGTTTAATAGCGAGTTTTACATTCTAAAATACTGCGTAGGGACAAAACACAATCCGAAACACGCTCATTCTAGCAATTGCATTTTGATTTCCGACAACATTCTTTTACTTTAAAATGAAAAACGAAACAAGTTATAAAAATTGAGAATTTTCTGATTGCTGGAAATTTTTATCAATCTATTTTTAAAAAAACTACATTACCTCTTAAATTGAAAATACGATGTAGAAAAAACTTAACTTATTACACCACTGCCTCAGATTTAAAAGAAGCACTAATTTGTGAAATTTAAAAAAATGCACAAGGCTATACATTCCTTTGAAATTTTTACAATTCTCACTTGAATTCCGTGATCAGCTAGGTGAGTGCTAGCAACAAGTAGTATGATCTTTACCATGCCAATTTTAATACTTTTCCGCAAAGGTTTTCGAAACTTCAGATATATGCATCCGCATCAACCCTAAAACTGCAACATATTTGTTAACACTGTACTCATACTTGGGCCGTTCTATTTAAGTTCTACCAACTCTGCCGTCACTAATGTGAGTTGAACTCCAAATCAATTTTTCTATAGGCTTAGATCAAACTGTGTTTCTATGAACGGATAAAAATTATTCCATACAGAAACTCAATTGACAAAGTTGATAAAAATAACTAAGCTTTTAAGCTAAGCAATTTTGACCTTTTTTGCCACAACTTGTTCAGTTGGGATCTCATTAGTCTTCTTTTTCTTCTTCTTCCCTTTCTTTCGATCGTCTTTTTCCATCGGAAAGAGGTATGAAACACTTGCCAACGTCTCCTCGTCAACTTTGAAAACCGTCGAGAGATTGCGTAACAGATTCAATGATGCAGAATCCTTTTCAAGAGTTTCGAATGCAACTAGTGTTTTACCTACTCGGCTTTTCAACTTTGTCGATGAGCCAGCTCTTTCGTTTCTCAGGGCAACATTCGAGACAAATTGGAAGTACTTTTTTCGAATTGAGGGTTGACAAGAGGACTTCACACTTTCCTGAAGCAGTTTTCTGCATAAATCGACCATAAACTCGCCAACTTCGGGAGATTTTGGCAACTTAGACATGATATCCGGACTTAAGAGAACTAATGTACTGTTCAATAGATTCGTGAGATCTTTTGCTTCCGACCTGTCTGACTCATTGAAAGCTTTTATCGTAAAGCTCCAAAACGCGTCATTCTGTAAAGTGGCCAAAATTGACATGAACTGTCCAACAGTTGGATATTTTCCTTTGACCAAAAAACCAATCAGAAAATTACAGATCGAAGTAGACAAATTCAGCTTAACGCTTTCGTGCGATTCCATAACGAAACATACCACAAACTTCACTGCATTCTTCCACATTTGATTTGTTAACACCGTTTTATCAACAAACAAGCAATCAAAGATAAATTTGGCAACCTCCTGTAGGGTTTCTGACTCAAATTCGACAACTAGGTCAGCTAAAGAATTAGCTTTGGACCAATATTGCAACTCAAACAGCTCGAATATTCTGATTCTGAAGCTTTTGGAACAATCAGACGCTAGTGCTTTTTTGAAACAGGCTGTTACGCACTTTCTAATAACGTCAGTTGATGTACTTTTAGCTCTCAGAATCGGCATGAGAAGATCAAAGAAACAAACTGCAGGTTCTGTTTCAACAAAATCGGACGCTGTTTTCGAAGATTTCAAACCAATAACTTGCTCCAATTTGCGGTCGAATTCCTCCAAAGCTTTTGCCTGTTCTTCGTCAATATCATCATCTAGGTCAATAACAATATCATCTTCCTCTTCTGGAATCATGTCTTTCGGAATTTGAATCGCGGATTTCAAGTCATCATCTTCATCCGAATCACTCAAATCTGATTGGCTGTCAGAAACGCTTTCTTCGTTATCCACTTCCTCATTGGCTTCAATCTCTTCCTGTTTCGAACAGTTTAATTTTTCAGCGTTCTCGTAAGTTCTGACCATAGCTTCCAAAACATTTTTGTTGAATTCGATAGAGGCAACAAAATTTCGAATTTCGCTCGATACAATTTGTGCGTAACTCGCTTTCGCAAAGCTAAGCACAGCAAAGCTAAATATAAAAATCTGTTCAAATTTTTCATCGGAAGATTTGAAACTCTTCAAATACGTTGCAAAAGACTGCTCGAGATTTTGGTACGAAGGTTTTGTGTCATTCAGTGACAGATCAATTGCTAAAATCGTTATCAGTTTCTTAACCCGTGCGCTTTCTTTTCTGAGATACTTACAACTCTTTTCGACCACTTTTCTGTTCTTAGCCGTTTCGATATTCTTCTCACATATATCGAGATACAGGTCAGTTAAACTGTGCGAGTTAATTTTCTCAGTTATTAATTGCTTTTTCAACAGATTAAATATCTGAAGCTTTGAGTCATCTTTCAAAACAAGCTTTTCATCGGAAGGTTGCAAAACTGCTGTCTTGACCAGAAGCGTCAAAAGTTTTGCGATGCAATTTTGAGAAACGGGATTTGGTTCTCTCTTCAGAGCAGAGTTGATGACACTTAAACCAGCTTCAAAACTCCAGATGTCCACTTTCATTTGTTTTTCCAACAGCTTGGCAACTTTAATTTGATGCTTTTCTTCCAATTTTGAGAGCAAGTTTGCAAACCATCCTTTGTGGACCAAAAATTTCGACACAATTGTAACGTTAGCCACAAAGTGAGACAAAACATCAAAGAGTATGTCATTTTTCAAATTCTGAAGAACTTCTTGAATCAATGCAAAGCTACTCAACAGTTTCTTGTCACCAGGAATCGCATCAATCATTTTCAACACTGGAAGTGGAAATAATTTGTGTACTTCGGAGAAATCATCTTGACTGCATATAATTCCCAAAAGGTTGTAAAAAAGAACCTGGTCCAATTTTGACTGTTCACCATTTACTAAACATTGCCACAGTTTCTGAAAGGCGTCTGAGTCGAAAGCATATACGAGAGGAAAGAGCTTTAGAACCGGATGATTGAATGGAAAGTAGGATTTGACTTCAACCAACAGTCGTTCTTCCGATATAACGTCCAAAATTGTCCAAGATTCTGCCTCGACCTTTAAGCTCATTAGCAATTTTGGAAATCGTCGACAAATGGCAAGGAGCTCTAGACATATGTCCAGCGGCGCTTCCCCTTTCTCAATTGATGAAAATACTTCCAACAAATTACCAAAGAGAAGCTCCTTATAGTCTGACTTCGCAACTTCAGATAAAACAGAGTTCAAAACACAATCGTAAGCATAAGACAACTTGAGAGACAGAACACTTCTATTTTTCAAAACAAAAGAATGAATCTTCGCAAAGATTTCCAAACACAAAAACTTTCTCAGGCTAACTAAAATGCCAATTACAGTTAAGAGCGCATTAAATTGGCATTGTTCTTCCAGGCTAGTTTTAATCCCAACTTTCAAAATTTTCTGAAGGTCAAATTCTTGAGCCATGATTTCCAAAATACGTTCATTTTTGATCTTCGAACCCATTTCAGAATCAACGAGAGCATGAAAAGCAATCGCAAATGAAGTGGCTGCTTTGCTTCTCGTCGTAGAAATACCCGCTATGAGACGCTTGACAATATATGTGCGTTGTTCCTTCGATGATAGATATGGCTCAATATCACTTAGAAATAGTTGTATATTTTGTAAACGATTCTTGTCGTCCGAGTGGATCAGTGGGTCGAAGAGAGATCGAAGCTCTTTAGGAACGTCAAAATTGGCTCCTGCTTCCACCTCCATTCTCATGGATTCACTTTTCATATAACACCTTAAAAGGCTCCATAGTGTTGCATAAGCTATCACGGATGCGTAAGTTTACTAATTAATTACTGAACAATTTTTATCAAAGCAAAAATTTCTCAAACCACAGTTCAGCCAGCCGGAACTAAAACATCACTAACTACAGGAAAATGCATAACAGACTTAGGTTACAGTTCATTAAATGCTGGTAAGAATTTGGTCGCATAAGAAACCATTGTAGTGATAAACGTACGTCACAACTGATTGGAAAGATCATATTAATCGTTCCATTAGAAGCCATTAGTTATTTAAAAAAAGAAAGCGAATTCTAAAGGCTTTGAAAAAATAGGCCAAAACTAAGACTGTAGTTAAAATCTAAATTCAGCAAACAATTTATTGCAGAGAGCAAGCAATTATGCATCAATATAAAATTATAAATACTTAATCTAATTTCATTACAAGACACAACAGATTTTAAAAGAAGACAAACAACAAGCTAATGTTCGCTTATGTAGTCAGGAGTCGAGAGAAGGTTCTCAACCCATTAATTGAAATGTTTGAAGCTTGATTAACCATAATTCGACAAAACTAAGCAAATCTGAACCATAAATCGCAAACAAAGAGAGTCGAGGCATAATGTTCCCATGACACTTAGCGCCTAGATATTCTCTAATGAATTGGGCATCAATGATGTATTGATGACATAAATCGTCTTTAATTTTATGGACTTACTATACTATTCTTTGCAATCCTGCAAATGGGGCCGGCTATGTCATCAATACATCATTGATGCCCAATTCATTAGAGAACATCTATGCACTATTATGGATCTTCGCCCGAAACAGACCTTCAATGGTTAAGAGAAGTGAAAAACAAAAGGAATCAAAGAAAAACAGTCGAAATTCAACACACAAAACTAAAAAAAAACTGAGAACTGATTTATTTATCTTAAACGCGTGTATCATTCGTTATTAATTCAAATAAGCAAAATGATTTTCTGAGTATACTTAAGGCGGTCAAGGCGACACACTTCAACCTCAAAATTCCAAATCGATCTCAAAAGCGAGCCCAAAAATGACCCAAACAGAAACATGGCCACATACGATACACCACTTTGCTCGGTTTCAGGCCATAGATACCGTGAATTCGTCACCATTACGTGGCCAATGTCGGATTTATCAAATAAAAATTTACTCGATTTGTTTTTACTATTTGTCACGACAACAGTTTTACAATAAGAATTATAAGCGTGTGTTGTTGCGGCTGCTCAAGCAACTCAGCGGAACCAATTTATCAAAGCCTGGTTCTCGAGCTTTACGCCGGCCTGGTTCTTCACAGGGTTCGATTGACCAATAATCTCGTCGAAACAATTAGTCACTCGGACGTATTAAAGGACTAATTTAATTCTGATTGAAGTTAAGAAAATCCTTAGTGATAGTCTATGTCCAATCTCGTGCTGAAGTTTGTAGGGCTTCAGCCAGTGTTAGCAATGCTGCTAACTTCATATCAAGAAAGCTCAACTAACTTAAAACTCGAAATATCTTAAGATCTAGCAAAACTTAGCAAAAAAGACTAAAGTTGTTGAAGAATCAAATTATAGTCCAATCAGAGAGCCAACTGCTCTTGGTAACAGTTTCTAATGGTTTTAAATACAATTTGGTTTCAGAATTCAAAGAATTGGGTTAAAGTAAATAATCAAATATGTATTGTTTATCACATCATTGCTACTCGTTTGTGATTGGTTAATCAGTAAAGTGATTTAGGTCATTGTTTACATAGTAAATGTCAAATTACTGCAATATTCGCTTTTGTTGACATAAGCACGGATGTTTATTACGTAGCTTCAAATGCCTCAAACGTACGGTATTTGACCTTTGATGATCACCTAAGGTATCGTAGAATAAACAATTTAAGAAATTTAACAACAAAAGAAAAAAATATCGAAAAATGCCAACTTTGCACCACATAAGTGCTACCATTTTTCACGACCACTGTTTCACAATAAGAATTATAAGCTTGTATTGTTGCGGCTGCTCAAGCATCTCAGCGGAACCAACATATCAAAGCCTGGTTCTCGAGCTTTACGCCGGCCTGGTTCTTCACAGAGTTCGATTGACCAATAATCTCGTCGAAACAATTAGTCACTCGGACGTATTAAAGGACTAACTTTAATTCTGATTGACGTTAAAAAAAATCCTTAATGATAGTCTATGTCCAATCTCGTGCTGAAACTTGTAGGGCTTCAGCCAGTGTTAGCAATGTTGCAAACTTCACATCAAGAAAGATCAACTAACTTAAAACTCGAAAGATCTTAAGATCTAGCAAAACTTAGCAAAAAAGACTAAAGTTGTTGAAGAATCAAATTTTAGTCCAATCAGAGAGCCAACTGCTCTTGGTAACAATTTCTAATGGTTTTAAATACAATTTGGTTTCACAATTCAAACAATAGGGTTAAAGTAAATAATCAAATATATATTGTTTATCACATCATTGCTACTCGTTTCTGATTGGTCAATCAAGTAAAGTGATTTAGGTCAATGTTCACATAGTAAATGTCAAATTACTGCAATATTTGCATTTGTTGACATAAGCAGGGATGTTTATTACGTAGCTTCAAATGCCTCAAACGTACGGTATTTGAATTTTGATGATCACCTAAGGTATCACAGAATAAACAATTTAAGAAATTTAACAATAAATGACAAAATATCGAAAATTCCAATTTTGCACCATATAAGTGGTAATGGCCACACTTGTGGGTTTGATGCTATGACGTTCGATGGGTCCATGGATAGCTTAGAGGTCACCCCAACCGTGTGCATTAACCTGTGGTTCCCCAGATTTTCCCTCCATGTGCCATTTTGACTCTCGCTGATCGCACAACACAGTTGTTGCCAGTGAAGATCTCAATTCGTCCCAGCTTGTACTCACAGCGCTTCACAGAGGCATCTAGACACACTTACTTGCCTTCTTTCAGGTTTCGCACATGTTCTTTTGACCAGTTCGATCTCTGGTTCCATTGTGGAAGGTATTTGCGAGTTCATCTTTTCCAGATCATGTCGACATAGGCTTGAGCCATTTTGAAGATTTTCTCAGGTCATAGTAGCGTTCACTAGATGGCATGAATAGAGCGCTAAGGTTTCCTCGTGCTAGCAGGAAATGATTAAGTGTGAATGCTGTCAAATCTTCTGGGTCACCACTTACTGCTGTCAGGGGTCTCCGTTGAGTGGTTGCTCTACAAGACATATTGCAGTACTGAGAACCTCGTCAGTGAAACTTCGGTTGTCCAGGATTGCAATCATGACTTTCTTGCAACAATGAACTAGTCTCTCCCAGATTCCACCAAAGTGTGGAGCTCCAGGTGGATTGAATTTCCAAACGATCTTTATCTGAGCTAAGTCACTCTCAATCTTGGCTTTCTTCCACTCGTTCATGAATTGTTTCAACTCGTTGGCTGCTACCACGAAATTTGTTCCGTTAACACTGATGATAGAGTTCGGGTAGCCACGTCTTGCAATGAATCTTGTCACTGGAGCTAGACATGACTCGGTGTCCAATAACGGTGCAACTTCGATGTGTACTGTTTTTGTTGCCAGACAAGTGAAGAGGCAGCACCATCTCTTCAATGTGCGTAGTAGGAAAATAACTTCCACGGGTCCGAATTAATCAACGCCGGTATGGATGAATGGGAACTCATGTTCATCAAGTCGTTCTCGGGGTAAATCTGCCATCAGTGGATGAATTGGATTGGCGTTCTTGTGTCTGCATTGACATATCTCGACATGATTTTCCTTAAGATTTCTTAACACGATGATCCAGTACTCTTGTTGGATCATATTACACACGTATTCTGTGCCTTCGTGTAGGTTGTAACGATGCGCTCTCGCCAACAGAAGTTATACAACTGGATGTTTTGCTGTCAATTGTATTGGATGTTTAGCATTGTAATCGGGATTTGCATGTTCCAGTCGACCATTCACTCGAATTCTTCCATCTTCTTCTATGAATGGTGACAATTTAGCAATGTTCAAGGTTTTAGAGATCTTTTTGCTATTTGTTACCGATTTCGATCACTTGGCACCAAGGCTTTGGCCACTTTTCTTCATCTATCTGGTTCCATGCCGGTCGGTTTAACCACCCGGGCTCCTTGAGGTCCTTGATGGACATCCCTCTTGTGCAATATCTGCAGGATTTTCAATGCCTTTGACAAGTCTAAACTGATCCGTGGAAGAGCTTTTCAGTAATTCTGCTGTCCTGTTGGCAACAAGTGAACTTCTTTGCTTCTTGTGAGCTGATTGTAACCACTGTACCACTGTAGATGAATCTTTCCAATTATAGATTTTGTCAATTTTCAAATGCTCTCTTAACATCTGCCTTCTGGGACGAACTTCTTAGACTGCGTCTTGAAGCTCTTACTTCGGAACACTCGTGTATCTGATAGGTGCTACGCGGCATTTTCCAATCAAATAGCTGAATTTTAACGTCGCCTCGTCTTGTAGATACGACACGATGAACATTGCTTCTTCAGACACGTCTTTGAAAATGAGAAGTCTCAAGCTTGTACATCCGTTCTCGAAATAAAGTAGATTTATCGACATCGTCCTTATTTCACTCAACTCAGAGCACCAATTACTGAATACTTTTGAGTGTTCGGCTGACAACTTCGTCCCATGCTTGTCCCATTGCTGCCTAAAAGCTTCTGAGTAGAAACCGCATGCTTATCCTGAAGGGTGAACATATCCCAAGTGGGTCGAACACTGCTGAGACAAAAATAGGAAAATTCTCTATTTATTTTTTCTGGAACTTCCCACTCAGTTCTACGAAAGCCTATTAAACTGTCCGTGTCTACATTCCAATTCAGTCCAAGAATTGAGGATCATTGTTGCTCGACTTCGAAAAGTTTTCACAACTTTCGTTGATCTGTCTGCCTCTTGTATTTGTGACCTGACTTTTTCGACACTCGTTATCCCTTTCGTCAAATTTAATCCACCTTTGCTGAGGAGTTTTCGAATCCTTTGGCGGATTTTGATTTCTTCTTGAGGTGTTCTTAATGACTTGAGAAAGTTCTCTATGTAAAAGTTTCTCTGAACGGTTCTGACGAGGCTTTCGTCGTTTACTGCGTTATACTTCGCCACTTGATGCAAAGCGTAATCTGCTCAAGTCGGCGAACTCTTCGCCTCAAAAATTTCCTGTATGCTCGTAGACTTCCATCCTATGCTCTGGATCTTCTCGCCAGAGAAGTCGTAAGCATCGACTGTCATCGCTTGGGATAGCAACTTGAACATTGCCTCTATATCGGCTGAAGCTGCTATTTGGTGTTCACGGAAGCAAAAAAATTCCGATTAGACACTGCAACAGGTCTGGCCCTGATAGAATTTTGTCGTTGAGGGCTACATCTTGATACTTTGCTGCTGCTTTGCACAATCTTCTGACTTTCTCGAGTTTAGGCGGGTTGATGACAGGATGATTTGGCAAATACCATTGAAGCTTGTCTCTGGTTTCATTCAGTTCAACTGTTCGAATTTGCAGACAGTCAGTGTCAATTCAGACAGTCAGTTCGAGCTTTGACGTCAGTGTCAGTGATCTCCCGATAACGCTTTCATCTTTCTGTAGGCCTCAATCTAGGGACTTGAGTTGCCTCAATGAAGAGTAGAAGTTATTTGGTAAATTCATTTCCTCTTCTCGCAACAGAAGTCCAACTTCGTATCTTCCACCAGTGAAGCGAGTTGTTTGCTCCAATGTCTTGATTGCTCTCTGTTCATCTCTGTTGAATAACCGGTGACATCACAATTTAAGGCGTAAGATTCGATGTTCAACCACTCGATGTTCAATACAATTGTCTTGTTAATTGTCCTCTGATACTAAGGTTACAAAGCGCTGCTGCTTGCTTCGCCGGTAGCGAAACACTTAAAGCCCATCCTATTTTCGATTGCACTGCCCACGGTGCAGTTTTCTCGTCTAACTTCTTCAATTCTAACGGGTGATGGATGTCGTAGCAGTCTTGTCAAAAGATTACTTGAACTTCATTTAGATTGTAGCTCTGCCTGGGCAAATTCCTCAAATGTGGGTAGCGATCTTTCAATCCTTGCAGATCTACAATGTGGTCAACCAACTTCAAATTCTCGTGAACATGAAACTGCACTGCTGTCAATGGTCGAGACTTCTCCTGTGCTCAAACCCTATCGGCACTAATTCAGTCTTGACCCCTTCTGATCCGTGGATTCCTGCTACAGAAAAGGACGCTTTTCGGCAATGCAGGTGCAGTGTAGATACGATTGACTTATCTACGAATGAAATTGAGGATCCTGTATCACACATTGCCAGCACGCTGAGGCTTAGATCACCACACAGGAATCTCCCCTGTGGTGAGGACGTGCCTCCTGTCTAGTAACAAAGACTTTAAACGTATTATTATAAACACTGCTATTAACTCATTATGTCTATTATATCTATCTATCAACTTCTGTAGATACGTACTTAAAAAGATGTAACACGGCCGGCCATACCAGCCACTTTAGTTGTTAGTTCCAAACGGAACCGAGAGAAAAGGCGCACACAGTGTCTAACGCGAGTATAAAGCAGCAGCTAAAAAGTGTTTCAGCCTTTATCTTTTTGACCTTCAGGCCTCTGAGCTTACTTTAGAGAGAATAGATAAACCGATAAAAGCGCATCACCACATGGCGCAGTCAGCAGGATCAAGTGAAACAATTCCAACTTTAAGCCAAATCCATTCTCCAAAAATTAATTCTCCTAGTATATATACCATCACAAAAAACATTCAAACAAACAAACGATACATAAACGCAATCACCAGACAAAACCCCAACCGGAATACATCAAATATAACACTCCAAAGAAGACACAGAGCTCCAAACAAAAACAAAATGGACACAACAGACATGAACTCAAAAAGCACACAAACAGATAATCAAGAAGCCTCCAACATCGGAAGAGGAAGAGAGCCAATCCTAGAAGAGAAACACCAACCACTGTTCCAATTCACCGAACAGCCAACCCCAGAGTACCGCCACAAGCTAAAACAAGTATTGGGAGAAGCTTTCCTAGCAGAAGCAACCGCAAAAGACAAAAACTTACTAAACATAATACGAATCGTGGAGAAGCAAGACTGGGACGAGCTCAAACAAGTGAGCAAGTACTACTACAACATCAGACGCGACTTAGGAATCTCCCCTTCTAGATGCCTCTTGTACGACGGAAAACTTGTAATCCCGTACCAGCTACAAAACACCATCATCAACACAGTACATAGGACCCACCCGGGACAAGTAGGAATGATCAGACTCGCCAACTTAATCTGGTTCCCCCACATCCACCGCACAATCAAACTCCGTGCGGAGAATTGCAAACAATGTACAGACCAAGGAAAAAACCTTTAACCCATAATCCCAAAATCTGATTTGGGTAAACTCCCCAAACTACTCGAACCCAACCAAGAAATACAATTAGACTTCGCAGGACCAATGCCAAATGAGTCTAACAATGAAACATACATACTAGTAGCAATCGATCACTTCTCCCGCTACCCATCAGCCGTAGTTCACCCCAATTGCGACGCGTCAACCGCTATAGATTTCTTACAAAAATATTGCGAATTTCAAGGCATCCCATGCAGTATACGCTGCGACCAAGCGCAAGCATTTAAGTCTAAATCATTCGACGTCTACTGTAAGAATAAAAACATCAAACTAATAATCTCCCCGACCCACGACCATAGAGCCACAGGCATGGTTGAAAGATTAATACAAACTCTGAAACGCAGACTGGCCTCGATGATATCAGACCCAATATGGTCTAACACAACCATAGCAGAAAAAATATCGGCTATAATCGAATCGATTAAACTAATACCCAATCGGGTCACAAAAATAACACCATTCGAAGCGCATTTCGGTCGCCCCCCAAACACCGAAATATCTAACATAGTAACTAAACCAAACAAAAATAATCTAACATACAACAAAATTAAATCTTTTTATCTAGACAAGAAGTTACTCCAACACGCCGCACTGACGCCGAGCGACATCTGGGACCACGATGCCAATAGCGAAGCGAAATTAAACATTCAATACCAAGAGAGACAAGAACCTTCTGGAGCCGAATCTGGGTCAGAGACGGGATCAGACAACACCCCACTGGGGAATCTTGCACAAAGAGGTACGATCATACCTTCTAAAATTACATTCCAACTGGGTGACAAAACAACAACCATTGATCAAACGAGAAAAAACCTAGCTCCTAAAACGATTAGAAGACGCGTACCAGAACCCCGGGGTACACTTAAACCACTTTGGTCAATAATCCCCGACGGTACAATTACGAACTACACCCCCCACACTATAACCATAGACAGTCATAATAGGAAAAATAGAGTAATAAGAAATAGTGATATAGCAATATCAAAAGAACTGCTCCAGAAAGCAACCGAAACAAACCAAGCAAGCCACAGCACAAAAGAAGTTGACTAAAGCAAAACTAGCCGCCCTAAGGCAGTCCCAAGTATTCGCAACTAAGCAACGAACAAATTTGAATCTCAGCCAAATCAAGAGCCCCAAAGTGAGGAAATTCAAAGTAAAAGCAAAAACACCCTGCAAAAAAGACCACATTATCGTAACTTCGTCGTCTCCCACGGACTTCATGAACTCGCCCACTACTCAAAGTAACCATCACCATAAGCAAGAGCCCAAATAGCCCTAATCCCAGAAAACGTTCAGCGGACCACACGGTACGAAAGCTACACGTGGAAAACATGTTAACCAATTTGCCCATAACACCAACCAACGACGAGCCCGAAATCGTTGACCTGATCGAATCCTCCGACAACCCAACCCGCCCGGAAATATCGATCCAGCCACCCTCAACTGACTTCGGTCAGTCCTGCATTATATTGTCTTCCGACTCTCAGGATTCGGTAATGAGCTTTCATACAGCAGCACCCTCGATCGTACCCCCAGAACAAGAACCAAAGGCCCAACCGGACCAAGAGAGCAGCATGGAACACGAGTTAGACAACAAAGAATAAAATTACGAGTTTAACACCCGAATTTTACTTCCCCGGGGGGGGGGAATGTGGTGAGGACGTGCCTCCTCTCTAGTAACAAAGACTTTAAACGTATTATTATGAACACTGCTATTAACTCATTATGTCTATTATATCTATCTATCAACTTCTGTAAATACGTACTTAAAAAGATGTAACACGGCCGGCCATACCAGCCACTTTAGTTGTTAGTTCCAAACGGAACCGAGAGAAAAGGCGCACAGAGTGTCTAACGCGAGTATAAAGCAGCAGCATAAAAAAGTGTTTCAGCCTTTATCTTTTTGACCTTCAGGCCTCTGAGCTTACTTTAGAGAGAATAGATAAACCGATAAAAGCGCATCACCACAGATCCTGTATCACACATTGCCAGCACGCTGAGGCTTAGATCACCATCCACTAGCTTAAAACGCACTACATGGAGTCCTCCTTGTGTGATGTTTGTTGCCACTGTCGTAGGATCTGAGGCACATGTTGTAGCCTCCTTCTTTGAGAAGTCACTGTGTTAAAGTTTGTTGTGTCGTCCTCCACAATTGTGCACGCTGCAAATTCTACTTTTGCAATCTTTTGACCGATGTCCAGGTCTCAGGCGCTTGAAACACAGTCTGAACTTCTGTACATGTTCTCGGCGTTCATTTGGCTTCACTGAATTAAATTTCTTGCAACTCCAGCCGCCGAGCAGTCCATCTTTGAATGGGCATCCTGAATTCCTTGGTTTTGTAGAATCATCAGCGTTGGATGCGAAAGTACTTGTTTTTGGTTTCTCGCGGCTTTGAGTTTGTCTGGGCCAACAAGTATTGAAGTATGAAGGCTGTTGATTCTAACCAATCATTGAATACAATCAAGTTTGCCGCTAGTAGTCGATGATCCTGTAGGTGTCGTAGCCACTGCTCTTCAAACTGAGGGGGAGAAATTCTGGTTGCTGAACTCAGAAACCCCTCGGATTCCAGGTTAATCTGAAATCCAAGCCGAGTCAAAACGTTAACCGTGTTTCTGACAACGTTTGCAAAACGAACAATGCTACTGGAGTCATCGTGTCTAGCAGGGGGATTAGTGTATTCCTTCTTAAGTTGAGATTCAGCAATGACTCTCGGTCTGCCAAACTTTTTGCAGAGCATGTCCTAGGCTTGATAATAAGCTTGTGAGCTGAAACCCAGTCCAGAAAATGGCGCTTATGCCTGACCAGTGAGGCTAACCGTCAGATACTGCATCTTCTCAGCATCGCTCAGCCGCTTTTGATGCACAATGACATCGCAGAGTTCTGCCTACTCGGGCTACTCCAAGGGATCTCCTGAAAACTCCGTTAGCTTGAGATTTGGCAATCCTCTTGGATCACCACTTGGTTGGTAATTTACCTAAGGGGTAGTTTGGCTCACCGTTGTTTGGTTTTGGCTTTCCATCGATCTTTTAAAAAAATTGTGCTTGGGACATTGGCCTCTCTGCCTGTCACCATAATTGATTAGGGATTCCTGGTTTTTTTAGGATACTCGAATTTTGCAGTTGCGTTGAGAAAAGTCTTGCACCAGGCTGGAACAAAGTGGTAGTTTTCGGGTAGGTGCTGAAGCGTTTGCCACCTGTCCTGTGTGACATTCTTATAAGGGTCGGTCACAACATTTGGGGATAGTGGTCGACTAGGGCTAGACTGTTGGGCCACTAATTCTGCCCAGCCTGCTAGCTTGCGTCTTGATTCAACACTTTCTAAGTTGTCTTCCTGAGACCTAGATGCTCTTGAACTTCCTTTTGTCAGTTCGATTTCCAGGCGCCTTTGCTCTTCGTCGACTTCAGCTTCCTTTCTTTCGTTTTCACGGGCTCGCTCATGCTGTCGCAAACGTAGTTCGTCTTCTTGTTGTTGCAACTTTAGACATAATTCCTGTTGTGGTTGTTGCTGTAAACGTAATTCTTGTTCTCGTTGTTGCTGCTGTAAACGTAATTCTTCTTGCCGACGACGAAATTCTATTTCCAAAGAACCTGCTCTATCTCCCACTGCCGCTCTCGTAGTCCTTGCTTTTATTTTCGAAAATTTTAGGTTTTCGAGCTCCATTTCGTCGATCTGTCGCCTTCTTAATGGGTTCTTTTCTGCTTCCTTGTGCAGCATAATGCGTGGAAGAGACCTCGATGTTCTCTTCGACGTTTTCGATCGCTCCATTTCCTGTATCAAATACAATCTCGTTTGGGTTCTTATCACCAGCCGATATGAATGACACTATGTTTGATTTCAACTCTCTGCGGTTTGCTGGTACTGTTTTAGAAAGCTTCAATGAATCTTTAGTCTTGCTGAAGGCTGTCAAGCAATCCGTAGCAATATCTCACTTCAACATTTGTACCAGTGCTGCATGAGTTGAATCTAAATTCGTTACCAGCTGTTCCAGTTTGTTACAATGCTTGCTTGCGGGAGTCGTCTAAAATTTCTGTTCCGAACTCTTCATTCAATTTTTCCTATAGAAAGATATACCTGTTTCCGTCATTGTGTAGAGTCGCAAGGTGTCTTTACGTTGGTTGAAAACGTAGCTGCGATATTCCTCAATTTCTCCTATTTTTGGTTTTTGTTCAAACAACCATTTGAAAGAATTCTTTTCGCCCAATTTTTGTTCGATGTCGGCAGCGAAACTCTCCCAATCCTTTGGCTCCAGCAGTTGCCTCTGTTGCTGTCCGTTTTTCTTGAGATCATCGTGAGTCTTAAAGAAACATTGATATGCTCTTTCTGCACATACTGTTTTGTTCTGAGGCAAGTGGCTTTTCACAGCAAGGTGTCCCTCAAATGTTTCGAGCAGTTCAGCTTGCTCACTTTTTAGTCTCTTGAGTTGGCCTGACATGTTGTAATCAGTCGTTTTCCAATTTCTATCAAGGCGCCTTCAGGGAACGCATCGTAAGGATTTCGTTCTTGTCCACCAAATTGAGTCGAAGATTCGTTGCTGTTAGACTCGGCGGACCAAATGTTGCGACTACTCAAGAATCTCAGCGGAACCGATATATCACAGCCTGGTTATCGGCGGCCTGGTTCTCCACATGGTTCGACTTACTAAAAATCTCGTCGAAACAATTAGTCGCTTGGACGTATTAAATGACAGTAACTTTAATTCTGATTGAAGTTAAGAAAATCCTTGGTGATAGTCTCTCTTCAATCTCGTACCCAAGATTGTAAGGCTTCAGCCAGTGTAGAGAAAACTTCATGTAAAGAAAGCTCAACAAACGTAAAACTCGAAAGATCCTAAAATCTAGCAAAACTTAAGATCTAGCAAAAAAGACTCCGGGTCGGCGGACCAAATGTTGCGGCTGCTCAAGAATCTCAGCGGAACCGATATATCACAGCCTGGTTCTCGAGTTTTACGCCGGCCTGGTTCTTCACTGGGTTGACTAACGTTCTTCGGTTGACTAACGATCTCGCAGAAATAATTAGTCGCTCGGACGTATTTAAAGGACTGTAATTTTAATTTTGTTGATTGAAGTTAAGAAAATCCTAAGGGATAATCTATGTTCAATCTCGTGCTGAAGTTTGTAAGGCTTCAGCCAGTAGCCAGGATTGTTGCAAACTCCTTGTCAAGTAAGCTCAACTAACTTAGAACTCGCAAGATCTTAAGATCTAGCAAAACTTAGCAAAAAAAACTAAAGTTGTTAAGAATCAAATTTTAGTCCAATCAGAGAGCCAACTGCCATTGGTAACAGTTCCTAATGGTTTTAAATACAATTTGGTTTCACTATTCAAACAATTGGGTTAAAGTAAATAATCAAATATATATATTGTTTATCAATCATTGCTACTCGTTTCTGATTGGTTAATCAAGTAAAGTGATTTAGGTCATTGTTTACATAGAAAATGTCAAATTACTGCAATATTTGCTTTTGTTGACATAAGCACGAATGTTCATTACGTAGCTTCAAATGCGTCCAACGTACGGTATTTGACTTTTGATGATCACCTAAGGTATCGTAGAATAAACAATTTAAGAAATTAAAGAATAAATGACAAAATATCGAAAAATGCCAATTTTGCACCATTAAGTGCTAATAGCCACACTTGTGGGTTGGATGCTATAACGTTCGTTGGCTCCATGGATAGCTTAGAGGTCACCCCAACCGTGTGCATTAACCTGGGGTTCCTCAGGTTTTCTCTTCCCAAAATCGGGGGGTGGACAAATTTTCGGTCCAAACTTGGTACATTTTTCAGTTTCGACTATTTTTGAGTTTTGAACAATTCCAAACTTTTTCAGTTTCAAAAGTTATTTTTTGCTGACTCATGGCTTCTGTAGCTGACTTGAAGTGGCGCCAACATGTGTGGAAACTAGTCACAATAAGCCAAATTAGTTCAAATTTGATTTAACAATTCAATTTGAGTCAAAATTGGATAGATCCGCAATTGGATAATACGGTGAGTGTTTTTGCGTCTATCGCAAAAAATATCGATAAAACTTTGTAACTAGTTTCAAGCTATAGATCACTAGATCCCATAGGTCACCTTTCCCAGCGTTGAAGTATCTAAAAAATCAGATAATGTTAATTGGATCGAAATGAAAAGAAGCCTAAATCGTGATCAAAATCAAAAATGTGTTGTTTGCCACTCCTATTCTTTCAATCCCCCATAATTTAACCCTGATTTTTAAACGCCTATATTTAACATCGCTATTACCTAAACCCCACTTTATTTCCCCTCAATTGAGTTAACATTCCAGAAAATGAAGGTAATTGAGATTACATAAATTCACATAAATCCAATTAATAGATTTAAAATGGGGTGAAATAAATGAGGGACGAATAAAACTGCCATTTCACAGGGACGAATGTCCACACCTGCAATTTCACCCCGATTCTGATCTTTAAACTAATGCTCAGGAGAAAAAAGCTAAGGACTCTAAAAACAAAATGATAACCGTTAGCAATTTATTATTATTAGCTAGTCCCTAATAGGGCAAATAAACGTAATTTCAGAAGTGAAAAGAACTATGGAACAATTCCTCTTTTGTTGCGTCTTGCAATATTTACTCCACTCGCTTTGAGTTAGCCATTTCAAAACAAAAAAATGTTAAAGAACAAAGTAAACTTTACAAAAGAGTAAACGCTGAACACAGTCAATGCGTTTATTGAAGAGCCTGCCACTCGGCAAGTTATGAAAAAGATTTGAGTGCTCGTCAAAAGCGCGTAGCAGCCGTACCCTCTGCATTACTAACAGACACGGAACTTTCAACCGGTTATCTGGTGATCTCTAAGGCAAATTTTGAACATCTCAGCAATTAAGGAAAATTATACAAACAGTCAATGCATGAGCACGAGGGCCGCTAACATATCTTTAAAGAGTTTTTACAGTTTGATAGCAGAAAAGATAAACAGAGGGCATCTTTATTTATGGTGATCCCCATGTGATATCAGCTATGTAAGGCTCTAAAACTTGGCGTGAAGACGGAACTTCAAAATTATTACCCTGAAACTTCTATCAAAAATACACATTTCATGTATTTATTCTGGGTATTGCACTGCTTGATGGTATGCTAACCTTCCCAACGAAAAAACGAAAAAATACAGTCCATTACTTGCTGCCTTTGAAACCATTGCTGAGATTGAACGCCCGATGACTTTGCCCCATTAATGCCTTTCGAAGTCGCCATACATATTCAATGTTATCAGCCTGCTATTTCCACCTAACCCAGGAATTTCAGCGGCAACTTGAAGAATTCAGATTGGAAAACCTTGTGTAATAAAACCACCAAGCGGTCCTGGCTCTTAAACCGATACTCACCTCTCCCTTTCAAAAAAGCGATAACAGAAAAATCAATTCAACTTTTTGTCGAGGACAATCTTAGGACGGAATTTAGATATCTTTGTTATCGAAAAAAAAGCCTAAAATATTTCTTCTATCGAATTATATCAAGAGTCCACGAACAGTAAAAATTTTGTTTTGATTAGCTTATTTAAGATTGTTATAAAAGTAGCTTTTAAATTAAGCTTAGATAGGTTCATTTTTATGAGTTTGTGCGCCTTCATATTGAGTTGGCTTTTGTTTTTTCAATTTAGATCAAAGTGGAACAAAGTCACTTCCGTGTTCTTTTTCAATCAATGACGTAAAGCGAAAAAATGACTCGCAATTATTCTGTGAACCACAAAGCATAAATCACCAAAGAATTGCTCTCGAAGGATTGACGAGGCAATTTAAGATTATTCTATGAGTTCAAAAAAACGCAAGCAGTCTGAAGCCGCACTCATGAGCGTCAATATTTTGTTTGCTACTTGAGTCCTTCGAATTTTAAATTTCCTTATTGTTCAAGGGGAAGCCCGAATAGAAAACATAAACCAAGCGCAAAAACACAGACCCCACAGGTGTTCGAAACCGGAACCTTCATGATGCCAGTCCAACATCTTAACCTCTATACAAGAATGGCGTTGACTCTTATTCGCTCACAATCGCTTCTATATTAGCATAAAAATTAATTTCAGAAAGAGGGCAACTTAGATCACTCAGAACGCAAGAGTGGAAAAATTCTAGAATAAAAGCGCCAAAACGGTAAAGCAATAACTTTTGCATAAAAAAGACACGGGTACAATAATTGCTTCAACTTCGTTCGAAAAAAATTAAAGAGTTCGGTGTTAAACCAATTTCGTGTTGAGTAAATTGCGGTATTAAATGATGAGGAGTGAATATATACGGTGTTACCTTATAGGTGGTTCAATAAATCGTGCGAAAAAAGTAGAGCCAGAAAAAGTAAAATATATCTCTCTCGATAATAACTGTTTTATGACGACAATTACTTTTGTTATTAGCCTCGTTTTAAGTTGTAAGCTTTTTATAAGTAACGTACTTCCACATTTTGTGTAACTATATCCCAACGAGGAAAATGGTTACACAGAAGATAAAATGCTGACAAAATATTTCATTTGCTTCCACAAAGCGTAAAATTTAATGCAATTAGTCTTTTCGGACACTGGCCACGTAATGACAAAAATGCACAAAACGCAAGGAAAGGGGGCACCGATAAGAAATATCTTCATTCAATCAGAGAGGCGCAAACCAGTTAAAACTTCACTCGTTTGTCCATTTGCACATCTTCAAGTGATAAGTTGACATTCTAGTGAAAAGTTGCGGCTTCTTACAAAATGGATTGTTTACCAAATCAATTTGACCAACTACTAAACTAGACTAATCAAGCAACTTTTTTTTAGCTTGCCATAGATAGTTGAATGAAAATCACCAGAAAAAATACGTTTCGTCGGATCTAAGAAACCCAACCACACAACGCATACAGTACACAAAAATTCTGTAGATAGTTTAAAATTGCATACGAATATGGATGTAAAAATGAATCAAATAAAATCTATGCTAGCTATTAAGTTCTTGCTTCACGTGGTAACCATCATGAGAGCCAAGTGTGGAGGTTTCAATAGTGGTTAATAATTCTTCTTCTATCTCCGATTGCGCCTCCACGCAGTACAGCTGACCAAAGCCACTGTCGCCGCTACCATCCGATTCCACAACAAAAGACGTATCAGTGTCGTTCTCAACTGCATTATCGACTAAAGTCACATTTCCATCCATTTCAGAGGCAGAAACATGATTGGGTCTTGAGTCTTCAGCGTCAACGAGAACCATTGGCTGATGGTTATCCCAATGTGAATTACTCTTTATTTCGCTAATTCCATAGACATCCTCAACAGGTGGTTTTGAAGGTACACAAAGTAAATAAAATCCGTCAGGGAGAATCAGCTGTATTGGCACATGTGATTGAGGCTCTTCTAGCTCTGAGGTCACTAGGTCACTATGTCTAGAACAGCTCAGATCGCCACCGTGCGACATTGCAGAACTGATTTCTTGTATCGGCTGAGCAAGGCTATCATGACTGGAATAATCTTGACCAGTAGCAGCACATGTTGAAATTTCATCGGCTATAGTTTGAGGAGCTAAACTGACAACATTTGAAACTACGATATCCGTTAAACCAGGTGTCATATGCTTGTTCCAGTTGCGGATTGTTGCTTTCGTGTTTTTTCTTTTTGTTTTCGAAACTTTCTGGTTGTCCTCCATCTCAAGCAGTTCTTCGCATTGAAATGATTTTCCATTTCCAGGGCGTAATTTTCTCGCCTTTATCTTCGAAATAGGTACCCGAGATTCTTGTGAAGTGGAATTGCAGCATTTCTTTGATCCAGAGGTAGCCCTCTCGTCTGCGGCAGAATTCTAAAAACGGTATAACATTTCGGTAAAACAATCTACAGATCCCAAATCTTCAATGAACAACGAAGGCTTCTATGGTTTAGTGCGTGCTCCATATGATCCCATGTTTTCTAATTGGCAGGACAAAAAGAAGCATTTGATAAATCTATTGATGACAATATTGCATACGTACAATTATTTTTGTTTAAGCAGAGCACTCATGATTCAACAAGACTCCATTATTTTTTTCATTTTATGTTTGAAAAAGCACTCTAATATTCAGGTAAATGTAACTGCAAAATGCCTGAATTTACACGAATCGTCCAGTAGTGTTTGGTACACCTGAACGTCACCTGAAACTGCAATTACCTGATCAGAGATCAGGCAAAAACTTTTTCTAGTCTGCATCGAAAATTAGAAAAAGCATATTCAGAGGAATGAAGTTTTGCAACTCTCATTTTATTTGCGTGTGACATTTACGCCTAAATCCACTCTGCTCTTCAAAGCGTACGCCTAAATCTACTCTGCTTAAGAATAGATAGGGAGGCTAGTCTCAGCGGTGGGCGAGAAAAAAAGGATGTAGGGTCCAAAATCGACCCTCAAATCGTGAACATCTGAATTTTTAGCAGCTTCATTTCGTTGGTTTTTCGTATTTTAGCAAAATTGCCGAAATCGGCGACAATGCCAAACTCGCCATACAAATTGCCGCCGTTTCTTCATCGCTGACTCCGGCAGCGAATTCTAGCGAAAATAGCACTGCAAAAATTGCCGAATGATCCCCCCGAAATCAGAGGACTAGATTAGAGTCGGCGACGAGATCAAAAGATGAGAGTCAATTACACTTTCGCTAATTTTCCAATTTTGAACGTGTCGCGCACACCGTAAAAAGCAAGAACTACTGACATATATACAAAAATTTTAAGACTGTCACTTTTTGGCGCTCGCTTACCTTCCTGATATTATTTGCGTAAAATATATGCGCAAAACAGCGATTTTCCGAGTAAATATACTCGAACAAATGTGCTTTTTGCAGCGAAATATTCACAGAATTGTACACCCAGCACCTACAACAGTTCTCAGAGAGAGCTGCTAAACTTAATTCGCTCAGGCTTTACCATTTTATCCTGTTTTGAGGACGGAAATCAACTTAAATTGCTCAAGCAATTTTGCAGAAAGACGGAAATTTTGCAAGAAAAAGGTTCACATGTTTACAAAAAATTGCCTCAAAAGTCGTTCGAAAGCAAATTATAATGTTGAAGTAATTGTTCTCGCGTGACAGGTGGTAGAATTTAACACTGATGTCACCAAATTCGGTAAAAAAAATTCAAAAGACCGTACATATTTTGGCGCCAAAATCGGTACAAGCAAAACAGTTAACTAAAACTTAATAAAAAAAGAGAGAGTCAAAATTAGCCAACCCATTTTAATTTTTTTTTTCGATAAAAGACAAAAATCTCACAAACTCAAAAAGAAAATATAATGGTGAGAAAAATTATCCACTCCACCATAAATCTACGCCTTTCCATACCTATAGTACTCTTATACCATCGTCGTATAGTACTCTTTTTAGACAAATCAGGTTCCAATTTTTCTATTGTCCTGAGATTTTATTGGTTTCTGGCCCTATGAATTTTTATATCCTTCCGTTTTATTTCGTTACAAAACGCTCAGAAAAAATTCGCATTTTAAAACAACGGTTCCCCTAAAAATTTCAGCAAAATTTGTTTGGGAGTAATTAAGAACTGGGAATACTTAAACACCTATAAAAGACTGATTGCCATCTGTGAAAAAAATAGCTGAAAATGAAATCCGAAGGCTCCAATTGTCGGCAATTCTTGCAATGTATTCTCTTACAATTTGATGACATCAAAAACGAACCACGGATAAGGCAAAATAAATTTTGAAGCAAAACTGCCTACCATTTCCTTGTCATCAGCACCACGCAAGCTATCCACAACCTCAAGAACCTCCTCTCTTATGCTCGCCTGCCTCTGTGAATTG
The DNA here is from genome assembly GCF_964194025.1 of Convolutriloba macropyga. NCBI lineage: Eukaryota > Metazoa > Xenacoelomorpha > Acoela > Convolutidae > Convolutriloba > Convolutriloba macropyga. The sequence goes on along the minus strand of NC_134468.1, from coordinate 44,662,348 downwards.
CAAATTTTTTTGTGCCTCCGTAAATTTTGAGTCAAAAGCTTTGATCCACACTCTGTACAATGAATTTTCCGTGCTTTGCAACGTGGCACGTGTCCCTCTTCATCCTTATCATTGTCTTCTGATTGGGAACAGACACAGGAAGATTGGGATGTGATTTTCAGCTGAAACGGGTGTTCTGCATTTTGTCAAATAAAAATCTTGGTCTTAACACTATTGAATACAAAAAAAATCAAAATGAGTAAAGCTGGGTCCTTCTGGCAATAATATTTAAATTTCCATATTATAGGAACATTCGCACTTTTAAAGGAAATTTATAGAAAACTGTACAGTGTGGAATCAAACTTTTGATACCATTTTCACGCGGTTTATCTAGAGAAATTACATTGAATGAAATATCTTCATACTATTATATACACATATATTATACATACAATTTATCCGGTGAAAAGCATCGTCCAAAAGGCATGTTTGTTGATCTTTAATATGCTATGGCAGGATCTAGCAATCCGGCATTCGAGAAGTTTCTATGCAGGAAGAATAACAAATTGGACTTTTTGATTTGAATGAAAGGCCATTTTCCTACTGCCTAAGCAAGATTCGATAAGCCATTTCTGTTGCTTTTATTTTGCCAGGTTTTGATTAACGGTTATAGACAATCAGATAAGCAGTAAACATTACAAATAACCTAAGCATCCAATACAATTTCTTACTCTTTGAGAAATCATATAGTACAGGTATGCACTTATTTCCTTGAACCGTTAAGAACAAAGCAATTTTCTTTAAATAAATAGTTATTTGTCAATCCAGGCACCAAAAACACCTATTCTGTGGACTGGATAATTGTGCTCTCAAACCACCCCAATATAATTAGTTTCAAAAACTTTACATCATTTTGGTGCCCTAGTGAGAAGAATGATTAAATTTTTAACTACGTTCTTCGCCCCAGAAGAACATCAATAACGTGAAAAGTTAGAGTTATAATTTTTCGACCAAAAAAACAAATGCTTTCAATAATGTCGAAAAGTAGTTAAATGTTTTGAGTGCAGCAGGAAAAATTTCAAAATTCAGGAAATTTTTGCCCATAAAAGAGACGTGCTCAGGTAGCTCACAAGCAGCGTCAAGTACAGCACATGATAGTAATTTATAGGTTCCCAAAAATTTATCCTACAAGTACAAGAAATGGTTTCGGGTCAAATAACTTAAGCTAAAAGATGAAAATGTTTCCGGTCAATTAGTCTAATGTGTTGTTAAACTCCCTTTAAAAATTGCTAAGCCTACAAAGCTCGACCTTAAGCAACTCGAAAAAAATTGTTTTAGCGAACAATCTCTTTAGTGTTCTTTTTACATCATTGGAATATTTTGGACTTTTTTGATTTCGTTACTTTTGGATTATATGCTTTTGATCCACCAACTTTTCAACTTTTTGAAATTTTACCCCAAATTTTACTTATCCTTATAGCTAATAAAAATAGATATTTTGCACCCATAAACACCTATTCTCTGGACTGTATATTTGTGCTCTTGAATATAATTACGTCAATATAATTAGTTTCAATATCATTAAATCAATTTTGTGACCTAGTGAGAACAATTAAATTTTTTTACTACGTTCTACGCCCCCAAAAGAACATCAATAACGTGAAAAGTTAGTTATAATTTTTAGACAAAAAAGCTTTCAATAGATGCAGCACAGCGAAATCGCCGACTAAACCCCGAAAATCAAAGGGCTAGATTAGAGTCGGCAACGAGATCAAAAGATGAGAGTCAATTACACTTGTCGCTAATTTTCCAACACCGTAAAAAAAACCTAGAGACCTATATACCAAAATTTTGAACGTGTCGCGTTTTGGCGGTCGCTTACTTTCCTGGTATTATTTGCGTAAAATACATGCGTAAAAGAGCGATTTAGCTAGTAAATATGTTGGAGCAAGTATGCTTCTTGAAGCAAAATGTTCGCAGAACGCTACACACAGCATCTACAACAGTTCCTAGAGGAGCTGCTACACTTAATTCGTTCAGGCTACACCATTTTACCGTGTTTTTGAAGACGGAAAACAATTTACATTGCTCAAGCGAGCAATTTTGCAGAAGGTCAGAAATTTTGTATGAAAAAGGTTCACATGTTTACAATAATTGCCTCAAAAGTGGTACGAAAGCAATTTATAACGTTGAAGTAAAACGGTTCTCGCGTGACAGGTGATACAATTCAACACTGACGTCTCCAAACTCGGTCAAAAATTTCAAAAGACCGTACATATTTTGGGTCCAAAATCGGTACAAGCAAAACAGTTAACTACAACTTAATAAAAAATGCAAAGAGTCAAAATTAGCCAATCTATTTAAAATTTGCTCCATAAGACAAAAATCTCACAAAAATGTTAAAAAACTTAAAAAGTATAATGTAGGGATCTTTCAATATATTTACATCATTTTTGTGCCCTAGTGACAAGAATGCTCAAAATTTTAACAACGTTCTCCACCCCAGACGAAAATCAATAACTTAAAAACTAGTTATAATTTTTAGACAAAAAAAGCTTTCAATAGATGTCGAAAAATAGTTCATCGTTTTTGAGTGCAGCAGGAAACAATTCAAAATTCAGGAAACATTTGACCAAAAAAGAGACAATCTCAGGTAGCTCACAAGCAGCGTCAAGTACAGCCCCTGAGAGTAAGTTATAGGTTCCCAAAAAATTATCCTACAAGTACAAGAAATGGTTTAGAGTCAACTGACTTCAGCTAAAAAATGACAATTTTGCCTGTCAATGAGTCTAATGTGCTGTTAGACTCCTTTAAAAAAATGCTAAGCCTACAAAACTCGTAATTACACAACTCAAAAAAAAGTTCTTTTTACATTATTGGAATATTTTTGATCTCTTGATTTTTGGATTATATGCTTTTGATCCATCAATTTTGCCCCCAAATTTTACCTGCCCTTTTCACTTTTAGCTAATAAAAAAGATATCTGCTTTTTCAACTCAGGTGCTTGTCAGTTTCAGTCTGAATACCACTTCCACACTTTTGCTCTCTAGGCGTATTACATTATTTATGATTAAGTCGCGCATCAGAATCATAGATCTATTTTTACTGACAGAAAGATGAGCAATATGATCAGGAAAACAAAAATTCTATGATTTAAACATTTTTACTCCAAATAATAATAATATTAGTGTACGTTAATTTACATACAAAAAGCCTTGTGAAATAGTTTTGGATTAAGTATTCATGACGCAACGAGCACTCCTATGCGAGCCTTCGGTCTAATCCTTCCAGGTAATTTTAAAAATGTACTTATATGGGATACCATGCATTGTGGGTACCAAACGTTGAAGATCAGTAAACATTTCACGCTGATGCGTTAAAAGTTTCGGATTTTTTTTTATTAATTAAAATAAAACGTACTAAATGGATAAACGATGTAATACGTTCTGAAGAATTATCATCGAAAAAATTCATTTTCTATCGAACAAAAATTGCCTACTATTGGAAAAAAAAGCTTCCTATTGGAATTGAATTTTGAGCCAAACCCAAATTGATTGAGCTAAGAGACAATGGAAACGAAGAGGCAACTATAATAAAAACGACAGCCAGCTAAATGAGAATCTCAACCTTTTGTACAAACATACGAAAGAAACCACTCTTTCAAGCATTGAAACTTTTCAGCTTTTCAATTCATTAAACCTGATTGGGGCAATTGCTAAAACAGAAATTCTCACTTCCATTATAATATCACCAAGAAATTTGTTCAAAGAAATGAAAACAATAATTTGGTAAAAATGTCACGAGCGATTAGAGGACTTAATTACAAACACGTTTTTAAGATATTGAAAAATGAAGCAAAAAAAGAAGGAATATTTTTTTCGGAAAAAAAGGAAATTATGTTGTTTGATCGCTGGATTGACTGAGCGGATATATTGTAGTTTTGTTAGAAAAATTATTAACCGTTGAAAACTTCACAAATCAAACTTTTTCCTATTTATTAGCTTGAGTGACCTTTTTGAGTGAATACTTCCATGATCACAACATCCGGATCAAACATGCTATCGCAAGCATCAATAAGCTCAAATAAATATTTTGACACTTCGGCACTTTTTGGTCTTACATCCTGATGGTATTGATTCCATCTTGAAGCACATTACATTGAAGAGTGTTTTTTACATTCGGACTTAGCTAAGACTTAGTTTTTCATCTGTAGTCTATCCATCGTGACCACAAAAGGCAATCTCTAAGGGATGGGTGCATCAGTTTTAGGTTTGCTTAAAAACTTTTCCAGAAGGCCATATTTGCAATTTGATCATTAAGGAGAATTGAATTAAACACTGACCAAGGGAGTACTGCTATGCAGCTGAGTTCCTTAATAAGTAAACAGGAAGTTTCCAAAAAACTACATTCGCAGCCTTTGAAAAAGCGCAAAATTTACGCGAAAACTTATCTTAATTGCATCAATTATTTGGGAAATAGACCTAGTGACACAGACAGCAAATTTCTGGTCAATATCATCAGTTGAACGCACTGACTGACAATGGGATTGAAACAGTTAGAGATAAAAAGAGGACAGGTTTTTCAAACCGTTGCAAGTATTCGAATTTGGACCCAATTTTCATTAATTATTTCATTAAAAACGAATTATCATAACTCATACGAAAAAGTATTTGAAAGTTTGACAAGGGAATTAGCAAAATCTTCAAAACGCAAACAAAAGCGTGTTTCAGAGTTGTCAGCACCAGTAAACAGAAGACATGACACCATTCTAGTGGACCCAAAAACATACACAAGGAGAGGGCAAAAACGGCAGATCTCAAAGACGAACCAATAAGAAACAAAGCTACAAAAATAGAGATAAAAACAAAGATTTCCTGGCAGATAAACGATGCAATACGTTTTCCGCTCTCTTTAACTATGCTTTTGGGTCCACTAGAATAATAAGAGTCATCTGTTTAATGGTGCCGGCAATTCTGACAGCAATAGTTTGTCAAATCTTCAAAAGATTTGGACAATATTTAGACAGCAGATTGCTGATCAACATGCTCCGTTAAACACAGTGTCTGACGTTGGGATTGAAAACACAGGCCTATTTTTTCTAAGTTTCAAAGAGTGTTCGATTTTGACCCGGAGTTTCATAAGTAAATTTTATTAAAACCGAATTATCATAATTCATACAAAAAGTATCTGAAAGTTTGACAAAGGAATTAGTTAAAGTCTTCAAAACGAAAATAAAAACGTATATTGCAAAACTATCGGTACTAAAATTGTCAAAACCAGTAAACAGAAGACTGAAACCAGTCTAGTGGACCTACAAGCATATACAACGAGGGCGGACGAAAGAGAGCGGAAAACATACTGCATCGCTAATCTGGCAGGACTTTCTGTTTTGTATTTTGATCTCTATTTTTGTAACTTTATTCCTCACTGGTTCTAATTGTCCTTGGAACCTTTCGTTTTTTCGATCTCTTTATGCATGCTTTTGAGTCCACTACAAAATTTTCATGTCTTCTGTGTACTGGTGCTGACAATTCGGACACCAATAGTTTTCCAATATACTTTTGTTTTACATTTAAAGCTCAATAAGTTTGTAAGCCGCGTTTTGCGCAGAGACAAGTTCCAAAAGGAAAATTTTTCAGATACAAGCAAATTTTCTTCAATAGGAAGCGAAGTTGGTCCATCATAAAAACTGTTTGAAACAATTGATAATTTCACAAACGAGTTAGTAAAAATGTTTTCAATAATTTTTATGATAGAAAATCGCTTCCTATCGAATAAAATTGGTTTCTATCGGAAAAAACTTCCTGTTGCAATTGTCTCCGCGAAAAAAAACGGCTGCCAAACTTATTGAACTAAGAGATAAGGGAAACGAAGAGCTATCTTTATCTCATTATACCTAGATGTATACGAAGAGGTAACATTATGCCTAGTAAGAATCTCAAACTTTTAGGAGAATGATAAGAAAGACAACATTATTTCAAACATAGAAACAAACCATTCAGCAATTCATTTCAGAAGGCCTGATCGTGTCAACTGCTAAAACGGAAAATCGCACAACCATTATTATTTTGCCAATAAATTTATTGAGATTAATGAAAACTATAGTTCATTTTGTAGCTACGGTTAGGCTAAAAAAAACTTGCCACGAGCCATTAAACGTCTTAATTCCAAAAAAGTTTTTTAAAACCAAAAAACTGTTAAGAGAGAAGCGAAATTCGGAGATAGATATACGTTGATTGATCTCTGGTTTGAGTGAGCGGATATATAGTGGATCAATTTATTAACGATAAACCTTTATCAACCAACTTTTTCCAATTTGCTAGTTTTTTGAGTAAAATTAGTTGCACTATCACGACAACATCGGCCTCAAACGTGATATCGCAAGCATCAAAGAGAGCAAAGAAATAATCTGACCCCTCGGAATACTCTGAGCCCTCGTCAAATAAATAATCTGAGCCCTCGTCGAACAGATTGACTCGCGTTCTGAACGAAAATTGCTTCCTATCGAACAAACTTTGTCCTATCGAACTAATCATAAGACATCATTATTTCAAACATAGAAAAAACCATTAAGAAATTCAATTTAGAAAGCCTGATTTAGCCAACTGCTGAAACGGAAATTCTCAATTCCATCATTACTTGGCCAATAATTTATTGAGATTTATGAGTTCAATCTGTAGCTACGGTTAGACGGTTAGGTAAAAAAAAACGTCTCAATTCCAAAAAAAATTCCAGAACCAAAAATCTGACAAAAACCGGAGCGAAATTCGGTTAAAAAAGAAATTATGTTGATTGATCACTGGTTTGACTTAGTGGGTATATTATGAAACAATTTATTAATCATTACTTTTTAAATTTACCAGTTTTTTATTAGAATTATTTGCATGATCACAACATCGGCATCAAACGTGATATCGCAAGCATCAGTGAAAGCAAATAAATAATCTGACACTTCGGCACTCTGTTGTTACATCCTGTTGGTATTATTCCGTTTTGAAGCAAAAGAGTCTCTTTTTATTCGGAATTGGCTAGGAATTCATTTTTGTGGTCCATCAATTGGATTAATGGATATAAATGTCTAATGAAAGTGTTGCGTCAGTTTCAGATTGTGCAATAAAACTGTTCCAGATCGCCAGATTCGCATGTTGCTCTTGGGGAATTTATCAAACAATCAGACCATTTCAAGCCCTGTCGAACAGGCGAAACGGGATAACATTGGTTATTTCCGATTCCTCAAGCGAGATTGCATAACAATTTGGATGGAAATGAAGCACTGCTGTATTGCAGAGTATAAGTAATTCAGCATACTAAAAAATTCATTTTGAGCCTTTGAAAAAAGTCTGAAAATTTTACGTTTTTACCCTGCTTTTTAAACTGCAGCCATTATGCGGGTGAGAGATAACTTTAGTGACACATAGCCGGCAGATGTGATCAATAGCCCCGTCGAAAACATTGACTGGCATTCGGATCAAAAAAATTGCTTCCTATCGAACAAAATTGGCTCCTATCGGAAAAAACTCCTGTTGGAACTTGTCTGCGCAACAAACCACGAAAATTGTTTGAGCTAAGCGACAAGGGAAACGAAGAGGCTAACTTTAATCTCATTATGCCTAGAGGTATACGAAGAGGTAACATTATGCCTAGTAAAAAAACATCAGCCAAACGATAATCTCAAACTTTTAGTACAATCAAAAGAAAGACATCATTATTTCAAACATAGAAACAAACCTTTTAGCAATTCAATTTAGAAAGCATGATCGTGCCAACTGATAAAAGCGAAATTCTCACTTCCAATATTATTTTGCCAATAAATTGATTGAGAATAATGAAAACTGTAGTTCATTTTGTAGCTACGGTTAGTAAAACAAAAAATCTGCCACGAGCCATTAAACGTCTTCATTCCAAAATTTTTAAACGGGAAATCTGTTAATAACAAAGCAAAATTCGGAGATAAAAGAAATTATGTTGATTTGCATTTTAAATAATTTGCATGATCACGACAACATCGGAATCGAACGTAATATCCAAAGCATCCGTGAGAGCAAAAAAATACTCTGGGACTTTTTGTTCTTATATCCTGTTGGTATTAATTCCGTCTTAAAGCAAAAGAGTCTTTCTTTACATTCGGACTTGACAAGGAGTTTATTTTTTGGCCCATCAATCGCATGCATGGATAGCAATGTCTAACGAAATTGTTGCGTCGGTTTAAGGTTGGGCAATAAAATTGTTCCAAATCACCAGATTCGAATGTTTTGGCGAATTGATCAAACAATCAGAACATTTAAAAAACCTGCCTAAAACCTTGACTATTCCCGATGCCTCCAGCTAGATTGCATTACAATTTGGATGAAAATTAAGCACTGCTGTCTTGCAGAGTTTATGGAAACCGGCACATTACAAAAAATTACATTTTCATTTTTTTTTACAATTTTACGCTGAAATTTACATAAAATATCTACATAAAACTTTGTGGAAGCTTTAGTGACACATAGCCGGCAGATCTGCTCAATAGCCGCCGTCAAACACAATGGCTGGCGTTCGGATCAAAATTGCTTCCTATCAAACAAACTTGTTTTCTGTTGGAATAAACTGCCTTTGGCAACTTGTCTCAGCGCAAACGACAGTTGACAAACTTACTGAGCTACTAGACAAAATAGTGCACTAAAAAGTAAACACAAAGAGAACGGAAACTCAGCTGTTTTCAAGGACAATAAAACTCAATGCGAAACAAATTTAAAATCCGTAAAAACAAAAACTGAGAAATCTTGCCAAATGAGGAAGCTTTTTTGAAAAAAATCACATCAAAACAATGATTCGAAACACAACCATATAAATTTGTCTTTGACAACATCACAATACTCAACGTTTAGAAAGCAAATAACATCTTTTCAAAAACAAAAATTCTATAAAATTACTCAAAAAAGCGATGGCCAAATCAATAAAAAAAAACCATTAACAAACCAGAAAAAATGGAATAAATTTTGTTGCATAGAAGACCAAATAGACTTTTCATCAACCAGACTGAGTGAAAAACAAGAAATACGGATAAAGATTTAAAAAATTATGAGAACAAAATGACAAATCACAAAAAAAAGAAGAACAACTGTCAACATAAAATAAGTTCAATTAATCTACATTAGAAAGCCACAGTTGAACTTGTCAATAATGGGACTGAAATCCAAGAGAACAAAAGAAAAGCAAATACCCTGAGACTCAAATAATTTTGACAGCACATCAAGTGCAGGTAATAAAAACCGTAAAAAAATGAAAAACAACAAAATGAATTAGGTCTCAATAGAAAACTATGGGTACGCGTGTATTAATCGAAACTTTACGATCACACACCAGAAAATACAGGCAAACCTCAAATCAATTTTCTAACACAAGTAGCGTTTAGTTCTGAAATACCACTAGAAATGAACTGAAACCATTACCTTTAGAAGGTCGATTAGACGTGTCATAAAAGATTTTAAGTTAAAAATATTGAAAAGAACAACAAATACGAGCAAAAGTCAACACTTCACTAGGATTTTATAAAAGAGCAAAGTCAAAAACATTTACCTGTCTAAAGACGTTGGAAACATTATGAACATCAAATTTAGATCAATTCTGTCTCATTAATGTTATTGAGACTTGTCATTAATGATGCTAAGTGACAGGAAAACAAGAATAATAATAAATGCAGGCAATAAGCTCAAAAATTCAACATTTTTCTGAAGCCAAATAGTGTTAAACATGTATAAACTTTAATAGTATTAGTGGAGAATTACCATCGAAAACATAAGTCAAATTGCAGTGTGTGAGAAAAAATCTGTCTTCCCAAAAACCGAAAATTTCATCAAACATGTTCATCATTTCTCAGTCCACTTATAAACCAGTTCGAAAAAATTTCCCGCCCTTAAGCTACTCGCTTTTACGCACTTTTTTCTACTTCAGCGCGATTAAAATCAATAGTCTAAATGTGACTTCTCACTGACAAAAAAATCGAAAATTGTGCGATAAGTTTTGATGCTTCCGGCTTATGTATACATAAATCTGAAATTTTTGATCAGAATCTGGACAATATTAATCTAATAATATAACTAACGAATGACAGATCGGACAGTTTCTCGTCAATTTGGTTTCTTATGTAGGCCACGTCTGGGATGTTAGTGGAAGTAGCAATCGCAATAGGAATTTTGCAGACTAGGTTGTTTCGAAACCCATTTGTCAGCTTTCGTTCTATCTTGCACACTAATACACAATAAGAGTTCTCGCGGCGCAGCCAACACGCCTGTTCCAAGACGTGACATTTTAACTCGGCAAAGGTATCTAGCACCAGATCACATGTATGGCACTGAAAGGTTTTATCATCTACGTGAGTTGCGAGATGTCTTTTGAACGCGGTCTTGTTTTTGTTGAAAACGGAACCACACATGGTGCATCGTTGGAAGTTAGCGCTAACGACATATTTCGACTCGTGCGTTGACAACCAATAATTGGAAGAGCTACCTTCGTTACCGAGCTGGGGACAATTTACGTGGCAAAATTGACACGCATTCAAATGAGAGCGAACATGAATGAGAGTGAAATGATTTCTCATCTGATGCTCTGAGGCAAACTCAAAGGAGCAGCCGCTGCATTTAAAAATTTCCGCAACATCGTTACATGAATCTTTGTGGAGCGAAAGGTCGTGTTGAGTAGTTGTGGATTGCACATCACTATTTGCAGATTGTTCTAGTATTGCTGGACAACGCTCTGTCTCTGCAGTGACTTCAGTTCGTTCTGGCAGAACTTCAGCATCTACCAATAAACTATGTCGAGGCGCTTCATCAGTGCTCGACGTATTCGGCACGTGAAACTTTTCATCGTGGAGATGTTTCAGATATAAATATTTGAAGGTTTTCGAACAAAAATGACACGTTGTCATGTCATCAAGTTTGTGAACTAATTCAAATCTCCTTCTTGCGTAAGCCATTTCATTTATAGTGTGATTCAATTTTCTGCACACTTTCTCCTCTGGAAGGAGTCTGGACGGTTTCGAAACAATTTTCTTCAGGTGGGCTTTTTTCACCTGCAATTGTTTCTGCGGTGACGTTGGCTCCTTTTTGATGAAATTTTTCTTGGCCCTACTACTATATTTCTTAGCGAGGATTTTGCTTCTATTTGACTTCGATAATGACGCTCCAACATTACATTCCACAACATCAGAAAGAACCGTATCAACTGATTCATTGTTTGTACAAACGTCAGTTGTTTTCCCAGTTGCATTAGATAAAGATAATTTTTCCAGGCACTGGTTACCGTTTTCACTCCCACCCGCTTCCAGTTCAATTTTGGTAATTGTGCTTCCCTCTCTTTCAAAGTTGGAGTGTTGATGGTGGTGGTCATGAATCCTTTCCTGGTGTCGAACTCCATCCAGATATACTACCGAAAGGGCAAATGAAGAACTAATTCCAATATCTGCGTGATCAACTTCAGCTGGTATCTGCACTGCGTTGCTTACTGCACAATTATTTTGGCCTCTAGAAAAATCAAGAACATAAACAGGATTATTCGACTCCAATGATGATAGGACAATATTGCTATCTGATATCTGCATTTTTTCACTGCACAAAGCATAATTAGTGGTATCGTATTCTGATACGGGTGATGATTTTTTTCGGCAGATATCAGTTTGAGAGCCGGTAAATATGTGGCTGATCTCTGTAACATCATCAGATTCGTTGTCCGAGGAAGAATCGTCAGAAATAAGACCACCCCAAACGACACTGCTTGTACAATCGACAGACATTGTGGATAATAGAAAGAACGAAGAAAATATTAGAAAGCGCTTAACAAACACGGAAAAGACAGAAACCGGGACACAGATAGCATACCATCCCTTCACATAGCTGACCTGAAAAATGCCTTAAATAATTTATACCTGATTCAGAATGAATGACGCAAAAATTTGCCACCAAATTTTTTCAACATTGTTGAAGATTTGAAAGCTTAATAACTCAAGCCCAAAGATTTTCAAAATAAAATTACAGAAGAGTACAAGTTTTCTAATCTAAAGTGAAAACTCTATAAACGAAAGTCAGGCGAAATCAAAGCTGGTTCTCGAACACTTAACGAAAATTCAAAATATGTTCATATAAGAAGTTTCACAATCACAAAACAATGTGTTATTGATTCCCACGACGAGTGAAATTGATTCCCACAATGTGTGAATTGGATTCTAAAAGCATCACTGCATTGTAAATAAAAACTTCAAAAAACGAAAATTGTTGTAATTGCAGCCAAATTACAGCCAATTTCGGATCATTACAAGCGCCACAGGTAGGCAAAAATGCAAAACATCACTGTTGCTGTAACAACTAAACGAAGAAAGAATTGAACAATAACCGTGGAGATCATTGCAACTATTACAATTCAAAAAATTTTGACAATATCAAAAAATTTTTGACATAATGTTTACAGAACGAACGAGACAGCTCTTCAAGCTGAAAATCATTTAATAGTTAAGTTCTGAATTATCACTCCAGGTTTTGAAATCGAGGGCAAGTAAAGCAGTCGAAATCCACATAAAATGAAAAATGTTAATACCCTATTTCATACAGCCCAATTTTGTTAGTTTTCTCATTATTTGCACGCTTTCACGTTTTTCTCAGTCTTTTTTGACTCCCGCACAAAAAATTGATTTATGATAATGTTTCGCCATTAACTTAGAGTAGGCTAAAATACTGCGCACCAAATACAATATTGTCAAGTTTTCGATGTTTTCTTCAAAACGAATCGTTAACGTCAATGGTCAAAAAGTAAGGCTCGAGCAAAAAAAACTCTTTCATAATCAAACTTTGGCTTTAAACAAATGCGCATTAACTTCTCACTAATTGTTCCGAACGACTTTAATGGGGCGAGGAACTATATACCCAAACGGGTTTTTTGTTCAGTCAATTTTGGCCGATCGATATATTCATCGTAGAGAGCTAAGAGTCGTATCATCAGAAAAACCGACCAGCGTAGAATATGGAATTAAAAAGATTTTTTGATTTTTGCTTTTTCAGGGAGTTTTGTGAATAATAGACGGATTTCTGTTGATTTTATTCAGATTTTCCAAAATTATTGCCTATATTTTTTGTCAGTTCTGTGAAAATAGGTTAAAATTGTTTTGAAAAAGGTGTTATTGGTTTGTTTTCTAAAGATCAACAAGAGTGAAAACTTTGATCTACTTCTTGGCCCAAATTTCTGCTACTTATTAAAAAAAATTATCAGCATTCCTTAGTCAACTTTGCTTAAATGGGCCGAAAATGAACACCTAAAAATTGCTGAAACAATTTTCATGAACTCATGAGGGGACTAATTCAACTCTCCGCGCTCTTGAGAAAGTTTTCAGGGTTGAAAATTCTGCCGGTTTTTAATTAACATAATTCGATAATTATACAAACAGAGTCATTTTTTTGATATATGAACTTTTTTCGTCAAATTATCTATATGCAATAAACTGGAAACCATAGCATGTTCATAATAAGCGAAGAGTAATAACAAGGCTAGTTTTGTTCTGATCGTTAAATTTTGAAATCCAAAACCAATCCAGATTGTTATCAGTGGCTCTTTTTTTCTAAAAATTATCCACTTTTTTGTTCATTACAGATCAGAACAATTCATATCAAGCCTCACTATTGACAGGTCAAAATGGCTTCATGAACAATTGCAAGTTAATGTTCTTAAACTATTTAGTCGAAAGCTTTTTGTCTTGACTTTTAAACTCTGTTTTAAACTGTTTTCAAAATAAAATAGGGATTACAAAGCTTTGCCACCATTTTTCACTTATGTTTAGTCACCTTGCGGCAAATACAAAATGCACGTTCAGCTTAATTAACTTTATTCTCTGCGGTGACTTTACGCTTTAAACAAATGTTCTCTAGTTTCAAAACTACAAGTTTCACACAAAAAAAATGATTTTCGGACATTTGTCCATTTTTCAGGTTTTCTTTGGTGTTTTCACATTATCAAAATATTGATAGGGCACTTATAACTTTATAGGTGCAGAAAATAGGAACAATTGAACATATAATTTTCCATGGAATGATTATGGTTTTAACGGCTTCGACAACGTTTTCTAGAAGAATTTCATGAAATTCATTTAGCTTTTGTCTTTGTCTCTTGTTCTTGTAGCCGTATGAGAATTTCTGAAAAATCGTATGAAAAAATCTTAATAATAACAGGTCCGAATGTCTTATCTTATGTAGCTATAAAGGATCGTATTACAGACGTATTTATTGACTTCAGTTCATATCTAATTGTTTTCATTACTTTGGAACCAATTGTTTTCAAAACACGACCGTAATTTTTGTTTGTTAATTTTGCCTACTTGTTTCCGAGTATCATTAAGGAATGGTTCCAATATTTTGCTAGTGAAGAACAATGAAATAGTTATTTTGTTAAATTTTGGATTTATCTCCCGCTATTTAAACTTTTCTAAAGATAGACATCGAGTTTTGGATCTTAAGTTTATTGTTGTCATTTGATTTTGTTGTTCGTCTTGTTCGTTATTCTTAATTATGAGAAATCTCGTCGGCCTTTTGCATCCCCTCCTCATTTGGCAGACAATTAAGGCGAATTTTAGATGAGCAGGGTCGGAATATTATGCGCAAACGCACATTACCGAGCCTCCTTGTTTAAAATTCAACTCAAAGTGAGATCGAAAAAGGTTGAGATTAAGAGGCAAAAAAGCTGGAAACGGATGCAAAAAGAACAACAAAAAACATTCAGAAGCCGTCATCAATCAATTTATCTAATATATTGAAGCAATTGAGTTCACAATACATGAATCAATAAGTGCCGGGCACTTTTGAGGACTTTAAAATCAGACAAGATTACAGATAAATACTTCATTTGGGACCAAATTATCTCGAATCCTAACTCAGCTGAAACCTATTAAAAAAATTACATGAAACGGCTTAGACACGTTTTGTTGTAATGCATATTTTGTGGTCATCAACAAATGCGATATTCCGCTTTGTATTTCATTTAAAAATTGCAGGAATTTTGAATAAAAATCTGTGAATCGGAACATCGAGCAAAATTCGATTTAAATGAAAACTGTCCTCAAAAAAACTTGATTGGCCACAACTAATGCAGCTGAGCACCACGAACGGCTCCCGAAAGGTTCCCGAAATATTTGGCGTTGAAGTTGATACATACAGAGCGTATTTGTCACAAATTTCTGCCATAACGGACCCAATTCAATCTTATTTTAAGAAACTGTAAACTACAAGAAAATTTATGATTTCTGGGATTCAAGTAATTTTCAAACTAAACTCCGCGAGTCGACTGCAAAAAGCATTCTTTTACCATTAAAATGAAAGAGACACAAAAGATGACAAGTTTTGGAAAAGCTTAAAGAAAAAAGAAATCGCAGGCGTCTCAATAGAAAATTCTAATGTAAAAAATTTGCATAACGCTGAAATCCAAAAATTCAGACTGCTCGTTAACCCTTCCCATGAAATTTCGAGCAGCATGAATGCTATAAACAATGCTAAAAAGCATCTCGACTAACTGCATTTAAGATTTCAACTTTTACAATTTTTTGGCGAAAAACAGACAATAAACTGATTGAACAACAGATCGCATAAAACCATAAACTCTAAGATTTCCGTAACTACAGATTGACAAAAGACTGCATTAAAGCATTAAAGAATAGCAAAAATTAATGTATTTCCGAGAAAATAACGTGATAAGAACGTGATCAAATACAAACACTAAAATAACAGACTAACGTCTGGAGAGTGCTCTCAGACGACCCGATGACTTCGTCAGTATCTAGCTGGTGCTTAGGGAGGGTAGCTTAAGTTTGACTGGGAGGGAGTTGAGTAGAAAAGCGTGCGGTGTGGGAACTTAATTGGGGTTGCGGGAAGCGTACGGTGTTAGAATGCTGTTCCAAATCAGCTGTTCCAAGTCAATGATAAAAAAGTCAAAACTGAAGTTATGAACAAAGTTGCTTCACCAACACAACAGGAAGCGGGTAGAATACCGGTAAAGAGCCATGAACCAATGTCTATACTAAACAAAAATATTTCATAAAAATAAAAGTGCATAAAAGATAAAGGAAAGAAATTTTCAAAAAATGCAGGCACAATTGTTAGCTTAGGGCTGAAGATAGGAGGGAGGGCACGTGGAGAATATGCAGTTTGTGGAGTTGGGGTGCGGTGATGGTAGGTGAAATTTTAGCAGGTAGTTTGGGGGTATGTAGGTTAGGGGTAGATAGGTAGGAGGGTTGGGGTTAGGTAATTTAGGGGTAGGTGGGATGGGGTCAAGTAGGTTGGTGGTGCATAGGTAGGTGGGCAAGCAAGTTGGCGTAGGATAGCCAGGTAGGGAGGAGTATATGCGGGTGTCTGTAGTTATGATATTTTGAGAGGGAGGAGAGGAGGGACTTCTTTGGTATGAAAACTTCGCAAAATGACTTTAAAATTTTCATTATTACCAGAACAACTTTCTTAAAATAGCCGGCAGATTGTCCGAAAATAGACGCCGCTGACCGGCTTTGTGATTGTAACAGTTGGAACGCCTATCTAACGTTTTATATGATGATTTCAGTCTCCTAACTGCAAGACAAACAGCCGAAAAATAGCCGCCGTTGACCCGCTTGGCGCTCATTGGGATTGAAACGAAAAAAAAAGAGAAAATAAGATAAAAACTGACATAATATTTCTAAGTGTCAAAGTGATCTTATTTGTCGCAAATAATGCATATTTGGCAAGATTCCAAAAACTGCACTTAATTCAGTTTTTAAACAGTAGGCTATTAAGCATGATACTAACGCCAGCTAGCAATCGCTTTAATGAACTTAATACCATTGCTTTAATGAACTTAATGATAACCTAATGCACTTTGACTTAATGACCGGGCTTTATCGTTTTATCCCGTTTCTTTTGATTTAGCTCTTTTGACATTGACCGTACTCACTAAATTACGTAAATCAATGCTTAAAAAAATTTAAAATCCATTCAGTTGAAACAGTGAGTAAAGTAAGTCAGAAGTCAAACGTGAAAGTCGTGACTTATGTAAAACGAAAAACGTGATCAAAAGGTAAAGCGAATTAAAAAAAGCGCCTAAATAATAGCCGTTGAGAGGCTGACGACGGCTATTAATAAGATTAATACTAATACCAATTAGCAGTACACACAAACAAACTTAGATTCACTGGGTTTTTAAAAATAAAGTATTAGTACACGGGCTTTATTTGCTTATCACGTTTCGTTTTATTCCGCTTACTGACTTTGAACTTACTTTAGTAAATGTGTTCAATGATTTTTAAATTCCATTCAGTTGGAACAATGAGTGAAGTTAGTCAAAATTAAACGTGAAAGTCGCAACTAATGTCAAATGGAAAATGTAAAAAGAATTTTAGAAGGAGAGCATCTAAAAAATAGCAATTGAGAAGCTGACAGCGGCTATTAATTAGAAGTCATGATCGAAAACATTGGTGAAAGTTCAATTCATGAAACCGTAAAAAGACGCTCAAGTTTACAATAATTTCATCAAACTTAGCTGGAAAGCAATTAAACGCCTGTTTCTCGGTCAGTGTCAGATTTGCTAATGCCTCAACTTCAACGGAGGGCTTCAAAAATTATTTTCTCCAATGTCACAAATAACATTTATTTCTCATAGTTCGCGCAATTCTAATCTCCACAATCACCTTGATAGACGAAAATAATTCATCTAACGTAATCACCCCGTAAAGAAAAACGATTTGTCAAATTTGCATTGGGCACCAATTATCAACAAAGAGAACAGAGTTGCAAACAAATTTTTTAATGGAAGAACAAATATGGCATTTGATAAGAAAGCATCTACTTAAATATTAAACTCTCTTCTACAAACACAAAATCATCAGAGCAAACAAAATAACGATTTATACGCATCACAATAATTATCTAAATATGCATGTATTTGTCGATCTTGAGTAACATGTATTGCAAATGACCAAAATTGATCCCGAACACAACAACGACAGATTTAAATTGTAGATTCAAATCACAACCACAATTCGAGATCGGGAAACCCCGAAAAGGACCATAAGCTCATCAAAAGTTGACCAATTCACAGCACAACACAAAAGATAAAAGTACTCATGTACGATCCAACGAAAAACAAACCAGCTATTATCGCTGGAATAAAATTTCAGCTTGATGAATAAATTGACGTCAACTCCAGCCGCTACTTTTTGGATCTTTCATATAATCTGATAATTTAGGAAAATGTTGAAAAATATGAGTGCACAAAAATAATTCAAACTCAGTCTTTAAAGATTTTGCTCAACCACTGACCATTGGCTTCCACGAGAAAAATTCTAAAGTACTGATCGATTAACTTGACGCTTTTAGATTTTATTAAAAACAGAGAAAATTCAGATTTTCATTGTTGAAATTGTAAGTTGAATTTTAGTGGCTTTTCTATAGGTTACTTCCGTCAATTAAATTGTTGTCAGTAGTTTCAACCGTACGAGCCAGGCTGATCACTTTTGACACGGAAATTCGCGCAACGCTGCAAGTCACTGTTTCCTTCAATGGAGGAGATCCGAGTTCATTTTCTCGCTTTTCTGACCAATTCTCATTTTCCTCCAAAGCTACGATATCATCGATGCACTGATTGCCAAATTGCTTACTGCCGAAGTTGGTGTTGGCATCATTATGACTCTCTTCAACGGTGAGCATTTCATCAACGAGCAGTTCAGAGCAGCACATATTTTCAGATTTTATCACATTTGACACCTTCAACACAGTATATTTCTAAACATAAAATTAAAACGTAGCCGGCATATTGCCGGAAAATAGCCGCGATAGATGCTTGTGGCTATGACCACCAGTCCTTTAATAGACCACTAGACTTTTAAGGTTAGATTCGGACTGTCATTTTTATGAGACACATAAGCTCTATAAGGAGAAAGCCTTAATAGGGCTTTTCAAAATTAATATTCGAAATCAAAAACTCAAGACTCTAATAATCAAGAATTAGTGCATATATGTTTGGCACTACTTAGATGCACACTATTGATTTCAGAAGTCATTTAATTTGATGTGGTAAGTCACGCAATTGACATAAAAAAAAACAAAAACAAGGCACGCAGTTAAAGACGAAACAAAAATCTGTAAGACGAAGTAAAAAAACATAGCAGAACAAGTCCTGACGTACAATTCAAAAAATTTTCATTGACTAAACAAAAAATAGACCTAGAACGGACAATGAGTGAATTGGGAAAACCATATCTAAAAAAAATCAGATGAAAAAAAAAACAAAAAAAAATCAATGTCAAAATGCTGCTAGGGAGAACAAAAAACCACTAGTGAGAACGAAAAACCACTAATTCAAAATCAATAGTTGAACTACAGAGCAGTTCCAAATGAAGATGCTAGTGAAATGGGGGACTTACGTTCTCTAGGGACATCAATTGTTATGGGCCACTATAGATTTAAGTTAAAAAATGAAACCACGCAAGACTACATTAAATGCTTCAATTTTGTTCCACATCCAGGAATGATAATAACAATTGTGACGGACGAATTTGTAGACGTGTTCAATTAGAAAACATAGCCGGCAGATTGCCAGAAAATAGCCGCCATTGACGCGCTTGATGCACATCGGGATTTAAACAGAAAAAGAAAGAAGAGACAAATTGACTGAATTTTGTTGTTTTTCTTTCAGTGTCAAAAATGTTTTAATTCGACGTGCAGTTTCAGATATATTCTAAAACTATACTTAATTCAGTTTCTAAACTAAAAGCCAATAAGCTTCATACCGATATCAGCTAGCGAACATTCGATGAACTTCGATAACCTAATTCTCAATAACTTTATGACCGGGCTTTATCGGTTTATCCCGTCTTTTTTTGATTGTGCTCTTTTGACTTTGACCGTATTCACTATATTGCGTAATTCAATGCATGAAAGAATTTAAAATCCGTTCAGTTGAAACAGTGAGTGATGTAAGTCAGAAGTCAAACGTGAAAATTGTGACTTATGGAAAACGAAAAACGTGATGAAAAGGTTAAGCGAAAAAAATAGGACAAGTTCTGACGTACAATTCAAAGAATTTTCATTGACTAAACAAAAAACCTATACCTACAACGGGCTATGAGTGAATTGTGAAAACTATTTTTTATGAAAAATCAGATAAAAACAGAAAATCAAAGTCAAAATGCCGCATGTGAGCAAAAGACCAGAAGCGAGAAATGAAATTTTGGTTCAAACAAAAACTAGGCCTAGAATGAACTATAAGTGGATTGGGAAAACTATTTAGAAAATAAAATCCGATCCAAAAAAATTTTAAAAAAAAAACGTGAAAATCATAATGAAAGTTGCCGCATGTGAACGAAAAACCACTACCGAGAAACCGAATTTTTGTTCAAACACCGTTTTCTCACTCTACTTTAAAATTAGAGCAAAAAAAATCACGCCGCAAAACCACTCGCATTTCCGCTCTATTTCCTGTTTCGGTGCGACAAAAATCACTAGTCCAATTTGACTTCAAAAATCATGAAAATGTGTGAACAGATCTTTAAAAAAACATAGCCGGAAGAATTCCGGAAACAACTCGAAGTGGAGATCCTTCTAAACGACATCCAACTACTCATCAGACAAACGTGCCTCCACTATTTTATGATTATCTTGAAAGAAAACCATAAAACAAAAAAGTAAAAACAAGAAAATCAAATCTGTTCATATGAAAATCTGATAAAATTTTGTCATAAATTGAGATCCCGAAATAACTATCTCTGCCAAAATTATTTCATCAAAACAACTGGTAACTACTAAAACCAATTGCGAGAATTTTTTAGATTTCTTGAAGCCAAATCATGAAAGAATAAGCTATTGCAAACAAATGGGACTAAAAAACTGGAAAGTTAAATTTTTAATACCACAAAAGCATATAAATCCAAACAGAAAATCCTTTCAGGCAATAGGGTATCCAGATAATCACAAAACAATAGGCAAGCCATAATAGGCTAAGAAACTTGTCTAAAAAACAGGAGAAAAAACGAAAAACCGCAAAAAAAAACTAAGAAAATTAGTTTCAATTTACGCAATTTTTGTCACTTCTCAACAAAAAAATGCTCTATACACAAAACTGTAACCACTTATTATCTGAAAATTGCTCAAGTAATAGGAGTCTTTTCAATACCCATTTGAGGCAGTAAAACAAATCAAACGTCAAAAAATCGCAAAAATTAGCCCAAAAATCAGCAAAATACATGAAAAACCGTCAAATTAGCATAAAATTCATTCGAATTTCCAGAAACCTTAAAACCACTACCAAAACCCGCCTAAAAATAAAACAAAATCATAACCAATCTTCTTAACAGCAACAAAATCACTCCAAATTTTTTTCACGTGTTTCACTTCCTGCTTCAAAATTCACTCCAATAAAATTGATTAAAAAAAAGGACTTCTGCAATACTCCTCTTCGAGCCGTAAAAAGACAACGCCCCAATACAATTCAAATTCTTTGAATTGTAAAAAAACAAGAGAAGGCCAATAATAGCCCCAACAAGAGAAGGCCTATTAAAAACGAAAAAATCAGCAAATGTCCAGTGGTTTTTCCAATTATATCACGTACAGATTTTCACGGCAAATAAATTGATAGATCAATCAGAATTAACAGAAAACAACCCAGCTGTAATAGGTTTCAAAACTAGCATTATATTGCTCGCACTGGCAGAAAGACAAATTTTGTGACAAGGTGGACGGGTCCAGATCTCCGACCTTAAGCTCTCGCTTTCGCCTTCATTCTTTGAATTGTAAAAATTAGGAGCCCAATAATAGCCACCTGGAATTGCTGACGCGGCCATTAATGATAGTCAAATCAGAAGTGATTGATTTTATATTCTCTTTAGAAATAATTCTTTAAATAGGTAGTTCGTTCCAGAAATCTCATTCATATCCTTTTAAATTAGCCCTCCTATACCTCAGTAGTAACTATATATCAAATAGGTTTTCAACTTTTTCAATTTGCATTGACTTTTTAGAATTAGATTTGCATACCGATTTAGGTGACACATGTTTCTCTCCACTAGAAAAGTTTTCTGTTTCCACAACTTCGGCTTCGAACGACAGAACGCAATTGTTAGTACTTGTAATATTTTGGTCCAAATCGTCCTTTGGTTTACGCAATGCTCGACAACGAGCTTTGTGCGTCTCCAAATAGTTCAATTGCAGTTCTTTTCCACAATGCTGGCAATTTATCCGGCGATATCTGCACGTTGTATGGTGCCCATCTTTACCAAGTTTACAACTGTCCATTTGCGAACATTTACATTTAGGGGAGCGCACCCGTTTCTTATCAGCAGCCTAAAAACCATTGAACTGTAAATATCCTAAAAGCATTGGAACAAAAATATACATTCAGCTCTCAACGGCTATATAAAAGGTCTTTTAGCATGTTTGAAAAATTTTCTTGCGGATTTGCTGCTCCGCTGACTAACTAAGACCAAATAAACAGAATCAAAAACATTGACTTCAAAAACGCGTCAACCAAGGAGAGAGAGAGAGAGAGAGAGAGAGAGAGGAGAGGGAGCAAGAAAGCGAAAGAGATAGGAGAGAGAGAGAGAGAGAGAGAGAGAGAGAGAGAGAGAGAGAGGGAGATGAAAGAGAGAGGGGGAGAGAGAGAGAGAGAGAGAGAGAGAGAGAGAGACCACTAATTTATTCTTTCCTATAAATCATACCAAAAAATAGACAAACCCACAAATGTCGGAAGAATTGCTCTTGAACGACGGGCGAGGCAATTTAATTCAGGGACTGTAGCCTAGATCAATTTTTCTTCATGGGTGCAAAAAAACCTTCACCCCACCGGGATCCGAACCACTGACCTCCCAATCCTTGACCCCAAGAACTTCAAATCGCGCCATCAGAACCTTATTCTTGCTGTGCTGCAACGAATTTATATTAGCAACAAGCTTTACTTCGGAGTGAGAGCAATAGAGATTAGTCAAAAATGAAGAACGAAAGCGTGAAAAAGTCACCTGAGAAGTCAAAGAATGTTCTAGAAGAAAAGCGCAAAATTGTCAGGCAAAAAAATTGCATAAAAAGAAGCACACGTTTACAACAATTGCTATGAACTTCATTCAAGAGTAATTAATCAAATCATACCAAGAAAATTAATCAGAAATATACCAAACATCACAATCATTTATCCGATTTAATATTCATAAAACATTGCGCTCCAGGCTATGAAGGGAGACTCAACGAGGCTTTGAGACCTACTTCACAGCTCACCCCGTAAGACACAACACATAGCGGACTTAATTATTCACAAACGAAATCGATTTTTTGTCTCATGATTTTCGAGATTTCAAAAATTCATGCTTTAACTTCTCCAAATTATTGCTCCACTAAAGCCCGTAGCAACGCAATTGAAATATATTGAAGAGTCTGTTTCTCAATCCAGCAGTGAAAGTTTATTAATCCTGCCTGGGCTCACTAAAAAATCCAAGGAAGACAAACTATTTTTTAAATGTATTTCTGAAAAGAAACTGAATTTTCACAGCAAAAATCGTCACGCAGTTCCTTCTAATAAGGCACAGCAAAAACTTTTGGGTAGTATTGTAAATAATTCTAGAAGAAAAACCAGCAGTTACAGGGTTCTGAGAATCATACTTTTAGTTTGTGCATAATGGAATTCTTGGAGCAAGAAACTTCAAACTTGAAAATCTTCCAGCTAGCACTCAGAAAGAATGACATTTATACTTCCGATCAATTTTCAGTAGTTCATAGATATGTAATTAAAACACTGATGATCTTATTAGCAGTAAAAAAAAGTTTTCTCTATGATCAGATCTTGAGTATATTAATTTAAATTAAAACTAGTGTGAAGCTACGACTCTCATAAACAAGAATACCAAATTGGATAACTTGGCGACTCACTCCGTTAATATTCTAATACCTGGTATTCTAATAATAATAAATGTCTTAATTGCCAAAATACACCGCATTGTTGTCCCAGCCGTCCAGTAACTGAAACTATATGAGAGCAGCAGTAAAGTTTTGACTCAATTTTCAAATTCACGTTGCATGTTTGCATTATTAGATGCAATATCAAACCTCTGACTTTAAAAGCTTGCTTTTGTACTTTTTTTAAAAAGTATGAAAAACTGAGCCGGGGCTTATTAGCATTTAACCATCTTGCGACTTTCTTGAGTACTCTTTGAAAATCTGACTTCGAGCAATCTAGTCCACATAAGTTTGCATCGTCAGCAAAAAGATAGACATTGATCTTCTTTTAAAGGATAGATGAAAAATTCGGAACAACAAAGGTCCAAGAAAATATGATATTCCAGTTAAAACATACCGACTAATGTCGGAAGAATTGCTCTCGAACAGCAGGCGGGTAGAAAAGCATTTGACCCCGCCGGGATTCGAACCACTGACCTCCCGATCCATAACCAGCTGCACTGACCACTGGGCTTTCAGCTTTAATTCTGCTATGCTGCAACCGACTTTATATTAGCAACAAGCTTTACTTCGAAATGAACAATAGAGATCACCCAAAAATGAAGAACGAAAGCGTGAAAAAGTCACTTGAGAAGTCAATGAATGTTCTACAAGAAAAGTGCAAAATGGTCAAGGAAAAAAATGGCATAAAAAAGACACAAACGTTTACAATAATTCCTATGAACTTCGTTCAAGAGCAATTAATTACATTTCCGGGTTTTATCAGATAATTAGCTATGCAACAATTTTCAGCAATTATGATGGAAGCCAAGCCGTTCAAAAGCCTGTTCACTAAAATTTGATGATCTAGTTCATCGAAATCTTTTTTATGATCAAGAAAACACTTAACAGTCTCAGATTAAATTCATATCATTCAGCTAGGCATCAAAAGTGTAATGCTTTTTATGAAAACCAATCGAAACACAAGAGGTTAAAACTTTCCACATGATTGTATATACTCGAACATTGGAGGCTCATAAAACCTATCTCGAACATTGCCCGCTCATGACGATGGATTGAGCTTGGTGTCTGATAAACACAAACCCAAATTACGTTGATGTTTTAACTGCAGTTTTTCGTTATTTAGACGGTTAAACGGTTGTCTTGAGTCTGAACATTTTTGCAGTATATCCGTTTAGCTTCATTGATATTTCTTTTCAAGTCTGCTTACATACAACTGCAAGTACGGTTAGAGCCAGTGCGTAAATTTTTGAGCTAGGTACTAAAACATTTAGGCGCACACTTCCCTTAGTTCGGTACTACCTGTTGCGAGTATTGCTGGCTAAATGGCGAGTATTGCTGGAAAAACGACGGGATAACTTCATGGAAAGCAGTAAAACAAGCACTATCCTTGGGTGTTGAAAATGTTTTAAGTTCATGAACGAAAAAGAACAAATATTCTTTAACAAAATTATAGAGAAAGGCTTTATCTCACATCACTTTTAATCTCACATCTCACACAACACTTACTTTTAATTTCTGTACATTTTACAAGCAATTTAAGAAGATCGGGATAGTGGTAACAAAAAATCCGAAGGCCCAGGAAAGGACCAGGAAAATAACCAAACAGATTTTGGTAAAGGAAATGGACAATGAAAGTCGCCTAACAATTTTTGACAGTAGTTCGTTCACTAGGTCTTATGTTGAAACCATTTAACATTGAAATATTTTTGGCTGAACAGATGGACCATCAGAACTTTTTCGAGATTATGTTTCCAAAAACTTTGTCTAAGGTTGAGAAATTAAATTTTGAGTCCAGGTTTTATTTTTATAACAGCATTAATCAGAGAAGGTTGCCATGATTTTCTACGTTAACAAGACTTTGGATTGTCTTTCTCAGAGAGACAAGATTCTGTCAAACAAAGAATGCAAGGAGGAGATTCAAGTCTATACAAGCTTTTCGCGGTCCTCAATCTGTCTTTTCAACCACTGAAAAAATAATTTGAAACAGTAATTGAAGATCCAGAATTAGAAGCATAGGTGTCTATTGGCGATGAGGAGTGAAACATAGTACTGCCGGATGGCTGCAAACATTTTACAAATTACCATAAATCAGATTATAGACAACATCAAGCAAATCGAAAACATTGATACTCTATTTTCTTCCATCCCCAGATAAAAAATCGTCCCCTTTCAAGTCCATGCTGACTCAACGAGGGAGTCTTTCATCTTCACTGAGAAAATGTGGCGCGCTCGGGTGCGATGTCTCCAAATATCTTCATAAATCTAAAAATCTCACTTCATAACTCTTCTGTCCGACCGCGTGATTATCACACGCTTACTCGCCTTGCCATTTGAAAGGCTGCATGCAGTCGATATAGCTCTCCCTTCAATTTGCAATCCCAAGGCAACTTAACAGCTTTCTTGATTGCAACTGTCTTTTTGGAAAAAAATTACAATTGTCATTCAGTTCCGCATCTTTCTTGAGCCCTATGTAATTGTCAGCAATTTGAGTTGAGATACTGCTACAGCAATGCAGCGTTCTTCTTGTCTTGATAGTACAAGTCTCACTCAATCGTCAAAATTTCTGTTGTTCCTTTGTCAATAATTTCTTCTACAATTCGTTCCACTGAGCTCGAGATAGCAGCTTGAATTTCGCTTCGCACTCGGAAATCAGATCAAACTTTTAAGCTTACACAGGTCAAAATGAAGGTGTACATCCGACTTTCAAACAATTTGTCAATTTAAGACAGGAAGTTCTTTCATTGAAGCTGCCAGCGGCTGGGCTGGACTCAGGTTAGGATCGTTTCGCCTCTTCCTTAATCAAAATGGGGTTTGATCCGAAGATCTTAAATTAGGCAGTCAATTGTCATCAATCTCAACTTCCTTCCATGAAAATATTCAATACTTCTATCACAACAATTAGGCTATAGGTCATATGGTTCAAAATTTTCTACCAGGGAACCTCTTGCTCACAATTTGTCCACTGAAAGGTTTTTAACGTAATTTTAACTTCATAACAATTCGTGATGATTGGAAACAAATTTAGAAGATTGCTAGAAAATAGCCACAATAGCTTCGTAGAGCGGCTGTTTCAAAAAGATAACTAAACATAACCGACTAAAATCGGGCGAATTGCTCTCAAATGACCGACGAGCGGTGGGCTTCGTCAGTACTACCTAGCCACGGTATAGTGAGGCTCGCTTTAGCTTGATTCGACTCTGCAACTTTTAGTTTTCTAGCCTTGTTAGTAAACAAATCAAATAAAAAACTGATATTTTAAAAATTTGCAAAATATTGCAAAATTTAAAAGAAAAGCTTCCAGATTTCGCAGTGAAAAAGTTCAAAACTATTTTTTGTCTTTGGAGTTATGTTAAGTAATCCATCTGCAAGACTTGAAAAGCTTCGTTGTCAGTAATGATCGTTAAACTCAGAAAAGGACAAAAATATTCAAATATTTTGAAAAGAGTCAAATATTTTAAAATCTTGCAAAAATTCAATATAATAAAATCGTCAAAACCCATTTCCTTGTCTCATATGACTATCCGGTATCCCTGTTTTAAGCCTGAAATAGTTTCACAGGCTCATAAAGATCCATACACTTGGAGCAAAAATTTTCCAAAAATTTGAAAATTTCAAACTCTATCCAAAAATTACTAAAACTGGAGTAATAAAAAAGTTGGTCACCATCCCATTAACTCTGGAAACTACACAGCAGCTTATAATCAAATCTTGGAGGAGCTCCCAGGGTCTCTGCTGCCGAAAAAAAATCAAACATGAAAAAATTTTAAATATTAAAAAAATTCTTTAAATTCGTGATATTAAAATCTTGACAAACATTCCATTACATCTATAAACTATTCGGTAACATCATATCAAACCCTAGAGAAAGTTCCGTGGCTCTTGAGGCTAGAGAAACTTGAAAAATGACAAAATTTATTAAAAAAAACTATTAAAAAATTTTTTAAAAAAAAATTGCAAGTTTTATTTAAAAAAATTGCAAAAACTTGTGATATTAAAAGTTTGAATAATATATGACCAAGAAAAATTTTTCAGTAACTTATTATCATACCCTAACGGAACTTTTCTGACACTTGAGCCTTAAAAAACCTGAGTAATGACTACAAATGTCAAAAATTGAAAAAAATGGCAAAAAATTGTCAAATATGCTAAAAATCGTGATGTTAAAATCTTGCAAGACATTCCATTTAAACTAGAAAATATACAGTAACCTACTTTCAAACCCTAGAGGAGGTTTCTTGGCTCTTGAGGCTGAAAAACCTAAAAAACGAGAAAAAATTTCAGAAAACAACTTGAAAAAAATCAAGTTTTATCAAATAATTGGTAAAATTTGTGAAACAAAAAAGTTGAAAAACTTTTCCATGGCCAATAAAAATTTGTCAGTATCTTATTATCAATCTCCTTAGACCGTTTTCTGGCCCCAGGGTCTGGAAAGACAAGAATAATGAAAAATTAATGGCACCGAGGTCTGGTGGATGCGGGGTGGGGGGGGGGGGCAACAGCGCAGTGGGGGGTGGGGGCAATAGTGGGGGGGGGGGGGGGGGGGGGGTCAACAGTGGGGGTGTCTTGAACCTCTAAGAACCGCCCTTCACACCATAAGTATAAGTATAAGTCTCCAAAACAGTTTGAGCTGAAACAGAGCTGAGAAGAAACCGAGCACTTAATGCCCGCTGGGCGCTACCTGTTTTTGAGGATGAAATGTCGAAAGCGTGCGACAAAAAATCGGTCAAGCAAAAAATCGCATAAAAAAGACTGACAGCACTAATATAACTGCTACAAACTTCGTTTGAGAGCAATTAATAAAACAGACCGAAAAAAGAAATTAATTTTCTTTTTGTTAATTGTCGATATGTTACATTTTGATTAAGGATCTGTATAAAATATTGCTGAATCTCTCAGCTGCTCCTCAAATAACCTCCATTTCGTGTGACACACGCTTCGTATACCTAATCACCATGAACTAAAGAGAAATTAATCTGATAGAGAGGAGTCATTTTGTAGTAACAAAATTGTCGAGTGAGCAAAAAAATTAATCACGCAAATGAACATAAAAACTCGCCCCACTAAAAAAAATGACGCTATGCACGCATATTGGTCGAAACATAGCTGGAAGAATTCCTACAGCAACTCAAACTGTTGTACATTTCTAAGCAAAATCGTGATTGCTCAAAAAACCATTATTTTGCCTGAAAATAATTATTGTTTACATCGCCAATACACTTGGCTGAATAAATACACCTGCCTTAATGAGGAAGATTTCAGCATTGACAATGAAGGAAGCAATCAACTAATTATGAAGTCATTCATAAACCACAAAAAAGGAACATACTTAAATCTCGAGCCATTCTCTTTTCATAAAAACCACTGAAATCTGGAAACCGCAAAATTTTGGAACTTTAGAAACATATTTGGTAACGCAGAAACCAGATAAAAACATAAACATTGATAGGTTACCAGAAAACTAATCGGTATAATTATTGTCACAAAACAGCAGCATTCCTAAATAAACTCGTGCAAACTTAAAAAACGTGCAAAACCATTAGGCGGTAAACATTAAAAACTGAAAATAAAATCAAAATATAACGAACTAAACTTTAGGTCTCAAGAAAAAAATGTTCGTTGTGTTCACTTAAAACAGGGTCATTATCGGGGTCACCTCAAACAATGTAACTGTAATGATCTTTTGTTGGAGATATCTTCGTTACAATGAACATAAATTTTGGCAAAACTGAAATATATCGGAAAAAATGCAACAGATTAAAATTGAAAGACGGAAAATTGTTTAATTTTTCTAAACCATGGTGCGAAAAGTTTCATAGAAAATAAAGATCAGTTTAGATAGATATTATAAATAACGAAAAAAATGATAGAAGTAAATCCAACAAATTCGCAGCTGTATTATGTTAAATTAAATCAACAGAAAACCAAAACAAGAACTACAGGAAAAAAATCTATAAAACTATTCAGCAAAGCATAGTGGTATAGCAAAACAGACTATAAATTATGATGACAACTCAAACAAGA
The DNA here is from genome assembly GCF_964194025.1 of Convolutriloba macropyga. Taxonomy (NCBI): domain Eukaryota; kingdom Metazoa; phylum Xenacoelomorpha; order Acoela; family Convolutidae; genus Convolutriloba; species Convolutriloba macropyga. The sequence goes on along the minus strand of NC_134468.1, from coordinate 44,632,433 downwards.
TAGTTTTGAGGAAAAATGGCCATAGTAGAATAAGCTGGTTACGGACAATAAAAACAGTAACATAAAGGCATCTACATTATTTTGGAAAATGGAAAACAACTGGTAAAAAGATTATAATTCATTTTTGAGCATTAGAAACTTCCTATCAAAAAAGAAAGCAGTGAAAACAATTCGAAAATATGATAGGTTGACCCTACGCAAAATTTTGTCAAATAAGTTAAAAACAAATTGTTAACAAATTTTTCTAATAAAGCTTCAATGAATTTCAAAAATTAACAGAAAAACTAACTACCAATGAGACAGAATTGAAATCCTTGTTTCTTATACAGAGAGCCGTTTTCTAGCAAACTAAAAACTTAAATGCAAACAACAAAACTAGAAGTGGACAAAATCACCAAATTTGAACAAAAATTTTACAAAATAAAACAAAGACCTCGCGTAATAATCAGAGCATATTCCATGCATGAAGTGTTATAAGGGGGCGTTACCATACACACTAATTATTGAGAAGTCCGCTCATATATCCAAATAAAAAATTACAAATAAAAATATAAAACCGAAGCCTGAACCAATTTTGCAAAACATCAGTAGGTCCTCAAAACAAAAGTAAAATCAGTTCCATAGGTCACAATATTGAAGCAGCGTCGGTTTAAAAAATGCCAAGAAACCAAACTACAAGCAAAATTCAGTCAAATGGCCGAAAAAACCCGCTAAAACAGTTATCCGTATGCGCTATTCTCTCAGAAACATAATGCAAAGTCTCAAAAACACTATTCAAAGTCAAAAATCATTCAATCAACGCAGCAAAAGAACAGAACATTCTGTCGCTCAGAAACAATTAGTTCCTATGGCAATTTCACTCACTAACAATTTCAAGTTAAACAACTGAACAAATAGAACTTTCATTAAAAAAGTCGGAAAAACTCGGGAAGAAACTTGAAGCGTCAGAATTTCGAACAAAAGCATACCTGCAGCCACAAGCATTATCTTTTGTCTTAAATAATTTGTTGTTCATCTCACCAGATTTACCAAAAATCACCAGATCTCACCAAAAAATAGTTGTCCTTGTCATAATGTGAAAGATTTGAGCGGTGAAATCATTGAAGGCAAATTAAAAAAACAATTGATAACGTTGACAAACGACTAAAATTCAACCATCAGACGGGCAACTACTAATCGGCTCGAAAAAGATCGGGCTATAATTGTCTTAAAAAAAATGACTCTTTGCGTCATCAAATTTAGTTAAATTATTTGATAAAAACTTGCACTAATCACCAGATAGATTTCAGCAAAAACATCATTCAAACGAGCTAACTTAATAATCAATTACGGCATTATTCAGAAAACCGGCATTATTCATTACGGCATTATTCATTGTAGAGAGGCTACAGGGGCTAATATCAATAACAATAAGCATTAGAGATGGTAAATAAGACTTATATGAACGACGTTCAAATAGCGGGCATCTAAAATTGGGCTTTATGGGTTTATCCCGTTTCTATTTCTGACATCCATTTTTGTACTAACTCTGTTCATTTTGAATTGCTTTGCTGAGCAACTGATGTTCAAAATCACTTTTAGCAGAATGAGAGAAGAGAGAAACTAGCCTAGAGAAGTCAAAAAGATTTCACGCAAAATGTTGAAAAGGCGGCAAAATGAGGTAAAGCGAAAAATTTTTTTATTCGACGAAAAAAAAAATAGGAGCGCTATAATAGCCGGCTGAGAAGATGAGGGCGGCTATTAAAAAACAATACAAAGCCATCCCACAAAATATTGCTAAAGAATTTCAAAAACATAACAAAAATCAATTAAACTATCATTAACACGATATCAAAATCCTTTATGTTGCACGAAAAACTTTTTCTAGCAATTAAAATGAAGAAACGAACAAAAACCTTGAAAAAATAGCTAAAATCCGACAAGTATGTGTAAAATCTTATAAAACAAAAACACCTCCACACATTAAGAAGAAAAGGACAATGCTTGAAGTCTAAAAAGTACGTTGCCAGACACACTAAATCCTTCGAAAACAAATCCTCTCAAAGATTCAGAAAAAAAATTTTGCAGAAAAAACCAAAAACTTACTAAATTAAAATATATGCCAATTTCGCAAATGAAAAGCATAATTATGCTGTGTTTCGAAACAAAATATTATTAATATTTCTATCCCGGAAACAATTTTAACTGAATTTCAAAGACACAACATCAGAAATCAATTAAATCATCAATAACACGATATTAAGATCCATCATGTTGCACAAAAACCTTTTCTATTAAAACAGAAAAACTTATAGAAAAAAGGACAAAAATCGTTAAAATCGGATAAACATGTGCACAATCTTATGAAAACATAGTTGGCATATTGCCAGAAAACAGCTGCAATAGCTTCGTAGACCTAGTCTCAAAAAGATAATAAACGAAACAGACCCCGAAAAAAAAACGTTTTTAAACCTTTTAATGTTATATTTTGATGAAGAATCTGTTTAACTTATTGCTACTTCTAATACGTGCCCTCAAATACCCTTCATTTAGATTGACACGAACTCATTTGCTCCTATCTCTGTGAATTAAAGTGAAAAAAGTCACTTTTTGAATTAAAGTGAAGAAGTCATTTTTGAGAGTGAAGTGACGTGTGACCAAAAACTTGTTCAAGTGAATGAACAAAAAAGTCGCTCCACTAAAAATGAAAAATACCGTCACACACGCAATTCAGTTGAAATTGCATGAACGAATGAACAAAAAGCAGATTTGAAGTGATTGTGACGTCATATGGCCGAAACCAAAATCTTGACGACGAAATAAAAAAACCAAGATAAGGCCAATAATAGCCTCAGCTATCGCGTCGCGGCTATTAATAAAAAACACCTCACATTAATAGGAGATGTACAATACAAGAACTGTCTAAGCTACGCACACTAATTTCTCTAAAATATCCTCAAAGATCCTGAAATAAAGACATGACTGAAAAAAGGTAAAATTTTGATTTAAAAAAATTGAAATATGTTCCCATTTTGGAACGCAATATTAGGCACACAAAAACTTTGTGGCATCATTTTCGGAGAGCTACATACTAATAGAGCGTCGGTAAAAAATTATTTCTACGAAAAACAAAATTACAAACACAAATAGAGCCAAATGGATGAAAAATTGCTTTAAACGGTTATCTAAATGAGCCATTCTCTCAAAAAACACTTTTCAAAGTGGAAAAGCAGTCCATGATAAAAACTGCTCTTGCGCAGAAAAAAAATTCTCATGACAATTTTACTCTTTCGCTTTAAGGTCAAAACGTACTTCCGGCAAAACTTCTTACGCCTTCAAATAGTACTTCCGGCAAAAAACCTCAAAAAAACATACTCCTCTTCGAGTCGTAAAAAGCTAAGAAAACCGACACTGCTATTCCAGTCGACAAAAACACTAAAAGGAGGCCGATTAGAACCTCAGCTACCGCTCTGCGGCTATTGATAAACTTTAGGAACGCATACCATAGTGCTGTCTCCAGCTGAGGCATCAAAGTGCATATCTTCGTCGTTTGATTTACGTGCCACGCAAAAAGTGCGTTTGTGTAGCTCTAAATATTGAAACTGAATTTCTTTTCCGCACTGTGGACAATATATCCTGCGATGTCTGCATTTTTTGCTGTGCCCACGTATCCAATGAACATTGCCGTCCTTTTCAGTACATATACATTGAGGAAAGAAAACCTGTTTCTCTGGCACAAGCTAAAACAGTTATCATTTTTTCTCAAAACTTTAAACCGGCGTTACATTCATTTACTTTTCATTCAGTTCGCTTTTTATTGACTGAAAATGATTTTGTGGAAAGTAATATTGCGATAATAGTAAAACATATTAAGTTGCCATTAGCATTCCAGAATTGGCATTTAACACTATTTTTATGGTGATTAGACTGCTAAGATGACGATGAAAAACAAAGAAAAGAACCTGCAACATACACTCAGCTTCTGGAGGTCTGCAAAACTGCGAAAGCAAACGGGAGACAATGAATCCATTCTTTATTTTAAAAAAAATGAACTTCCCTGATTACAAATTGCTTCAATGTAACCAAAATCAATAGTTGAATTACAGAGCAGTTCCAAACAAAGATGCTAGTGGAATGGGGGACTTACGTTCTCTAGGGACTTCAATTGTTATAGACCACTATAGATTTAAGTTAAAAAAATGAAACCACACAAGTCTACATTAATTGCTTCAATTTTGTTCCACATCGAGGAATGATTATAACATTTGTGACGGACGAATTTGTAGACGTGTTCAATTAGAAAACATAGCCGGCAGATTGCCAGAAAATAGCCGCCATTGACGCGCTTGATGCACATCGGGATTTAAACAGAAAAAGAAAGAAGAGACAAATTGACTGAATTTTGTTGTTTTCCTTTCAGTGTCAAAAGTGTTCTAATTTGACGTGCAGTTTCAGTTAGATTCTAAAACTATACTTAATTCAGCTTCTAAACTAAAAGCCAACAAGCTTAATACCGATATCAGCTAGCAAACATTCTATGAACTTCGATAACCTAATTCTCAATAACTTAATGACCGGGCTTTATCGGTTTTTTTGAGTTTGCTCTTTTGACTTTGACCGTATTCACTATATTGCGTAATTCAATGCATGAAAGTATTTAAAATCCATTCAGTTGAAACAGTGAGTGATGTAAGTCAGAAGTCAATCGTGAAAATTGCGACTTATGTAAAACGAAAAACGTGATGAAAAGGTTAAGCGAAATAAAAAAAACATAGGACAAGTCCTGACGTACAATTCAAAGAATTTTCATTGACTAAACAAAAAACCTATACCTGCAACGGGCTATGAGTGAATTGGAAAAACTGTTTTGAAAAATCAGACAAAAACAGAAAATCAAAAACAAAATGCCGCATGTGAGCAAAAGACCACTAGCGAGAAATGAAAATTTGGTTCAAACAAAAATCTAGGCCTAGAATGAACTATGAGTGGATTGGGAAATCTATTTAGAAAAAAAACCGATCCAAAAAATTTAAAAAAAACAGTGAAAATCATAGTGAAAGTTGCCGCATGTGAACAAAAAACAACTAGCGAGAAAGCGAAAGAAAGCGAATTTTTGTTCAAACACCAATTTCTCACTCTACTTTAAAAAATTAGAGCGAAAAAAAGTCACGCCGAAAAACCACTCGCTTTTTCGCTCCACTTCCTTTTTCGGCGTGACCAAAATCAAAACTCCGATTTGAATTCCAAAATAAGGAAAAAGTGTGATCAGATCTTAAGAAAAGACAGCGCCCCAATAATATTCAAAATCTTTGAACTGTAAAAAAAAGAGAGCCTAAATAACAGTCGTTTGAGAGGCTAAGGGCGGCTATTAAAAAAGATAAGCCTTCGAAACTTCGAAATCGATTTAGTTTTGTTCGAAAGCTAACGTTTTGATATCATGGATTTCATTGGTTCGCATTCTCTTCAAAAACAGCTATACTGAGAGCACGATTTGCTATCGAGTCTCTCGATCGTTTAGAAACAGTGACAAAATTTGACACACAAAGTTCTATCAACCATCTGATTTCAAGGTTCTGGGAGGTTCTTCAAAATAAGCAATAAACTTTTGGTTGAATACAAAAACATAGCTGGCAGATTGCTAGAAAATAGCCACAATAGCTTTGTATATCTGCAGTCTCAAAAACATAGTAAAAGAAACATACCCACCCAGAAAATTTGTTATTATTGCTGAGATGTTTTATTTTAATTAAGAATCTGTTTAAGTCATTGCTGCTTCCATTAGCTGCTCTCGAAAAATCTTCAGTTAGAGTGATACGTATTCACTTGACCTTAACGCTCCACTAAAGTAAAAAAAAAGTCAGTTTCAGAGTCAGGATGTTATTTTTGAGATCGAGGTAAGTCACGCGTGACCAAAAACTTAATCACGCAAATGAACAAATTCGCTCCAATAGGAGTGAAATGACGCCACAAACGCACTTTAGTTGAAATTGCATGAACGAATGAAGAAAGAGCAGATTTGAAGTGGTTGTGATGCCATATGGTCGTAACAAAAATCTTGATGGCGAAATAAATAAAACATAGCAGGACAAATCCTGACGTACAATTAAAAGCATTTTCATTGATTAAACAAAAAACTAGACCTAGAACGGACTATAAGTGAACTGGGAAAACCATTTATAAAAAAATCAGATCAAAAAACACAAAAAAAACAGAAAATCAATGTCAAAATGCCTTTAGCAAGAACAGAAAATCACTAGCACAGAAATGTAAATTTGATTCTAAAAAAACTAGGCCTAGAAAGAACTATGAATCGATTGGGAAAACCATTTAGAAAAATAGAAAATTCGATTCAAAAAATTGAAAAAAAAAACAGTAAAAACCAAAGCGAAATTGTCGCATGTGAACAAAAAAACCACTAGCGAGAAACAGAAATTTGGTGCAAACAAAAAACTAGGCCTAGAATGAACTATGCATGGATATGGAACCATTTAGAAAAAAATACGATCCGAAAAATTGAAAACAGTAAAAATGGTAGTGAAATTGCCGCTCGTGAACAAAAAACCACTAGCGAGAAAGCAAAGTTTTGTTCAAACAACGTTTTCTCACTACTTTAAAATGAGAGTAAAAAAATTTCACGACGCAAAACCACTCGCTTTTTCGCTCCATTTCCTGTTCCGGCGTGACCAAAATCACTAATCCAAATCGACTTCAAAAATTATGAAAATTTAAGAACAGATCTTTGAAAAGACAGCGCCCCAATACAATTCAAATTCTTTGAATATGTAAAAAACCAAAAGAAGGTCAATGATAGCCCTAAAACAACTATTTTAGGTATACTACAAAAAAAATTAAGCTCAATTAAGCGATGGACTGGTTTTTGATAAGTTTAACCCTATACCTAATGATGAGCATTCGAGTTAAAAGTTGCCAGATATAAAGCGGAGTTGCAAAACTGTTTTTCAGCGAGAAGTTACTACTAATACAAAAAGGAGCAATTTCAAATTAATTTTGAGAGTAAGGACATTTGGTTTCAAAGCTGAATTCCTTTGAGTTTACATGCTCGATGTCTTAATATAGCCAGCTCTTATTCACAACTGCCTATTTTTGAAAGGCCACCTTTCATGCAAACTTTCAATTCAAATAGACGTGCTCACTAAATTCTCATTTACTATAATTTTTAAATTTTGAAGAATTCGCAGTTTTGAGGAAATTGAAGCAGATTTTAATTTCTTGTTATAACTTTCGACTGATGATTGAAACGTCTCATGACATCCCGGAAGTTAGCAACAGTACGTCCCACTTTATAGATTTACGTGAGAAAACATGAATGACTAACGACGGAAGAAATGCCTGCGAAAGGCTAGTGGGAGCTCTAATCAATTGCAACCTGCTTCAGTAAGGGGGGCTGATTGGGACTAAGAATTTTACAAGTGGTTTGAAATAACCTCCTTAGAGGTTAATACATACCACAATTAAGAATTAAAGTGAAAAAGGCACCAATTTCATCGCACTTATCATTTGAATTTGTATTAAATTGCCACCAATTGAGTTCAGCTGCTTGCAATTGTGAGAGACAACTTCAGAAAGTCGAGGGCGTAAAGATCACTCGAAAACTCAAAAATTGCATAAAAAGACGCACACGTTTACAATAATTGCTTCTCTTCGAGAGCAATGAACAAGGTTCAACTTAAAACAGTACAACTAAATTTTTGAAATATAATGTTGCAATAGTTTTTGTTTAAAAACAACACGATTATTTTGTTTAAAAAATAAAACATCCCAAATTGTTAAAAAATGAAAATACTGGACAATAGCCTTAAAATAGACTACTCATACTCCACAGAGCACAAGGGCCAAAGATACAATAGAATGAAATGCTGAAAATTATATGAAATTAGAAGCTCGTATTCCAAACTCGGAAACACAAAGAGCCTAACAAGATTCCAATTTTGATTATCTGGAAATTCATTGGAGATAATCAACATTAGAACTTTATACAGCAATAAAATTTTAATCCATTTCAATCAATAAGTAACCGCAAAAGTCAATTTTTAAGTGAGGTCACTTATGATCAAAAAGGTACAACACGATAGATCTAAACACTTCTAAAACAGATTAAAACACCTATTCCCCCACAAAATTGCAACTGCTGTGTTTAAGTCACTGCAAAAATTGCCGTTTGCTTTCTGTAGAGGTGATCAATGGGTCGTAACAAAAACTGATTAACAGAAAACAAATCAAAAACCACGACGAGATCGGACATAACCTACTGATATCGGATAATTGCTTTTGATCGAAGACATCTGTTCAATTTTGTTCAACCCTGCTTCAACCGAGGTCAGGATTTTCAGGACGGATAAGTTCAACATGGCGCTTCGAAGGATGTTCCGAGAGCTTTTTGTAGATAAAACAAAGATTTAAATTAAAAAACAAAAACCAATTTTTGCAATTTTGAAATTCAATAGTAACTACCGCCAATTACGTTTCACAGCTTAAAATTGTGAAGAAGAGGAGAGCAAATTAGATCACAAAAACTCAAAGCAAAGGACGGAAAGTCAGAAGTAGTCGAGCAAAAATTTTGCATAAAAAGACACGAATACAAAGTACAATAATTGCTTCAAACTTCGTTCGAGAGCACTAAATAACAGCCTCCACTCTTCGCGGCTATCATGAATTAAAATTGAGAATTTGTTACCTCAATAATTTTTGGCAAATGATGTGCAACCTTCTGTTTAACGTAGGCCACTTGTTGAATGTTAGCAGAAACACTAATTGCACTGGATTGTTTGAAGGCAGAATTCCTCGTGAAACTTTTTGCCAGTTTTTGTTCTGTTATGCACTGCAAAACACACGACTTTTCACCACGCACCCAGCATACTTGTTGTGAAACGTGAGATTTCAATTTTTGAAAATTTTTAAGTTCCAGGTTACAAATATTGCACTTGAAGTTTTCATCATCAGCATGCATCGAAATATGTCTTTCGAAGGCTTTCTCGTTTTTGTAAAACAGTGCACCACATACAGTACACCGTTGAAAGTGTTCGTTCAAGGCATACTTTGATTCGTGCGTTGATAGCCAAGATTTATTTGGACTGCAATCTGTGTTAAGAAGATCACATTTCAGATTGCAATATTTACACTGATACAAATCAGCGCGGTCATGGATAATTGTAAAATGGTTTTTCATCTGATGCTCTGATGCAAATTCAAAACGGCAACCCTCGCATCTGAAAATAGCGAGAACATCGGCATTGCAGGAGGCGCTAGTGCTTGCATTGACAAATCTGGGTTTAGATACTTGCTCTGCCACATTAGTGTCTTCAAAATGCGGCTTTACATGCGTCAAAGGTCTTAAAACCAACTTCGTCGACTCTGATAATCCTGCTTCATCATTAATGCTAAAACTAATCGTAGGAGCACTTTGAATGATTGAAGGATGGACTTTTAACTCGTGCTTTATCCTCGAATTACATGATTTGAAAGTGGTTCTACAAACACTGCAAGTTTTCAGTTTATCTAATTCCTTTTTCAATTCGTGTTTCCTTTTTGCATAAAGCTTCTGAAAACAATCCAGGTTAACCCGTCTTTTCGATATGTATTTGGATGGTTTTAAAACTGTTTTCTCTTTCATTTTGGCTTGTTTGATTTTGTCCGTTGTCTTGGGCGATTTCAGTTCCCTGTCGGTCACACATTTGGTAGCTCGTTTGGTGTACTTCTTACTTTCTGTAAAAGGCATATCATTTCGTGTCGATGGATCAGTTGATGACTCGACAAAACATTCTGTAGTTTCATTAAGAATTATTTGAGATCCTTCTGTCTTTTTCTCAAAATTCTGTTCTTGACAATCGGTATCATCGGACAGATAAACAACTTCTCGTTCCTCTACACATGAAGTCTCGTTTGCGTTAAAATCAATTCCACAAATGAAATGAGAAGTACCAATTGAAAGATTATTGTTTCGCTCGTCATTATCAGCAGTGTGTGCAGATATTTCTGGCCGGATAAAGGAAGACAATTTGGAGCTTAACTCCAGTGGCGCCTTCACAACAGCTTTCTCCAAAAGTGCGATACCACTGTCAGCATGGCAGCCTTCAGAATTATGATAGAAGACATGGTTGCAAAATTGCGGTTCGGATGATGCGGCAAAATTGCAGTTGAGATCAATCGAAGGCTCCAAATCATTGCATATGTTATATTTACCATTGAGATCATTAACAGTCGATGGGTACTGTTTAACTGACATCAAATTTAACTGGTTTGCACAATTTGTAGAAGTTGCAGTGGAGATATTAGACGACACTGTGAATACATCCTCACCGTCCGATGAATCATCAGAAATGACCCCACCCCACATGACGCTGCTCAAACTTGTACCGTATACAAACACATAGGAAACCTGGTCTAGTTGGTATGACGAACATCAAAAAACCGCCATTAAATTAAAAACAAACGAACAAGATCCGACGTAGCTTTAATGCCTTTCACATTATTGCTCTGAAACAGAAGAATACGTCAACGGTATTCCAGAAAGAAAGAACGCCAGAATGATTCATTTAGCCTCAAAACAAATCTACAGATAGAATTCCAACAAGGAGGATCCGCAATGTGCGTCCGCGCATGAAGTTCCAAGCCAACTTATGTTAATTTTTATAATCGAGCGTAAAAGCTGCATCATTGAACACTGATCAAATAGCCATTAATATATATATATATATAATATATATGTCAGAAATGATCACTTATGATCAATCAAATATTTCTAAAAATGGGGTCCCAAATTTCTCAAAAATATCATCTAGTATTGCTATAGGCTACTCTAATTACATAAAACGACTATTTTGTCATATGTATAGTGTGATTAAATGCTCAAACAATTTCATTGAAACAAACCATGAAAAGCAACGTACAGCGTTGGAGGTAAAATATTATTTCCAGCTGACATGAGTCTCTATTAGAATCATTGATGCAGCTTACCATTAAAAATTTTTGACACTGAAATCAGACTCAATACCTGTAATTCCCATAGTTAAATGAGGCGTTTCTATAATACCAGAGGATAAAAAAATATTGGTGGCCCAGCGAGGCGGATAAAGATCGCATCACGTTGCTGACAGGCAGAAGACGCAGATTCTCATCAGTTTACAAATCAGATTTTCAAAATGTTACAGAGAAACAAAGACAATTAGGCCATTTTGTGAGTCCGATTTTCACAATTCGATTTTCGCTGTAGGAAAATTAACTTGCAACTTCTTAAAAATGTCTTTGCAATCTCCTATTGCAATTATAATATTTAAACAAAAGCAGCAATATTCCAGCAAACAGCGGTCTTGAGTCCGGCAAACAAGATTCGGATTGAAAGAACAAAAAATTGAAAACTGATTGTTGTAATTTTTTTATTGGAAAAACACATTCGAATGTGATTTAAATACTTTGATTGGAAATTGTAGTTAGACAAACTCCGGTTTCTTGATGAAAGGATACATAAATTAGTAGGAGCACCAATAAAGAGAAGAACTGGCAACTTTGACTTAAGGGAACAAAATAACGGTCACTTAAACCTAGGCTTTTTGGGTTTATCCCGTGTCAATTTTCGACTCCTTTCGATTTTTGACTCCTTCCATTTAAAATTGCTTTGCTGAACAACTGCTAATTAAAATTGCTTTGAGCAGTATGAAACTAGAAAAGAATAGAACTAGCCTAGTGAAAGAAACAAAAATTCACGCAAAATATTGAAATATAGCCGCCCAAACGCCAGAAAATAGCCACCGTTGACTTCCTTGACGCACAGGATTGAAACAGAGAAATTGACAAGAAAACGAAAATGAAATTTTCTGAGAGTCAAAAATTGTTTCAAATTTGGTTTGCAGTTAGTTTCAGTTAAATTCAAATTATAATTAACTCAGATTCTCAACTGAACGATAGTAAGCTTAATACAAAAGTCAGCTATCAATCGCTATAATGGACTTTGATAACCAAACGCACTATGACCGGTCGTTATCGTATTGCCCCGTTTCCTTTGATTTTACTCTCTAGAACTTAAACCTATTCAATTAATTGCGTAAGTTAATGAATGAAAGAATTTCAATTCCATTCAATTGAAGCAGCGAGTCAGGCAAGTCAGAAACAAACCCAGCAGATTGCCGAAAATAGCCGCCGTTGATTCCAATAAGCATGATTGGGATTGAACGAATAGAATATATTGATAAAAAAAGATTTTTGTACAAAAATATTTTTTAAGTCCTATTTATTTTGATGGCATTTCGTAGTTGAACATACTTCTGTTTCTTAGAGAGAGGCTACAGGGGCTACTATCAACACCAATAAGCATTAGAGGTGGTAAAAGACTTATAGGAACGACGTTCAAATGGCGGGCATCTAAAATTCGGCTTTATGGGTTTATCCCGTTTCTATTTCTGACTTCAATTTTTTATACCGACTCTGTTCATTTTGAATTGCTTTGCTTAGCAACTGATGTTCAAATTCACTTTTAGCAGAATGAGATAAGAGAGAAACTAGCCTAGAGAAGTCAAAAAGATTTCACGCAAAATGTCGAAAAAGCGGCAAAATGGTAAAGCGAAAAAAGTTTGACGAAGTAAAAAAAAATACGAGCGCAATAATAGCCGGCTGAGAAGATGAGGGCGGCTATTAAAAACGTGAAAGAGGTGACTTACGACAAAAGTGATAAGAAATTTAACTTAAGACAACTTAAGACAAAAGTGATAAGAGCACTATAACAGCCAACTTAGGTGAGGTCCGCGAATTGAAAATGACAAAAATGGTTAAAATATCCGAAAAGCTACCTCTGAGATCAATTTTTAAGCAGAGAGCTACAATTGATACTTTTCATTTTCAGGAAACGACTGCATAAACCATTCGTTTTTAAGTTAAGTCCCAAACATAATCCAAAACCATACAGAAACCAATATAAGAAAACTCATGATCTTGAAAAGTGAAGATTCGCATGATCTTCACCGTACGATTGTCTCCACAGCTCAAACAGTAACAATAAAATCGAAGCATTAGCACAGCACCAAGCTGAAAGACTATAAAACTTTTGATTAATGACTTCGGTTCAGAGAAAATTAATGACCAAAAAAAAAGAAAATTCCGAAAGAACTGAAAAATTTAAAAACTTCGAAATACTTATGTCATATCCAATTATGTCTTGTCGTTTCAAAAGAATAACTAATTTTCAGTCTAACAGCAATGTGGCTGGACAAATAAAGATACCAAAGGAGGCAAAGATGACAAATGAAAAAAAAGTTTGCAAAACACGATAAAATTGCCAAAAATTCTTGCAGACAATATGCTCAGATTTTAAAAAAAATGTTGATGCTAAAACTGACTCATTAACAATCACATTAACAATCACATGGGCGCCTCAAAGTTAGAATTACCTAATTTGAAATAAAAAATTGAGTAGTACATGCTTGAAGCTGCCTTACAAAAACTAGCATTTTGCTCATTAAAAATTTAACCAAGCGCTGAAATGATTATTGTCTAACGAGATAGAGAACTACAATTTTTTAATATTGCTAAATTTCTCCTAGAATAAAATCTATACTCACTGCGTAAAATCAAATATTTCACTAACTACAAGTAACAACAAAATATTTATAACGAAAAGATTAAAATCATTTTGGAACAGTTTTAGACTCCATATGGGTTCAAGAAAGTTTTACTTCAAAAATCAAGCCCATCAAGACAACTAATTAGACGATAAATTGTTTTATTTTTGATTCTGATTAATATTTCGATTGCTCGTAGATTGCAGAGATCCAACAGATGGCAAAGGCTGCACAAATGCCGACCGTCTTCCTGCAGTTCCGGGAACGGATGCTGTGTTGTTCAGAAGATTGCTGTTAATTCCCTGCAGATGCGAGGAAGAACTGACAGAGGGTACTATATTTTGTATGTGAGGAGGCTCTGAAACTGCGACTGACGCGGGCGAGTAGTTAAACTGATGCTGCTTCGAGGATGGCGTTTGCAATTGAGACACTAAACGTATAAGAACATGCTGTAGAAACTATATAGGAGAGTAATTTGATGTTAAAACACTTTTGTTGTTTTCTCTGACAGATCAAATATTTGGCATTTGATCACTATAGGCATTTTTGAAAATGAGAGGCATACTGGACAATATTTTTTACCACCTTTAAGTACACTCTAAGGGTTATGGAAACCTTTAGTTCTTAAGTATTTTCTACAATGTACAGAATACCATAGCCAAAAAAAATAAATCCTTCTCAACTTCAAAATCTGAGGAATTATGATGAGTCCAAAGCAAAGTTGTGCCATTGAAAGTACTAAGTAATACTCACAAACATACGATTGTGTAGTTGCAGGCACAATAATGGGCGAATTTCTCGGGCTTCCTGATGCACTTCCAATACCGTCTGAGTGCATAGTTTGAAGATTCTGCGATGGTGCTTTCCGAATGGCCTGTCGACCTAGGAGCTGCGCAGCAGTCGACAAATTGCCCGTTGCTGGTACCCGAGAGGGGGCTCCACTGTATATTTGACCTACTTTACTTTGTGCAACGTTTTTCACGGTTGCTGAGCGCTGTACCACAGTAGTAGCGTACCGAGCAGATCCAGGTGAGCTTGCATGCTGCAGATTTGTTCCGTATTGCAGAGATGCGGCAGTACTGCTACCAGATGAGGTCAATGGCTTCATCTGAATCTGATTGGCTGACGGTAAGCTGCTCGATTGAGCTGTCAGTTGAGCAGCTATGGAGGAACGCCCCGTCGGCTGGATGTAACCTATAATCAAAGAAATGAAAACTAAGGCAGCAACCAGTTAAGAAAATGCTACACATGATATAGATGTAAGGACCTAAATCATGAGATGATGCAAAGTTAGATTCTGATGCCAACTTCTTGAGAACGACCAAATATTCGCGCGACCAACGACGTGAGATCGTCATTTTTTAAATGATTTGGTCAGAAAGACGTACTGACCATATTTGGCAGCAATCTGAGATGTTGAGGTTCTGACACTACCGACTGCAACCTGGTCCTGCGTATTAGAGGCACCACTCACAGTCCTACCTGCAGCTGCAGATCCCTTGGTGGCTATATTGTACACAAGAGTTGAGCCTAGAGCGGATTGTCCAGTACCTGAAAAACATTTCGCATATAGTCCAGAAAATTGGGTGCAGTCAAAATCGACTACTTTATTTTAAATAAGAGAATAATTACGAAAAGTGGTCGTCCTTAGAGAACTGTTTTATTTAGTGAAAAAAAAAACAGACGGAACAATCAGAACCAAATTTTTGTTCAAAAACAAATTAGAACCGAACAATTAGAACCAGATCTTTTCTAAAAAGAATTTAATCAGCTCTTTGCATCGCAGAAAAAAATTTACAGGAAAAATTGAGACGTAAAACGGTAACAATGAAGTATACTTTAGACTACTTCTACTGTTAACGAACATTGACACTTGATTCAATAATTACAAGGTAAATGTTCCAAAGCGTTTAATAGGACTACTCAAACTAATTATCATTGGGACATATAGTCAGCAGACTGATTGTTTTTTGACCAGTAAAATTTAATCTTCAACGACTTATTCAACGACTGTTCAAGGCTTGAACCCATGATTGAAGATTATTGAATCAGTTAGCTTAATAGAATAATTGGAAATATTTAACTCCATCCGTTTGCAAGATGAACGAAGTATTCATTTTTCCTTCATACTAAAATAGAGGCTTTAATGTAAACAACATCTGGGGGGGGGGGGGTGCTGAGGTATGGTACTACTAGTGTACTTAAAATGATGCAATTAGAGGTTATTTTAGACTACTACCACTACTACGATTTGAAATTTTTTTAAAACAAGAAATTGGTCAATTTGGGCGCACTGTTTTTACTTCTACTAGTAAACTGTGGCCAATTCAATTCAGCTGATTAACAGACCGCATGATGAGAGAAATTTAGATCACGTATAATCAAGTCAAGCCTCAAAAGCTCAATCGAAAAGTCAAAGCGATCAGATGAAAAGCGGTCAAGCAAAATATCGCTGGAAAAAGACAAACAATAAATCAATCCTACAAACTATGAGAGAAATTAAATCACTCCTACTTTGAGAGAACGCACCACACTTAGTTTGAGAACAACTAATGATCACCATTTGAGGGCCAAAATTAAAACTGTGTTGTACAAATCAGTTTGCAAGAGGTCAATTTATAACGAACTACGTGCGGGGGGGGGGGGGGTAAACTTTTTTTCTTTACTTCATATATGTTCCTAGAGTTTACTATAGACCCCATCAGTTACTTCAATTGATAAATTCGAACCAATTTCTCCGCACTTTTCATTGAGTTTTGGTTAGTTTGCTACTGAGTGAGTTCAACTGCTCACAATTGTGAAAGTGAGGAATATAGATCTCGCAAAACCCAAAAAATCAAACGCGAGAAGTCAACAGAAAAGTTAAATTGGCCAGTCAAATTTTTGCATAAAAATCTATTACAATAATTGCTTCAGGCTTTGTAAAAGAGCATTTATAAATTTCTTCCATAGATGAATAATGACCATATTTGTATTCATCAAAAGCACGAAATCATACACACTATCACAATGAACGAAAAACTTAAAACGACCAAAATTTTATAATAGAGAAATGCAAATGTTATGAACATGCGGCATTTCTTCGTCATGCTATTCGAGAAGTTGAAATATTGATGTTCATCATTAGTGTGAAAGACAAAGTAAAGGATTAACCTGTATAGCTGTACTAAAATAACATAGCCGGCAGATTGCCGGAAAATAGCCGCGATAGACGCTTGTGGCCTTCAAGAATTGAAACAACTAAAGAAATGAGATATACAGATTGACCACCAGTCCTTCAATAGACCACTAGACATTTTGGGATAGATTCAGACTGTCATTGTGAGACACATGCACTCTATAAGGAAAAAGCCATAATAGAGCTTACTCAACAATTAGGGCATATACGTTTGGCAGTACTTAGATGCACACTATTGACCTTTAACTTGTAAATGTTCATAAAATTTAAAGTTCATTAAGTGATTTTAGAAGTCATTGTTTTGAGTTAGTTTAAGTCACGTAATTGACCTGAAAGCAGAACAAATGACGTCACGCACACGAATTTTAACTGCAAAGCAAGAGAAATCATTGAAATTGAAACAGTGTTTCCAGAAGTCAGGTTGCAAGAAATAGCGATGGAGACGACGAATTAAAACACATAGCAAGACAAGTCCTGAATTATAATCCAAAGAATTGATTTAGCTTTAACGTGACACAAAACAAGCCCTGTTAGATGACCCATGAGAACAATTAGTTTGACACCATTGCGATAAAGCAATTTTACCAAGAACAAAACAAGCAAGACTAAAAGATCAGATCTATTTTTTAAAGACATGGTCAAAATCAAAAAACGACTTCTAAGAAATCCTGCTGCTTATCAAATTCGCTGGTTTCTCATTATCATCCAATGAAACCTGTCATTAATGAGGTTAACTGATAAGACAGCAATAAGCTAGCCACAGGGGGGTGCACCGGGGGCTGATGGGGGGCAACACTGGATTGGGGGGGGGGGGGGGACAGCGCGGTGGGAGGTGGAGGCAATAGTGGGGGTGGGTGTCAACGGGGGGGGGGGGTCTCAACCTCTAAGAACCGCCATTCACACCATAAATATAAGGTATAAGTCTCCAAAACAGTTTGAGCAGAAACAGAGCTGAAAGGCTCTTAGAGCACTTAATGCCCGCTGGGCGCTACCTGTTATCCCTTTTTTGAGGACGAAAAGTTAAAAGCGTCAGACGAAAAATCGGTCAAGCGAAAAATCGCAATAAAAAAGACCCACAGGACTAATATAGTAGCTACAAACTTCGTTTGAGAGCAATTAATAAATACTTGCAAAACTCAAAAATTCACTAAAGTACTCTCTTAAAAGCGGGCACCGTATATGTCAAAGAAAACAATAGCTATAGATAG
Source organism: Convolutriloba macropyga (assembly GCF_964194025.1). Classification (NCBI taxonomy): domain Eukaryota; kingdom Metazoa; phylum Xenacoelomorpha; order Acoela; family Convolutidae; genus Convolutriloba; species Convolutriloba macropyga. The sequence goes on along the minus strand of NC_134468.1, from coordinate 44,614,500 downwards.
AAAAGATTTTAAACAAAAGAAAAGCATTTTTAGAATACAATGAAAACGGTCAATAATGAGACAAAGATATAAGATGAAAAAAAAGTTAACAACAAAAATTTGCAAAATATTTCTTGAAAACTATTGATATCAAAGTCATTGAAGGCTTTGAACAGAAACGGTTTAATCCCTATTAGAATACTACGGATTATCCTATTAATAATAGAATAATCCCTATTAGCAACCTATGATGCCTTTTATTTATGAGAATAAACAAAAGAACAACCAAAATTACAACAAAAACTCAATAATCAACTCATAATTTTTGAGAAAAAGTAGTGTCAAAGTCATGAAAACTAATAAGATAAAAACTCGTACCATTAATTAGGTTCTTTTTCGCCTCATCATTAGCCAATGAGACCTGTCATTGATGATGCTAACTGATAAGACAACAGAAATAAGTTTTGAAAGTGGGAAAAATTAAATATTCTTTAATGTTTTTTGACAAAAAAAGTGTTCAGGTCATAAAAACTTTCAGCTGCCTCCTGATAAATGCTTCCAGCAATTTCAACTAAGCGCAGTTAGAACTCATAGGTATCATACTAAAAGCACTCAAGGAAAAGAAACCCTGAAAGCAGAAGTCAAATTGACGCACGTGAAAAAAAAGTCCCTTTCAAAAACCGAAAATTTGTTCAAACACCAATTTCTAACTCCACTTAAAAGGTGGTTTGAAAAAAAAATCACGCTTCAAACCTACTCTAAGTTTCGCCTCGCGGCTATTAAAAAATACTTGGTTGATTTTCCCCAAGTTTTCTCTGTTACTACAGTTTTCTCTAGAAATAAGTTACAGTACCAATAGCTGAACTTCAACTTAACAATTAGTTTCCAGGTAATTTTGACAAACTCTCTTAAATCCCATTTTTTGGTGAGCATCTTACTCGCTCACAACCCAGGAAAATTCTGGAGTCATATAGTTGAGTTATTTTATACACAAAATTATATATTTCTGCTGATAACACGATATCCAGACAGCTTCTATTTTACACAATTGCTAATTAACAAACCAGTAGTTGTTGCTGCCTGAACTAAATGACCAATGCGTTGTTTCTGCCCCATCTGAGCCTGAGTTGTGGCGCCTGACGTTCCTTGGAGGGGCTCCCTTTGTTTATTCGACAGAATCATCCGCTGGTAATCGGCTGTAACTTTCTGAGCAACTGAAGTTGTTTCAGTACCCGACGATTGGATAACTCTCACTCCAGATCCCGTAGATTGACTTTGATTCAAATAGCCTATCGTATTTCTTTGCTGGTTGTTCATACTGGACACGGAAGGTTGCATTGCTACCCTGCATAACAGTTCGAAAAATCAAGACTTTAACCTGTCTCTAAACCTTCCGGTAGAGTTTGTCCCGAACTCATCAGCCAACAAGTCCAACCATTTCGCGAGGATATGAGTCATAAAAAATTACTCTTTTTATGTTAACCAAATTTATGTTAAGAAAATCTACCGAAGAATACAGCTGTAGATAAAAAAACTAATTTGCTTCACAAATTTTTATTTCAATCAATCAACACGAACATGAAGAAGATATGGACACTATTATTATAATATTTGTCTGATTTTCTTGACACAAAGCTCTCAAAGCAATTCGTGGTTGTCAGACGCTGAAAAACAACTAATTTGCAGGCTATCAGAAATTTTGATGAGCCTATGGGACAAAGATTTGCAAAAGTTAACATGAAGTGTTTAAGACTGATGCCTGATGCCGAAATTAACGTTAACAAGAAATTGACGTTTTCATGCCTTTTTGTTACCAAAAATCTACTCGACATAAAGTTTACAAGCGTAAGAAAAGATTCATCAGCTTCCGAATTAAAAAAAATACAAAGTTGAGGAAAATTGTTGAAAAAACTTAAAACTTGCAAATTCGCCAACAATTTTTGTTGGTAGATTGGATCATTAGCAATATAAACAGATCACTCCAGGTAGTGCTTTCCTCGACGAAAAGAACATTAGAAACTACCCAATTCAAACAAGAATCAGACATTTCAAAGTTTTGATGAAAATTTGAAAATGCAGTTTTGGGCTTAAAAACTTCAAAATGGGAACTTTTACATTGAAATTCGACCTTATCAGCAAATTTAGTTAAATAAGCAAACCGAATTGCCTAAACTACTTTTAGGATCCCTCCTGGGATGAACAATTGTGAACGAGATGTCCATCTTCAAAGCAAAGATCAAATGTAAAAATGGATATCAAATGTCAAAAACAATACACAAACGTTCTCGGGCTTCCAAATAACACAGGTGATAAGGCAGTGAATATCAGCAGCTGCAACAGGGGAAAAAGATAGGTCAAGGGTACAAGCGATAAACATTTTCATTCGGTCAGCGAAAGCAAAATATTATCAAAAAAAATAAACGATGATGTTCACATGAACCAATGGAGAAATCAAATGAAATCAATTGTTTTCCTCCCAACCATTGGAAGCAAAATAAAGACAAATATATAACATTTTTCCAAAAAAATTGAGACAAAATTGCACAGTTATTAAAATTATTACAACTCTTGGTGTAGGCTATCAAAACCATTATTTTCGTAACGAAGAACAGAAAATAGTAATTCAGGCCAGCATTCCTTCCTTAGCCATTCAAGTCGAAACACCGACACAAAAAATGTGGTATAGTTGGTCTCTCAGACAATCTGTTTTGTTAAACACGACATAGTACCTTAATTTCAAGCCGACATTCACCTTGGTTGACATATAAGACGAGAAACGAAAATTGATTCAAGCAGGATATATTAAAAAAGCACGACGCTTCTGCTAAAACGTTTCTGGTGACCAATTCACACAATCTAAAGCAGTTGAATTGGCATGTTGAGCTCGAAGCAAACAAAAATATAGACAACAAGAAAACATTGCAAATCTCGCAACAATTTGTTGATAAAGTTTTTAACACATATACCTGTTGAGGTCGATGAACATCGACGAACCTTGAGTTAAACCACATAAAAAACATTTGTGAAAGATAATCGGCTTATCTCAGGCGGATTGCTCTCAAACAATCGGCGAGCAGTTGGTTTTGGCAATAGCCAGCTGGTTTAGGGATGTTAGCATTAGTGGGGAGGAAAGGGGGTTCAAGCGCTGGAGTGAGCAAGGGGGTAAGATTGGCAGCACTGGACAACAGGGCGTGCATATGAGGTGGAATAGGTTGGGGGTAGGGGAGGAGTGATGGGTGTGGGTTGAGTGGGGGTAGGTGCCTGAGGGGCTCAAACATTTTAGACTAAGAAAATAAGAACCGCACTTCACACCCTGAAATGTCTCCTGAAACAGTTTCGGCGAATTGCACACTGAAAGACTAGTAAAGTCTCTAAGAGAGTTGCTCATCCACTTAACGCCCTCCCTGCGTTACCTGTTTATACTGTTTTGAGGACAAGAAGTCAAAAGGGTCAGACTAAAAATCTGTCGAGCGAGAAATCGCGTAAAGAAGACAAAAGTAATAAAAAAATTGCTACAAGCTTCGTTTGAGAGAAATTTAAAACGTATCCGGCATATTGCCGGAAAATAGCCGCCGTTGATTCCAATAAGCATGATTGGGATTGAAAGATATTAAAAAAGGATTTTTGAACAAAAATATTTTTTAAGTCAGATTTATTTTGATGGCATTTCGAAGTTGAACATACTTCTGTTTCTTAGAGAGAGGCTACAGGGGCTACTATCAATACCAATAAGCATTAGGGATGGTAACTAAGACTTCAAATAGCGGGCATCTAAAATTGGGCTCAATGGTTTTATCCCGATTCCATTTCTGATTTCAATTTTTTATACTGACTCTGTTCATTTTGAATTGCTTTGCTGATCAACTGATGTTCAAAATAACTTTTAGCAGAATGAGAGAAGAGAAAAACTAGCCTAGAGAAGTCAAAAAGATTTCTCGCAAAATGTTGAAAAAGCGGCAAAATGAGGTAAAGCGAAACTGTTTTTGTTTGACGAAGTAAAACATAACCGACTAACGACGCGCGAACTGCTCTCAAACGACCAGCGAGCGGTTGACTTTATCAGTAGCTAGCCACGGTTTAGTGAGGCGTTTAGTGAGTTTAGCTTGATTTGACTCAAAGACTTAGTCGAAAATGTTCAAAACTCTTTTTTGTCTCTAGAGTTATGTCAGGAAATCCATCTGAAAGACTTGAAAAGTTTCGTTGGCCAGTAATGATCGCTAAACTCAGAAAAAGACAAAAATATTCACAAAATTTGAAAACAATCGCAAGTTTTAACAAAATCTTGCTAAAACTCAAGATATTAAAATATTCGAAAAAATTCCATTGTCTCAAGAGACTAACCTGTATCCCTAATTTAAGCCTCAAAAAGTTTCACTGGGTCATCGAGATCCATAAACTTGGAACATGATAGTTTCCAAAAATTTAAAATTAAATTTTATCAAAAAATTGCTAAAGCTGAAGTCATTGAAATATTGATAACGATTTCACTAACACTAGAAACTATGCAATAGCTTATCATCAAGCCTTGGATGAGGTCCCTAGGACCCTGTTGCCGGCAAAAATGATAAAAATTTCAAAAAAATTAAAACTTGAAATAAAACAAATGAATAAAAAATATTTTTCCCACGAAAAATAAAACCTTTTCAGTATCTTAAAATCAAAACCTGAAGGACGTTTTCTGGCCCTTGCGTCAGCAAAGACAAGAATAATGAAAAAATAATGTCAAAAATTGAAAAAAAATTGTGCGTTTTTCAAAAAAATGCTAAAATTCGTGATGTTAAAATGTGGAAACCATTCAATTACCATTCATCTAAAGGAGGGTCATTGAAACTTAGGGCTGATATAAATGAAAAGAAGTTCAAAAAGCTTGAAAGAAATTGCAGAAATGAATTTGCTATGAATTTGAGTTTTTAGCAAGCGGTTGTTCGTCAGTAGCTAGCCACGGGGGGGGGGGGGGGGGGGGGGGTGCACCGAGGTCTGATGGATGCCGAATGGGGGCTGCACTAGGTGGGGGGCAACAGCGCAGTGGGGGGGCAATAGTGGGGGGTAACAGTAGGGGTGTCTTCAACTTCTAATAACCGCCCTTCACACCGTAAGTATAAGTATAAGTCTCCAAAACAGTTTGAGATCAAACAGAGCTGAAAAGCTATAAGAGCACTTAATGCCCGCTAGGCGCTACCAGTTTAGCCCGTTTTTGAGGACGAAAAGTCAAAAGCGTCAGACGAACTTTTGGTCAAGCGAAAAATCGCATAAAAAAAGACCGACAGGACTAATATAATTGCTACAAATTTCGTTTGAGAGCAATTAAACATAGCAGGACAAGACCTGAAATACAATTTGAAGAATTGAATGAAAAACTTGGAACTACTTTACCTGGCCAGCAGATCAATTGAACAATGCCAGCCAAAACAAAACTAATCATAAAAATGAGAAACAAACAATCAAACAAACTAAACAAAAATATACTCATTGCTAAAACTCTTGAAACTTTTAACCCTTAGGCAATATTTGATCCCCTTAAATATACCTATTTGAAAAATATGGTCAAGACCAATTTTCTCTCTGAAATCGGTCCAGCATTATATCTGCATCACCTGAAAAAAATTCATTGGCCTTTGAAGATCGAGTACCTCAAAAATGACCGAAACATTGAAAATGAAATCAATTGCACATTTTAATGAAATGTTGCTGAAAATCGTCAAATTAATATCTTCAGAATCATTTCTGTGTCTCTAGAGGCTATCAAGTAACCAAATTCCAAGCCCTAAAAAACCATTGGCTCAAAGATCGATAAACAATAATTTTTAAAATTCGAATTTCAAAAAAAAAAAAATCGTTCTAATAAAATGTTGAAAAGCATTCAATGGGCCCCTAGCAACTATTTAATGACATACTAATCAATGGTTGGAGGAGGTTAAGTGGCTACAGGGGCAAAAAACCTGAATAAAAGAAAACGTGAAAAAAATTGCAAATTTTATACAAAAAATTACTGAAATTCGAAATGTTAAATTGTTGGTTGAAAACTAATCCATTGAAACTAAAAACCATGCAGCAACTTTTTATCAGACCGCGAAATATGTTTTCTGGTACTTGAGGATGAACAAAAATAAAAATTTTACAAAAACTTTAGGAAACCTTAAAAAAAGTGCAGATTTTATCAAAAAAGCTAAAATTCGAGACACTAAAATGTTGGAAAACCAATCGATTATTATTACTAAAAACTAGGCAGTGCTCTATTACTAAACCTCAAAGGAGATTCCCTGTCCCCTGAAAATGGAAAAACTCAAAAAATGACAAAAATTTTTAAAAACTTCAAAAAAATTGAAAAAATTAATATCATTTTGCGTGTTTGTGTTTGTATTACCAAAACAAATAGCTCATAAAATGGTCATAACAAGTAATTTTGTCTCGCAAAAGGCCTTCGTCAACGTTTAAAAACTTCAACCTAAGATTAATCAAACAAAGATTTTAAAAAAAATCACAAACATGAAAAATTGCACTATTTTAAGCCAAAAAACGAGCTTTTAACCTTAAATTAAGGCCATCCCAGCTACTTCCCGGTAGCTTCACCACTCTAAGCACTAGGCGGACTACTAAAGCCCACTTTGGGCCTCGAATGAAACTTAATGCCCGCTGGGCTTTACCTGTTTATCCCGTTTTGAAAGATCAAAGTCATTGAAAAATGTGTGAACACATCTTTAAAAAAAAAACACAGCGCCTCAATACAATTCAAATTCTTTGAATTGCAAAAAAAATTAGGAGCTCTATAATAGCCTGCTGAGAAGATGAGGGCTGCTATTAAAAAGCGGAGTCGGTTGGGACGGGGTGGGGAGGGGTTGCGTTCCGTGCGTGTTTTAGTGCTTGTCTATGTGACAGAAAGGGGGAAGGTTAAACGGTAAACTCACATTTTTATGAAACTTCCTTTTTCGATTTGAATTCTACACTTAAGATGCTGACAAAGGGCACCACTCTTATCCTTTTAGAAACCGTAGAAAAAAAGTTTTTGATTTTGTCTGGAGAAAAAAAGATAACATAATTCCCATATTTTAAGTTAAGGTTGAACAATTAAACGAACTGGTTAATGTGTAATCAATATGAAATCATTACAAAATTGAAGCCAGGGTTAATAAAATTTCAATTCAGACCATGCTTCTGCAGGCCCCAAAAATTTTGCATGCATGTACATCATAAATTTTCGAGTATCTTCTTGTATTTAGCTTAAGATCCGCTAGCAGTGTGCCCAAATTAATTGCTGCTTTGAAGAACCAATGAGCCTGTCAAACTTTGAAAAGCGGAGTGTGCTTCCCAGTTTTAAACTTTCAAAAATACAAATTATTTGAAAATCAACGAGATCTCCTAATTAGATAATAGAGTGTTTCTTTAGGTCAAACAAAGAACTGAACTTTTACAATACAATCAAGTCCTTATTCCCAAGTTTAATCGTTTTTGGAGCGTGACAGTCACATGGGAGATCCTGATATCACGAGGCATAACCCGAACAGATTTGAGTGACAATGAGTACGGCATAAGAACAAAAACATTTTACACCAAACAATACTACATTAACTACTACGTTAACTATATCTTTAGGAAGCACAAATCGTCATACAATGAAATCAAAACATTTGAATTTGCGATCAGCTGCTTTGTAGCTGTTTGAACGTTGCGCTGCTTGAAAACTGGAATTGAACATTAAAAGTTCGAGTAAAAACCAAACGCAGAAAGTTTTCATCATTAAATGGAGCTCGAAATGATGGCTCAATATTCAAGAGGATGAGTGCCACAATATGTACCATTTGACGCTAGAGCGCAAAATTGAAGCCAATAAAGATCTCGCCGCAACGCATAATGGTCTAAGTTTTCAATCCTATTATAATTGTAGGTAGTGATGTGGAATCAACGCACGCTACAGGTTTTGTTAATAAAAAGTAGAAACTGATGAAAACTCATAACACTATTGATAGTTTACTGCTCAATTTAACTGAAACAGTCCAAACAACGATTAAGTGAACTTCTAAACCATGTTCTGGTTTCCTATTGATGGTATTATAGTCCTAGTGATAGACTTTAACAATGAGTACATATTCAATATGTCTTTACGGCATTCACAACAAAAGATGTATGAGAGAACCCAACAGAGATGTTCTTTAAAAACAGAGATCATCCTGTAGTATATACAAGAATTAAGTGGGACAAATTCCGTTCGGTGGCGAGGGATTGGCAGAAAATAGTGCGGGGCAGACAGAGGAAAGGTGGTCATGAACCTACATGAATTCACATTTTCCGACCGAAAATGACTACATAAGCTCAGACAGTTATGGGCTTTACTAGTTATACCGTTCTTGATTACTTTGAATCGCTCAAACTAAATTCCAGCTACAAAGCTAAACTGGTCAAATAAAAAAATTGCATAAATGAAAGACACAAGTTACGATGATTAATTCAAACTTCGCTCGAGATCAATTAATCAATCAATAGAGCTAAAAAAGATTAAAAAAACAAAAAAGTAAAAAAAATAGCATTCAAAAAGACTTACGACTACAATCATTGGTTCAAACATCATTCGAGAGCAGTTAAACAAAAAAGACAAACATTAGACGAATTGAATTGTTTTCAGCGATTGAGGCGCAGCTGCCTCTGGTTCAAGGTAGGCGATTTAGTCTCAATGGATAACAGGTGCTCAAAAGGTGGCTTCAAAAATTGCTCGAGTTCTAACTCGTTCAAAACAATGAACATTTATTTTGAGGCAAAACTAGCAACAACGGGCTATATCAAATTCGATATTTACGGACAAAATGCGCGAAAAACGTCAAAAAAGGAATGCCAATGCAGGCGAATAAAAGCTCGTAGTAGAGTTTATGGTTCAATTGATTCTCATAACCCCGATAGGGATTGGAAGAACAGAAAAATGAAAATTGACTTTTTTTACAAAAACATTTTTAAAGAGCAAAATATTTCGATGTGATTTGTAATTGGATATACTCCTGTTTCTCAATGAGAAGATACAGGGGCCATTATAAATACCAATTAGGATTAGAGATGTTATCTCAGACTTATAAGAACAAGGTTCAAGTAGCGGTTATTCAAAATTGGGCTTTATGGGTTTATCGAGTTTCCATTTTGATTCCGTTTTTCGATACCAGCTCAGATGATTAGATTAATTTACCGAGCAACTACTCATTGAAAGCACATATAGCAGAAAGACAAGTGCGAGTAGCCCGGAAAAAACAAAGACTTTGCGATTTGATGAAATTGTGAATTTCTCTTCTGCTAATTGAAATTGTCCTGGCCTAAAATTCAAAGTACTTCCACTGAAAAAAAATTGACCAAGGAAAAAATAGAAGGTAGATTGCCAGAAAATAGCCACTATAGCTTCGTAGAACTGAAGTCTCAAAAAACGATAGTAACAGAAACAGACCAAAGCAGTTTTTTCGTTAAATTCTGAGATGTTGATTATTTTGATCGATATTTTGATTAGAATCTGTATAAGTTAATGAGTGACACGTACGCTTCATTTAGAGTGACACGTATTCACTTGACCTTATCTCTTTGAAATAAATTTAAAAAATCAGTTTCCGAGTCATGAAGAAAAACAATCACGCAAATTAACAAAAAAAAACTCGCTCCAATAAGAGTGGAAAATGACGTTACCCAAGCAATCCAGTTGAACTTGCATGAACAAATTAACAAAAAGCAGATGCCAAGTGATTGGGACGTCATATGGTCGTAACAAAAATCTTGACGAAATAAAAAACATAGCTGGCAGATTGCCAGAAAATAGCCGCAATAGATTCGTAGATCGGCAGTCTAAAAAAACAGTAAAAAAGACAGACCAAAAAAATTCGTCTTTTCATTGAAGGCTGCTCTGTTATATTTTGATTAAAAATCTGTATAAGTTATTGCTGCTTCTATTAGCTGATCTCAAATAACCTTCATTTAGAGTGACACACACCCATTTGACCTTATCTCTTTGAATTAAAGTAAATAAAAGTCAATTTCAAAGTGAGGAAGTCATTTTTGAGAGTGAGGTAAGTCAAGTGTGACCAAAAATTTAATCACGCGCATGAACAAAAAAACTCGCTCCATTAAGAGCGAAAAATGACGTCACACATGCAATTCAGTTTAAATTACATGAACGAATGAACAAAAAGTGGCTGTGACGTCATATGGTCGTAACAAAAATCATGACAACGAAATAAAAAAAACCAAGAGAAGGCCAACAATAGCCCCAGCTATCGCTTTGCGGCTATTAAAAAACAAGACAACGCCAATCATAGCCCCAGCTATCGCTGTGCGGTTTTAATCAATAGATTGAAAAAATTAGAAAAACCAAAAGTAGCCGGCATACTGCTCAAAAAAGTCCGCAGTTGACACCACTGACCGTCTTAGTGATTGAAATAGTTAGCAAAAATAAGGAGAACAATTGACGGAAGCTTATTATTCTTTTTAAGAGTCAATAAGAGTTCTAATTCGTCTCCCAATTTCATGGCATTTGATAAAAAATAGTGAATTCGGCCTCTATATTGCAGAAAAAGCTTTAAATAATACTATTCAGCAGTATGCTTTAAGGAACTTTAACTTAACGCACTAAGCCCTTAAGTGATGTCTTAGAGCCCAGGATTTCTTTACTGGTTGACTCGGTTTCACTTGATTCAACTTCTTGACATCGAACTGAAATCAATTGAGCGATGTGCGTTAGAAGTCAAACAAGCAAGCCGAGATTACAGGTAAAACTAAAAACGTAATCGAGAAGCAAAACGAATTTTTTTAAAAAAAAACCAACTTAATAATGTCTGCGGAGAAATTGACTCAACAAAAACGAATAAAAACCTAGTCAAATTGCCGCATGCGAACAAAAAACCTCTAGCAGGACAGCTAATTTTTGTGCATACATCTTTTTTCAATCTAATTTAAACGTAGAGCGCAAAAGCTTCCCATAGCAAAACCACTCTTCTTTTGGTGCACTTCCTGTTTGGGCCTGAATAAGATAATCAATTCAATTTGAACTCGGAAATCATGAAAATGCGTGAATAGATCTTGGTAAAAAATATGACTGGAACAAGTCCTCAAGGGAATCGAAGCGTCTCGCTTTCCAAAGCAAAACCACATCTTCAACCGAATGAATTATCACTTGCCTAAAACAACAAAAGAGTTCACTGCCATACTTGGCTAGAATATAAAACGGTCGTAACGAAAAAAAAACCAGAATTCTCATCATGGAAGCAGGCAAACACAAAACAGTTAAGAGATGCAAAAATCCACACAAAAACGGCGCTTAAATGTTGGAAAAACCATTGACAGAGATAAGTCACTGTGAAGTCCCGAAATCTCTTTTATTAGAAAAAATCTGTCTTTTATAAGAAAAGTTGTCCCTCATATAAAAATTTATTTTTATATGTGGGACAAAAACTGATAAGCTCAAGAAAAGACTAACCGTCATGACAATTCACCAGAGCTTATACTCGAACCCGAACTGAATTATTTAAAAAAGGTATAAAAAATATACCTCTCGAATAAACAAACTTTTTTGGCGTCAAAGCATTTGAAAACGTAACTACTGTCCTCTCGTTGGAGATATCTTTGTAGAAGTAATTTGAAAAAATTAACAGGAAAAGACAGAATGAAAGACAGATTAAAGATTAACAAGATCGCTAATAACGAAAACAAGGTACAATATCGCTATTTTTTAAAAAAGTATATAAAACATCAACCTTTTCTATTAAACTTATGAGCTAAAATTATTACATCAGTAATTGCAACAAACTATTAGGTGCCTTGAGTTGAATAAAACTACTGCAAACAGTTTTTTTTAACAAAATAAGAAACTAATAACAAACGGGCATTTCAAAATTTTGAATTCTGGAAACGAACTTCTATCAATTCAAGTGGAAACACAAGTCAAATAATTATTTATTATTGGAGATTAAATAAAATTACATTAGATATGAAATATTGAATTATTTTGCAAAAAAGTCAAAATATTCATTAAATCGCAAATATGAAATAAATTTATTAACCTCAAACAAAGCCAAAAAATAACTGAATTATTCAAAAGACAAATTAAAATACCTGATGTTGCAAAGAAAACCCTATTCAAGTGAATTTAAAAAAAATGGAACAACTGGACAAAAAACAGCCGAAATTGGATTACAGTGTATACAATTTTTATAAAAACAACCCGGCGTCAAAAACAGGACTTTTTTCGGGACTTATCAAAGGGATGCTGCCAATTACACTGATCACAAAAACGTCCACTCAAAGATCCAGAAATAAAAACAATTGAAGTAAAGGCAAAAATTTAAAAAAAAATGGGAAAAAAATTGAGAAATATGAGGCAAGCTCATGAAATTTTCCCACACAGAAAAAATGTTCATTCGGCGATCTTACTAACTTTCAATTTCACGTTAAAATGCCACCTGAATAAATAGTACTTCCGGTTTAAAAATCCTCTGGAAAACCAATACTCTTCTTAAAGAGTCATAAAGAAAAGACAGTACCCAACATAGCCGGCAGATTGCCGGAATAGCTGCGAAATAGACTTGCGTGCCGTAAAATACAGATGGAAAAAGATACAGAAGTGAGTTAATAATAGTTATCGCCGCCGCCTATAAAACTTACAAGTTTATTTCAAAGGAGGTTGTTTTTGGGTGCAAAAAAATTTTCCCTGTCGCGTCTCGAACCGGCGATCTCCGGATTAACAGCCAGTCGCCTTAACCACTCGGCTGTCGGACCACACAATCTGTTTTCTTACAACCAACTTTGTTTTAGGAACAGATTCTGTTCCTGAATAACCGCAATTTAGGTCACGCAGAAAGCGTGAAATCAAGCGCGAAAAAGCCATTAAAGCAGTGACGAGACAGAATGTTCTAGAACAAATGTAAAACGAAAATGAAGCGTCAGACGACGAAACAAAAAAAAAACCAAGAGCACCGCAATATAGCTACGCTCAGCTTACAGCTTCGCAGCTATAATAAACAATTCAAATTTTCTGAATTGTTAAACAAAATAGTGCCGCAATAATAGCCGGCTGAAAGATGAGGACGGCTATTAATTATGAACATTTCAAGCTCACCGAATTTATTACTGACAAATTTTAATTGCTAGTTCAAAATATGACTTAAATAGATAAGCAGAAGTTGGCTTACTGCAAATGCAAATACGTACTTGCGCTGAGTAGAGTATTGTCTACATAGAGCCGTCGGGATGCTGATTGCCGACGAAGCGGACTGATTTGATCCTCTTGGAGCGATAATAGCTGATTGTGACCTTTTGAGTGCGCCTGCTGTATATTGTCCACTGAAAAGTGCATCCACCATTTTGCTCGATCCTCCAGCAATCGAATTCTGATTCCGTTTCTCCGTTTTTAACCTGATTGCTCGCTGCTCTGATAAGTACTGAGGAGTCAACGGATTGTCGTAATTTATCTTGCAATCTGTGAAAGACTGTACATGTCTTGGATTCTTTGAGGTCGCTATGGAGGTCCACTGCATTGGTTGATTCTGCTTAGTACGACGACTGGCAGCACTTCGAATCAAGTCAAACTTAGAACCAAACACATATGTAGCGGAATTGTTCATATCTTGCATTAGCAGGTGACTCGTTTTGGCTAACTTGGTAGCTTTGCTCCAAGTGTCTGACCCTTGATTTTTTCCATCAACTGGACTGGACGTATTCTGCTTCTTTCTCTTTACCTCCGTCATCACAGTTCGTCCTTCTTCTCGTGGCTTGATGTATTTTTCATAGCGAGCCCGACTTTGTTTTGGTGACCTAAAAAATGTTCGTTTCTGCTAGTCGCACAAAACAAAAGCAAGTTAATTTTTTCCCAAGATTTATTTTGTGCCAAGAATAGCCAAACCATGCTTTGAAGGTAAAATGTTGAGACAGAAAGCTTTTTGAAATAAAATAGAATGAAAATTTTGTCAGCAAGTCTTAGTTATTGTCAATGAAGATACATTCATCTTAACATACAAAAATTTTACCAACTTCAGGTTGTTACAATTCACCAGGTCCGAGACATACAACTAACTTAATGAAATTTAGCAATTTACCTGAAGCACCTCGACATATTATTGACCGCCACTGAGACAAAATCCCAGTTGGTCACAATTGCAGGCATCACACTTGCTAAATCTGGCGGCAGCTGCATAACTCCGAGGATACCATGCACTAAAGTCCAATCTTCATTCGGAAGCCACTCGCATAGACCATCCAGATTGACCATGCTCTGCATGACCGGCTTACCTTTACATGGACAATTCGGAGACTTCAGATGTGGTCTGGGAATCGTAATTCCTTGGCTACGTTTTATTATCACTTCCGATCTACTTTTCAAGGCAGAATTTGAGGTTACGGAAAAGGCGTTGAATATCGTATGAGGTGGTAAAGCTACTTGAAGTTTTTCATTTGTTCCAGAAGTAGGAATCGCAGCTAAAGAGTCTAGTTTTCCTCGTTTATCTTCTGTTTTTTTCAAAGTTGCTGGTAACGCAGGTAGTTGCGATTCTTTCATTGGTGACAGCTTGTACCAAAACAGCATAGACTCGTCGATGTAAACATCATTGTCGTCAATGGGAGGTGTGGGTGGGAAATAGGTCGACATTGGTTCGTTATCAACAACACAGCAAAATTCAGCTTCGGCCATTGATCGATCGATTGTAAGCATATTCTCATCTGACTCATAGTTCAGATCTTTCAAAGGCAGCAATTCTCCGTGATACACGATTTCAATGAGACTCAGGGCGTATTTCTCGACCGCCAAGAACTTGAATTCCAAACTTGCGACATGGTCAGCAGGAGTTGGCTTCCAGCCAATAGGAGGCAGCGAATTCGCAGATGACGCGGGAGATTTGTTCAAAGCTGGGAATTTATCACCGCTTGCATCTATGAAAGATTCATCAAAAATGTCATCCATTCTCATAATGTGTCCAACCTCTTTTTCCATCTCTGCTGAGTCCAGGCCCAAACTAATATGAGAGTTATCAGAATCAGCACTTAATTGAGTAGCCACAACAAAGATATCATCATTGCCGCCATCCACATTCAATCGATTCAAAGACTTTTCCGGTGATAAGTTACATGGTCCGGAGATACCTGGCGAATGGAGACCATTTGCTCTTCTCAGACTATTCGATTCAGACTCAAGTTTGCACAATTGTCGTTCATTTTCCTGATCTAATAAGTTCTGCTTAATGTCTAAGACTTTTGATGCATCGGACCAAAATGAACTGACTATTGAGGCAACAGAGCGACAGTTTCTACGCCTTCTGATGAAATCTCGAGGAAGAAGAAAGTGCGACACGTTGCTGTCATCTGTAGGGTCTCGCGTTACAACGAGGAACTTCTTACAGGCATCTGCAAGCACTCTAGCAGCGTTCAATTTCCATAAGTGCTCTTGGTAAAAATCAGTATGCATCCACACCATCTCACTAAAATGAAACTATTGCGTCAATCAATATCAATCAATCAATCAAACGTTTCGATCTTGAAGTTAATCCGTGTCGCCTTTTTTCAACAGCCACTTCTTTAGACGTACTATTTTTGCCCCGTAAACTTTGACGAGCCGCATATCAAGTAATTGAAAAAACTCGGAAATTGAATTTCAGACACCACATCACTTTCGAAAAATCCGAATATTTATAAAATTTCATTAATTAAATTCATTAATATTAATTCGGACCCGTTGATTATTCCGAGTCCGTTGTCATAAACATGAAATATTTTACAGCAACAAAAGACATTTCAATCAGATCCGTTTATTTTAGATACTCACCTCAGTAGATAGTCCCAATGTGTTCTACATCTTTTTGGTTCTACCACTTTAGGCAATCGTTTCGAAAACAACATCCCACTCAACTTCAGGTCCGTAATCCTCTCGACCACGGCTTGGTCATTAGCAACAGATGACACTACGTGGCTGGTAGCAGGAGAAGACACTTTTGATTGTTTGGGGGGTACCAGCGTAAAATTTGTCACACAGGTCAAGCCCGGAATTGTTTTTTCTGTTTTCGAAATAATATCGATATCTTTTTTAACTGGAGAAGACGACGCACTGCTCACCGTTTCATCTATGGATACTGAGAGACTTGTTTTATGCGGGGGATTAATTGTATCAGCTACCGTTCCATTGCTCTGACTGAATTGCCCACCTATTGGCAGATCTGGTTCTTGCTTGATAGTGACGCTCTGAATGTCCGTCTGCAAAGCAAATCAAAAGCATGAAAAATATTGATAAAATACTTACCCATTAAGCCTCATACAATCTGACTGACTTAATGAAAATGATTCATTCTAGACAAATAGCCGAATAAATCATCACTTTATAACCTGCACATAAAGACAAAAAATGGAAGTTTCACGTAGTTTCTACTGTCAATATAACTTATAATCTAGGTACAGCAGATCCCGATACAAAAATACGTGCTGTTATGAGGTCACTTGATAGTTAGACTGGCTTCTGCTTCTTAATTTCCGGATAAAAGGTTTTACACACACCAATTAACATTGAACCGGGTAATTATTAATTAGAAACCAAGTTACTAAAAGTATTTAAAACGGGGCTTTATCCCATTTCAACCCTGATTTCTTTTTCGAACTTGAGTCTGTTTACTTCAGATTGCGTTGCTGAAACAGCTTTGCTTAAGTGAAATATGACCACAACTAAGCTTGAAAACCTAAAACTTGAGCCTTGAATTTTTTAGCATCGCCAAATTTTTTGCAAACAAAGCGCAAGAACTTAGATTGAGCAGTTATAGAAGCATCAAGGAACCTTTAAGTCAAACATTTATCTAAGATTTCTAAGTGCAAAAAACTTTGGAGCTGATTTCTCCCTTCAGATGATCTTCCTGTAGCAATATCTCTTTTCACATTTGGAACACAAAAGTCAGTCATATCAAATCAAAATTGAGCAAGTAATTAAAAGATTCAGGTAGTCTTTGAGCTTCGAAGTTTTTCAGGAAAAAAAATAATTTTTAGGATAATTAAATGATAACGAAGACTATTTCCCGCGATCAGGATGCCTTTAATTTAAACAACCCTCTGACGCTCAGTAAAAAATTGACACGATCAACTGACAAACGCTAACAATGACACACCAAAATCAGTTGCTGGAAGTTTTCCTTTTTCAGAAAACTGGGTCCATTATTAACCTCAATATGTTGAACTTCATAAAATAAACGTGTCAACAAATAATTCTGCTCTTCAGAAAAAACAAAACGTCTCAAAAAATTAATCAAATGACGCTTTTGCTATTCGACAACTGTCATTAAAGGTTTTCATTATTGTTTCGACCCCCACTTTAGTGGGGAGGGAGGAACTATATACTCAAACGGGTTTTTTTTGTTCAGTCAATTTTGGCCGATCGATATAATCATCGTAGAGAGTTGTGAGTGGTATTATTAGAAAGCCAGTCCAGCGTAAAATAAAGAATTAAAAAGATTTTTTCATTTTTCGTTTTCTATAGGGAGTCATCGATGATTAAAGATTAGTGAATGATTGCCGTTTTTATTCATTCACATTTTCAGTATTTTTGACCAAATTTTTGTCAAGTTTGTTAAAAAAAAAATTGAAAACTGTTAATTGTACTGTTACTTATTTCATCTCTAAAGATAGAAAAGGGTTGCTGAAATGTTCAATCCGAGTTTTTTGGCTAGAATTTACGCTAAATTTTTCAAAAATCAGACCTTTTTCGAGAAAAGGACATTTGCTTTTTTTAACCCACTTGCTTTAAATTTGCTGGAAGTAGACACCTTAAAACTGCGGTAGAATTCTTCTTAAGCTCAGAAAGGAGCTAGTTGTAATCCCGCTGGCTTTAAGAGTCTTCTGGATCATAATTTTGCAAGTTTTTTGCAAATTTCAACTTGAAAATTAAAAAGAATTTATTTTTTGACAAAATGAAAATTTTGTTTAAAAACTGATCTATTTCGCAATCATTTGAACAATTGAATGTTTTGTTAGACGCGAAGCAAAATATGGGCTGATCTTGATCTCACCATGGATCCTTACGATAAAAAAACTTTTAGATTTAAATGGGGCACGACCTTTTTTTCTGCATTTATGCTATGTAAATGTTTTCTATGTAAATTATTGACAAGAATCTCAATTCAGGGCTCAATTAATGACAGATACTATCTGCGCAAAAGATGTCCAACGAAATTATAATATGGTTTCAGAGTTGAGCTCATGGTTTTTATGGCTTTGACCAATTGTTTTTTGGTAAAAATTTTATAGACTTCTTGAGTTTTGCTTTCACTTTATTATACTTTTTGTAGCCCAACGACTTACTGTCCCTGATCAAAGATGCAGTTATTTTTTAGTAGGTATAAATGAACCTATACAATTCTTTCAGTTGTTATCTAATGTCTCTTATGTCTTTTGAATATATTTTTGTTTTAAGAAAATATCGGTGAATTTTTGAACTTTGCCACTATTTTATCTTATTTCTCTCAACTTCGGGCGCAGCCTCCGTAAAAGCAGGCCGATAACAATTCCGTGTGAGTAATATATTGTTGGAAACGGTTTCATATTCAACAAGTTTTCCTTGTTTTGATACTACGCAATTTCAAAAAAATTGTTTTTTTTTCATTTTCATTTTTGAGCATAATTGCATTTTTTATGAGTCCATTTCGTTTCCTTATCGAGTTACCAAAATGTTGGCAAATCTAATTGAAAGAAAGCATAAAAAGAAAATTGAACAGCATTGAAAAAATGCGTATCTGTATATATTAATTGTTTTTGTTGAATAGTTTATGCTTTTTGGGCTGAGACCAAGTTATCTCGCAAAATTTTGAGATTTTTTGTTGTTTTTTCTATGTTTGTCTTTCCTTTTGTTATTGTCCGCCATATACCTGATATTGATAGGTGTCATTTGCTTCCCCAGGACGTATAACTGGACTTAGATAAAGATTGCAGTTTATAGCTGTTTGCTTTAATGACTTTCAAATTAAATCTTTTAAAAGTTTTTTTTTCAATTTTATCTTTTTGCTTTCAGTTTGGTCGCCATGTAACTCAATCTCACTGATTACAATTCTCAATTACGTTCGATGATTCATCCACTTTTATTGCGTTTTGTTATACAATGTGACTGCTTGCTTCGACCATTTATTTTCAAAAGGTTTTGAGATCTATATACCGTTCGGATTTCTTTTTGTTGTCGTTTCTACGATGTCCTTTTATAGTGAAGGCTCGTTTATGTTAGGATGGGAAGACAAGGACGATTTACAGTTCTTGCGGTTAACATCTTATAAGTATAGTGCCTTGAATAGTGTGATGTCAAAAAATTGTTTGAAGTTTTGGCTTCTTTGTGTTTTTATTATGTATTTGTTATTTTGTGGGGTCGTGACGTCGTCTCATTATTAATAGGCCCAATTGGCTTCCTGTGGTGTTGCAATTTAATCCATCAATTTTTGATTGAATTCTTAAATCTGTCATGACTTTTGGAAATATTTGTTTCCAAAACAAAATTGGGTTTTTGAGCTTATGAAGTGATTTCAGGTGATATCTAATGACATTAATAACAGTGAAGTTAATTGTTTTCAAAAATAGAAACGTATTTTTTAACTTTACACCTCGTTGCTATTCGTTCACTTTTTTGTCGACCTGTTAACCAGTCGCGTTGAGAACCGGTCCCATAATTTTTTTTTAATGAAGTATAGGTTAAACTGTTTTGTTTAGATTTTATCTGACGCGAGTTTGCTTTTGTTATGATTTTCTTATTGTAGACATCGAGTTGTGGTCGTATTTATCGTTAATAATGTTGTTTTTTTATTTTTTTATGGTCCTTTTTAGAAGTTCTATTGTCAAAAAACTGTCATCGGCCCTCTAGCGGGGCATTATATTCCATTGGTTGTTTATTGAACGATATGTATGTTTTGATCTCATAATTTGGTAGCCAATTAAGTTAAGAATGTGGATGAGCGGGGTCGTAACATTATGTGCGTATGCACATTACCGAGCCTCCTTGTTACTATTAGAATTACAATAAGAACTATTGCTATTAAAATTGCCACGACAAGTAAAAGATTGATCAATTTGATATAAGGATTGCAATAGGAACAGGAAAAAAAACTTAAAAAATGGGTTAGCCCTCGAATGAAAGATCAATATAGACCACAGGCCAAGACTTGAAAGTTACTCGAGAGATTAAAAACCGACCAAATGAATCTCGTAAAAGTGGCGTCATCATTATTTAGCCATCATTAGTTAACAAATCTTTTAAACACAGCAGCCAACCTGCAATCAGATAATTATGACAGATTCGAAAAACTAATATCAACGGATGAATTGCACACATGAGTCGTGAGGAGGAGGTCATTGTTGTTTTTGTTGTGGATTTACAGCCCACGCAAAAGGGCCTCATTTAGTCCAAGTAGTGATTTTTAAAATAAGGTCCACTCAATTTTGGCATTCCGAAAGTAACTACCACGTAGCTTTTTCTTTCGAAAACGTTCCTCAAAATATCTCAAAATTTAAAATTCCATTTTTCAATCCAACTGTCCCGCTGATGTTGATAAGTGTTTCCAGACGGTTCACAATTCAACAACTTTTAAACAAATTGATTTCACTTTTTAGTTTGCGCTTTTGGCTATTAAAGCTTTCCTTTGTAGGCTTGGCAACTGCACGCAACTATCGGTTTCATTGAGATTTTTTGCCATTACTAGCAGGTCATTAAGTTGTATGAACATTGGCAGGGGGAGAATGTTCAAAAGTCAAAGCTCTCATGCATATCCGGTAATATGATTTCCTGTAATCCATTTGACAGCTTTCCTGCAATTTTTCAGACAATTGCAGACTGTAATTGCAACTTAAGACAGCCGTAAAAACGCAGAGGAAATATCAATGACATAGTCCTAATTTTAGCACAGTCTTCACATAGTGCAAAAATGACAGGTCATCAACGACATGTATTCCCAGATCCTTGAAGAACTGTATGTCTTAAATACTGCCGCATTATTGTAATTTAATCACATTTCGTCAACTGAAATTTAAGGGTGCAAATTTACTTATAGAAAATTCCAATTTGTTTGTTGCTCACCAATTTTGAGGAGCATGAAGATCCTGGACTGATCAAAAGCTCTCCTATTGATAAAAATTTGAGATAAACGCACAAAGATGAATAGGTTAGGAGAATATCAGAACATTGAGCAAGTCATTTATGAAGATGCAGAACCCGATTCGTGATTTCTAGTACAACTAAGCTTGTATTGTCCAGCAAGAATGCAGACTGCTTTCGATTCTCTGTATAGTCCATAATTCTAGAAGATAACCACATGCTCCTACTTCTAGTTTTTTGATGAGTCGGTAATGTGGAATTTTGTCGAAGGATTTCGAATAGTCTGTGTAGAAGGCAATAAGCATTTGTCCGCATCTTTTAAAGGGGCAACCGGTGCAATTTTCTAAAAGTCTGGAATTTTCCTCAGCCTCTTGATAATTTTCAGAGCATGTATATTCGTAATATTTCGACTAATTTGCTGGTAAGAGACCGCGGGCATTTAATGGCTCAATTGTACTTCGTCGGACATCTAATGACTCAAATGTACTTCGCATTTTGCGGTTTCGATATATCAAAGTTTGCAATGACCGTAGTTCCAGTATGAAACTAGTCTTTGCTATATTTGACTCTTGTTGAGAAAACGAAGTAAAAAAACTGATTCAGCAGATTCATTGTTGTTTGTTTCTCTCCTTGTACTTTGTTTCTCTCCTTCTCCTTGACATAAGAACTTTGGAAGCGTAGAAGACTTATTAAAGCTTTGTAAAAGTTTGGCGATGAGGTCGATATCCTATGTGATCATGGATAATTCATTCAATATTTTCCGAGTTCGGTCACCTCATTTTCCAATTTTGAAACAAAATGCTTCCCGTCGGATGTTCATTTTGTAGCAACTAATTTACTTTTCGTTTCCAATCGTTTTAAATTTGAGATGTCACAGTTGTCCATGTGTGCAGCATTTGTTTTAAACTTCTTACACTTCGATTACTTCTTCCAGGTACTTGTTCACTTCATCCATCATTCTACCTTGCTTAAGCAAGGAGAGGCAAAGGAAAGGGGACAATGCGGTTGTATAAAGTTGTTCTTCCAAAATAATTTTTTCAAATGAAATTAATTGGTCTCAGCTCTTTAAATGATTAAATTTAAGGTTTCAGTTCAACTCAACTTCACCGCGTTCAAACGCTGCCCGGTTAGCTAAACAATTCCTATAGGAAAAAGTCATCTTGGTGTGACAGTATGATTTGACAACAATGATGGCAGAACACGTGTCTAACCTTGTTGATGAATACATTTTCCTGTACTTTCTTGCTGTCCTGTGGTTTGATGGGCGAATTATTCATAGGAGTGACATCATTAGACGAGACTGATGAAGGTACCCGTGGATATTTGAAAACTGACTCAGTCATGATAAACTCTTGCTCAGCTATTTTATCACGCAATGAGATTTCATTAGACTTTACAGACCGGAGTCTCTCCGCGTTCCTAAAATTGGACGAAAGCTCAGCTTCCTCACCGGACCAAACCCTGAAACAATGCGTTAATTCAATTCAATCATTTACATATTTGCCAAAAAACATTTTAAAATAAAGTATCTAAAATTAAGAGTTTTTGACCCGGTGAAAATCGTTTTCAGAGCTCCGTGAGTTCACAATCATTTCTTCCTGCATTAACTCAATTTTGACATCTGGACAATGCAGTACTTGCCGTACTTAACATTGGCGATGAGCTTCATTAACACCATTGTATATCGCAAAACTACGGACCGCAGCTCGTAGCAAACCGTCAATTCTCCGGTTTCCGAAAGTCACGGAGAAAAAAGTCAGAGTAATCACAGTTTAACTACAAAGACTTATAAATTGAGAACTACATGCAATGAATTTCATATTTCAAAGGCTTTTATCGGTTGAAACAGCAGCTTTTGTCAGAAGCATTTCTCGATACTTACCTCTGAGACGCTGGTTGCACCATTTTGTCGTCAGCACTTCCAATAGGGGTGCTCGTCACCAAACTTTCAGCAGCAGGGTCGATTTTCAGACCTTTTTGAGAAGGCGGATCACATTCTGCCGCATCAGAATTTAGCTTACGCTTGTAGCGGTTCTGTCGCGTTACCAATTCTAAAACAGTATCATCTGTCAACAGCTTTTTCTGAGCAAACTATACCTTAACAGTTAAATGAGGCTATGCGATAAATTAATACATGCTTAATAGACGTAATAGAGTTTCTGGAAACAATAAATATTTGAGTAATAGAAATTTCTAACCCAATATAATTTAGTTTAGTAATTAATAGCCCTCTCCAGTGGAACCTAGCCATCCAAAATTGATTGTTTACACCTTTATAACGGAATATATAAATCGTCATGGCTAGAGCCACCTCTTATTTCTTTATTTTGCATGCAATCCACCCTTTAAAAAAGCGCGTGAGTTTGTCCACACAAGATAGTGAAAACCAAAATTTTTTTCATGAGCGGGGAAGGGAAGAAACAGTCCCCAAATGAGCATTGATCAGGTCACTCATGAATGATCCGAACTGATATCATTTGAAAATTGAACAAGCTTACTGATTATCTGATACTACAATAGAATATTGATAGAATACTACCATTTTTAAAAACAGCCTCATATTGCGATTTGAAGCTCTGAAGATCATCGGCTTTCAGTTGCTGGGTAACATTTATGTTATTTGCTAGCTTGTATTTTTCTCTATGCAATTTCCTGTGTCTAGCAGCTAAAATTCGCAGTCTCAATCTTCCTCGTTTAGTTTGCTTGACCTGACCACAGTTGTTCTCTAGGCCCATATTCCATCTAAAAAACATCCAATGGTAATGAGTTGACTGTAAACAAGAAAATAGAGGTTAACAATTAACGAACATTCCCAACACCGCTTATAATAATAAAAATTGTATAATTTAAATTCTCCTCTATGTTAACTTGCAATAAAACGCGTTTATGGTCTACTTTATGGTAACATTGGATGTTCTTGTTGCCACTACTTTTTGCATTTCAGGTTATTTACTAAAAAAACAGATTAAAAGGGCAAATTCACAATCAACAGTATAGAATCATTTACTCAAACTAATTGGAAGTAAGTACACACGTCAGCCAACGGGATTCTGCCAATGCTGTTTGAAAAGGATTTGAAGTGTTCACCATAAATAGTGCAAACTAATTAGAAGCAAAACTGACTTCAGAACGAGACTAAATGCTTCCACAATTTTCTCTGAAGACGAGAAATACTACCACCACATCCAACTAATACTCTGAAAACTTTACAATCAGCCCAAATATGACAAAAAGTCGAAACTCACTGATGCAATTACCACTTTTTAATACACTTCACACCATTTAGCACTACCTTCAGCTGAAAACTATCGAAGACAGATTGTCGGAAGCTAGATGCAATAGCTTCATTGATTAGCAGTTGAAGACGGATGATTAAGGGCACCTGTAGCATTGCAATTGCAAATTTATAAACAAACTTGTTTGTAAATGCTAGAGTCGGTTGACTGATTGTCCAGTTAAATTAATTGTTAAGTCTTGTTTCAGGGTCCAACAACAATGTCAGATTCAGAGCAAGCAAAGTCATTTGAGAACTTCAAACTATCAACCAAAAGAAGACTTACAGGAACGCAAAACCTATGTCACACAAAATTACAAAAAAAGCTTAAAAAATTAAGGAGAGGTCAATAATAGCTGCTTCGCTGTTACCAAGTTGGGAACGAGATATCAAAACATTCCTTGAAATCTGATACCACCCTCGTTCCCAATGCGAGCTCATTTCAGTTGTTGTTTACTACCTATCATTTTCGTTTCACGCATTGACGCGCACACGCAAAGCTCTTTTCAGAAGCCAGAGACGAGTTTACAGTTACGACTCAAAAACCTGAAGTCCGCACACGCAAGAAGCATAGGCATTGGGCATTAGGCCAATACCAAATCAAACACTTACAGATGTTACTTCCGAATCCACTTGGAGCTTTAACGTAATTAATGTCCCTAGAAAATGTCTTCGCATGAAAATAGCGCACAAAAACACAATCAAGTTTCTTAAACATTAAAAATTTGTGGTGGTTATCTATCGTCTTATCTACCGCCCAATTTCAGAATTAATATTCTCGATTTTTCCCGAGCTCCATGGCTCAAGACAATTTAGAACAAACAAAATGGAACTTTTTAATGTTCTACACTCCTTCGACCCCAATTTTTGACAAGAAATCTTTAGCGAGGGGTATATAATAATGCAATAATTTGAAACAAATCAGTACAATTTACATATAATTTATTAACTAATTTTTATATGGAAACCATTTCTAGGGGCTCTTGAAAACTTTAAGTGCTTTAATTATTCTACGCCTACTGTCCACAAAACTTCATCTCAAATATTATGCCCAACGTCCAGAAAATTGATCTTGCATTACAGAGTTTCACCCTAATATCCCTTGAAATGTCATCAGAGCTTTTTATTACATACTGCTATGATTTAAAAGTAGACATGGTATCTCAACACTATATAAATATACATATATGATATCTCGACTATCAAACATGTGAATAAAGAACCACTAGCGAGAAAGCGAATTTTTATTCTAACACCATTTTCTCAGTTTGCTTCAAAATCAGAGCGACAAAATTTACCCCGCAAAACCATTTGCTTTTTCGCTCCACTTCTTGTTTCGGCGTAACCAAAACCATCATAACAATTTGATTTCAAAAATGAAAATGTGTGATCAGATATTTAAAATAAAGACAGCGCCCCAATACAATTCAAATTCTTTGAATTGCAGAAAAAGCCAAGAGAAGGCCAACAATGGCCCGAGCTACCGCTTTGCAGTCACTAAATGTTCAATAAAAATTCGATTTTCATTCTCAACCTGGCAAACGGCAAAAAACCATAACGTAAAACCATTACGTAAAAAGGAAAAGAATTCTTATCGATTTGAGAAAACAATTGAAAGAAAACTTCCAGCAAAATTTACAAAATGCAGCCCTGGCACTTTGAGAAGTTGAACGGTGATTATCAATTTTGAAAAATGAGCATTCCCTCCCGCACAGTAATGCCGAAAAAAACCAGTAAGTTGTTTAGCAATTTTTACAGCATTACTATGTCACTTTATTTGAAATATGATTTTTGAAGTTTCCAAAAAATTATAGTTTCAATCTCTTCGGCGAGCTTTGACAACCTTGATGAAAAATTTGCTTTTTAAAAGTTTATTCTTTGTATTCGAACTCTAAACAAAATTGTAGACCCCCAAATTTTTTGTCCCAAGAGCGTCCTTTAAACATACATATATAATGAGAAACAAATGGCCTCTCACAGTTGAGAGCTTCATAACTTAAACTATCGCAATTTTTTCCCTCAAACAATATAATTTCCATCGTCACTTCAGAATTCCTGTTTTTGCACAAGTAAAATATAACTGACCAATATTGAAAGAATTGCTCTCGGACCACTACTGGGAGCTCAAATTTATTGCAGCCTGTTTCAGCCGGGGGAGGGGGTAATTAAATTCACTAAGGGTGGGGGACTTAACTTCATCAGAAGTTATTATCTACCATTGTAACCACTAACAAAATCTGAAGTGAAAAAAATCGGCGCACTTCTCATTTGACTATTAGTAGTGAACAGTCGACACAACGCAATACACGCAATACGAATAGATCACGCAATACGAACAAATTCTGCATAGAAAAGACCAATACGTTTACCATAATTGCTCCAATGTTTGTTCGGGAGCAATTAAAAAGTACAGTTAACGTGTGCCATTCTTGGCGCACTAAATAATTCGAATTTGCTTTTACTATCATAAAGATGGCGACCAATTTACAAATACCTCTCACATTTTTTAAGGGAAATGCTGCAAAAAAAGTCCGTTTGCTAAAGACCAACTCAGTGACCCCTTAAATTTTGTTCTCTACAAACCATTCGTTAGACTGTTTAAAAAATAGTTACAATAATAGCGGGCTAGAATAGCTGCCGCGGCTACCAAAACACCACGGTCCGAAGAATTGCTCTCAAACTGCAGGCGAGTGGTTGGTTCTGGTTGTAACTAGCTTAAGCACAGGGAGGTTAGCGTTAAAAGGCAAGGACAAAAACGGGGGGGGGGGGGGTAAAAATGGGGGAGGGGGTCCAAAATCGTCCTTCAAGCCATGCATCTTGCAGCATTCCTCGGCAGCTTCGCTGAACTATACACAAGCTATAAAAAAGCTGCTCAAAACCTTAATGCCTCAGTTGTTACAAAGTTATTCCATTTTTTTCATTGAAAAGTCAAAATACTCAAGTAAGCAAATGAACATTCTAGAAGAAAACGGTCAAGCAAAAACTGCACAAAAGAACAAACATTTGCGATGTTTCTTCGCTCGCGAACAATTAAAATGATGACGGAGGTGTTTACATTCCAGCATCTAATTAACAAATTAACAGGAGTGTAATGGACTAGATTATCTCAACGACTATCGAGTGTATTTAAATGAAGCACTAATTTATGGAGCGTTTTTCATTTCACTTATTCATTGTAAACTGATGTCACTGAACGCCGCAACCATGGCGTAAAACGGCCAATGCAATCGATTAGAAGCTAAAAAATTGAGAAAAGTTCACTCCGTTGAACAGTCAAACCGGCCAGACACAAAAATTGCATTTTGAAATGAAACAGGACAAGGAGGCTCGATAATGGGTGTTCGCACATGATGTTCCGACCGCCCATGCACGTTTTGATTTAATAGTCTACCAAAGGAAACCAAAGGATTTAATACGGAGGATTTAAGGATTACCAAAGGGAGAATCGAAGGATTACCAAAGGGAGGATCTAAGGATTACCAAAGGGAGGATCTAAGGATTACCAAAGGGAGGATCTAAGGATTAACAAAGGATATAATAGTCTACCATGAGGGAGAAAGAAAGGGTTCAAAAATCACATATCTTTCAATAAACAATTAAGTGAAAAAATAATGCTGGATTAGAGAGCCTATGAGACTTGCCATCAATGAGAGTACTATACAAGACAGACACATACAAAAACAAATAGTAGCAAACATTAACTAACACCAAAACTCGACTATATTTAAAAAACAGAAAATAACAAAATGAAAAAGGAATCTGATAAAACCCGATCTAAACAAGTCAACCTGTACTTCAATAGATGTTCATTGGACGATATAAGACCACTCAATAATGCGACTCGGTGAAAGGCCGAGAAAGGAGAGCAAAAAGGACAAAGTCCAAAAATACGTTTCGCTTTTTAAAAGCAACCAATTTCAAATAGAATGAAACCACTTTGTATCAAATCGGCTCATTAGGGAGGCTAATTTATACGTCATAGGAAGCAATTGAGACTTGTCGTCGTCCGTAAAATGTCAGACGACTTCAAAAAAATTAGCAAAAACGAAACAAAAAACAATTGAATTTAACAAGAACGCGGTGCAGCAACCGTTGAAACCACAAGCCATTGAAACCACAGGCCTATTCATGGAGAATAATAACACCGTTAATTTTTCAATAATAACAATTTTTCAACGCAAATTGGGACGTCCCATTAGTGTGATAATGTGGAAAGGTAACAAAGAACTCAGAAAGAGGAAGTATCAAAAAATCAAACTTCTTATGAAAATGCGTAATACCAAAGCCAAACCATTAGTTTTAAATAGAACTGTTATAAAGATTGGATCTTGGTTTACTGGAGAAAAGATCCGACCTGTCGTTACAGAGACCAAGCTACAAAATTGAAAGAAAAAAATAAAAGTGACAAAACTTCACTGAGTTTATTAAACATTTTCAAAAATTCAAAAAACAACAAGCTTTCAACTTAAAACAAAAGCAGAAAAATTCGCAACTGCCCAGGAATCCAATTGTGATTGTTATTATTGAGACCAAATCATAGGACGACAAAGAACAGCAGAACTCAAAATTTCAACAATTTATCGAAGCCTCAGTGTTCAAGCCATTATATCTATAATACATTAAAAACCATTAAAAAATTTCAACTGACGAAAGCGAATAAATGATTTGCTTTGGTCCCTTTTGATTTTAACTGGATCTTCTAGGTGAAGGGTCTTTGTGGAAAAGACAACAAAAAGCACCACAAACAATTACAAGCATCGAAAACTCAAAAAATTCTGATTAAAATACATTTCTAAGCTCTATAAACATCTGTCAAAACATAATCAACAGCAAAGATATTGGTTAGAGCAACAGAAAATTGATGAGCGATAGACGCTGCTTCTTGCTGACGACAAAAAAAAATGGGAATAACAATTTTTTTTTGAAAAATTCAGTTGAAAATCTTTTAAACCATTAGCTACAAACAAAAATCAGGAAACAGATTTATTTAAACAATCGTGGACGCAATCAAGGCTTTTGATTGCCATAAATATGCCGAACCACAACAAAAAGAACATTTAGAGTCAAAAACGAAAAAAATCCTAATCAATTTCGGGAGAGCACGGATGTGCAGCCGTTAAAACTATAGGATAATCACTGAAGTCTTTGAACAGGTTCGTTTGCTCATTCCTTCAATGCCAGTTGGAACTATCTTTAATGTGATTAGTTGAGAAGAGAACAAATAACTGATAAAATTGATAAAATTTATTTTCTTAAAAAAAAATTGAGTCATTAAAACTTTTAGCTCTAATCTGAAATTAGTAAAGATTCATTTCAAAATCTATAGAAGCAATTAGGGACTTTGATTGGCAGGAATATGTCGTACGAAAACGAAGAGAACACAATTACAGGTACAGACAAAAATCCAAAAAGTTTGAGAGAAAGGCTTAGCAGTCGTTAAAACTGTCAGCTATTCGCGGAAGCCATTAACAACGTTTATTTTGCGCATTCTTTTATTGCCAACTGGAGCTTTACTTAAAATGATTAGTTGAAAAGGAATAAACAACTACCCAAATACATGAAAATATGCAAAATTCGCAAAACTTATGAAAACTCGTAGTAAGAAAACCAAAAAACATTACTTGAACATAAAACCATTATAAAGAGTATTTCTTTCCATCACTTGCAAAAAATTGTGCCCGGTATAAATTGAGATTAAGTTATATGTGAACAGAAATAAGATTAAAAAATGACAAATTTCAAAACTTCACTAACATTCTCTTGAAACAAATATAATTAAAGTCATATGAGGCACTAGATAACAACTGAAGGCATTGCAAAGGCTCACCTGCAGCTCTTTAAGCAAAAGAATGACAAGTGAATCCAAAACAAAAAGAAATCATTGAAAGTTTACGAAAAAACATTGTCAAAGCCATAAAAATTATGAGCTTTTCTCTGAAGACCAACTATATTTTCATATGGCCTTATTTTGTTGAAAATAGGATCTGTCATTGATTGGGCCGTGATTTGAAATAATTCTTGTCACTCATCAACATGAAAAAACAAAATGAAAGAAAATTGAATAAGACTGCGCCCTAATATAATCCGAATAATTATTGATTGTAAGCATCCATGGCGGAGTTCAAACCTAGGCCTGATTTTTCTCAGCGTCCAACAAAAACAATTGATTATTCCATATGTTTGCAACATAGATCAATTATCAAATGAAATATTTCAATCAACCACAAATAAATCATGCATTTTGTTAATTATTAAGAATATTTTTTCAAAAAACCGGCAAAATTTAATTCCGGAAAACTCCTATAAGAAGCGAATGTACAGCTATCTGTTTTTTTTAGTTTTCAAAGATTGCGGCAGCAGATGTCAGGTCTCTACTTCCCGCAAATTTAAACGAAGTACGGAACAAACTTATTTGGAGCCTTTTTCAATTAAAAAGTCTCAAATTCGAAAAATTTAGCAGAAATATTAACCAGAAAACGCGGATAAAACAAATCGGCGAGCCTTATCTACCCTTCACCGTAAAACCAATAGCATTATTTTTAAAAAATATTAACAGATTTTAGCAGAATTGACAAAAATTTGGTCAAAAATTACGGAAAATTTGAATCAACGGAATTCACTTTACTTTTCTCAGAAGTTTAAACATCGATAACTCCCTGTAAAAAACGAAATTCCAATAATATCTTTTTTTTATTTCCATATACTACGATAGACGAGCTTTCCAATGATACCATTATCAACTCTCTACAATGAGTATATCGATCGGCCAAAATTGTCTGAACAAAAAAACCCCTTTGAGTACATAGTTCCTCCCACACAAGTGGGTCGGAACAACAAGTGTAATTAATAAATCTAATTACAGAGCAACTTACAAAGCCGAATGAACTTCAAGGTAATGCTGGTGTACAGATTCGCTATGAACAAACGTAACAACAATCCGATACAGGGACCATTGTTGATTTAGTAACAAGAATTCTTTTCCCTGAAAAAATTGCCAAAATGAAACTTGGGTCATAGCCTAGCTGAAATATTGGGAATCATTATTACTAGCACAAATTCTTCCGGAAAAATTAAACGAAGAATTGCCGGAAAACAGCTACCATTGATTGCCATAACCCCGATTGATTGAAAGAACAGAAAAAAATGGGAAAAAACTGATTGATGTGAGAAAAATTTTTCAAGTGCGAACTAGTTTAATTTCATTTTATTGTTAGACACTCCTGTTATTTAATAAGACGATAAAGAGACTAGTATCAATACCAATAAGCATTAAAGATGGTAAAAAAGACCTATAAGAACAAAGTAGCGGGCATCTAAAATTTGGCTTTATGGGTTTAACCCGTTTCTATTTTCGATTACGTTTTTTGATAATGATTCTGTTCGCTTTGGATTGCTTTAAAGAGCAACTGCTGCTTAAAAGCACTTTGAGCAGAATGAGTGATGAATAAAACTAGCCGAGAGAAATCAAAAAGATTTTGCCGCAAAATCTCAAAAAAGCGGCAAAATGAGGTAGCGAAACAATTTTTTATTCGTCGGAACAATAAAACAAGAGCAGGACAAGTCCTGACACAATTCAAAGAACTTTCACTCAACAGAAAACTAAACCTAGAAAGGGCAATAAATGGATTGGGAAAACTATTTAGAAAAAAAATCCGATCAAATTTGAAAATTTGAAAAAAAAAACTAATCGAAGAAAATTGCAGCATCTACACAAAAAATTTCAATCAAAACAGCGAATTTTTGTTCAGACACCGTTTTTTCACTGTACTTTGAAATCATTTGAGTGAAAAATCATTTACGCCGCAACACCAATTGCTATTTCGATTGACTTCCTGTTTCGTTGTGACCACAATCGTTTCTGCAAGTTGACTTCAAAAATCATTAAAAAGAGTGACCAAATCTCAAAAGAAAAACATAGCCGAAACACTCCTACTTTTTCTGCTCTCCCTCAAAAACGCTGCATGAACAGAAAAACACACTCTCTCTCTCTCTCTCTCTTCTGTTTGCTTTTCAATTTCTTCAGCCGTTTGACCAAAACTTTAGTTTTGACGAGCGGCATTGACTTACATCATGACGTGCGGCATTGACAATACACTCCAAAAAACCATCGATCAGAAAAAGAATAAAATTAGCCTATAGAAGTCAAAAAAATTTCAAGCAAACTGCAGGAAAGGCGGAAAAATGAGGCAAATTATTATTGGACTAATAAAAATTTTAAAGCATAGCCGGCAGATTGCCGGAATAGCTGCGAAAGAATAGACCTTTGTGCTATAAATTAGAGATAGAAACGGATAAAGATCAAAATTGAAAAAAAATCGACGCCGCTCAAAAACTAGGTAAAAAACATAGAGCGATAAATTAATAAAGCTTGTTAAAATTCATTCCGCAGAAGCCTCTTATTAAGGACCTTTACTGCACATGAGGTCCTCTGACCTTAAACAAATTCAAATTAAATTTAAGTGCAAAAGTCATTTTATTGAGAGAGGTAAGTCACGTATGATAGAAATCTAATCACGCAAATAACCTAAAAACTTTTGATAAAGCGAGTGAGAAATGACGTCACGCGCGCAACTGCCGTTAGTGAGGGAAGTCATTCAGATAAATTGACTTTTTCAGCTTTGCTGTGCGAACACATGTAAAACGAAAACATAGCTGGCAGATTGCCAGAAAATAGATGCAATAGCTTCCTAGATATGCAGTCTCAAAAAACACAGTAAAAAAGACAGACCAAAAAAAATCGTCTTTTCATTGAAGGCTGATAAGTTAAATTTTGATTAAAAATCTGTATAAGTTTTTGCTGCCTCTATTAGCTGCTCTCAAATAACCTTCAGTTAGAGTGACACACACCCATTTGACCTTATGTCTTTGAATTAAAGTAAATAAAAGTCAATTTCAAAGTGAGGAATTCAATTTTGAGAGGTAAGTCAAGTGTGACCAAAAATTTAATCACGCGAATGAACAAAAAACTCACTCCACTAAGAGCGAAAACGACTTCACGCACGCAATTCAGTTGACATTGCATGAACGAATGAACAAAAAGCAGATTTGAAGTGGTTGTGACGTCATATGGTCGTAACAAAAATCGTGGCGAAATAAATAAACATGGCAGGACGAGTCCTGACGTACAATTCAAAGAATTTTCATTAACTAAACAGAAAAACTGTACCTAGAATGGACTATGAGTGAATTGAGAAAACCATTTTTAAAAAAAATCAGATCAAAAAATCTGAAAAAACAGAAAATCAATGTCAGAATGCCGCATGTGAACAAAAAAACCACTAGCGAGAAATGAAAAAATGGTAATGAGAAAAGTCAGAACAATGGTGAAAGAGCCGATATAGACTCAAAGAACTGTCTTGAGTGATTCAACTTTTTAAAAATTAGAATTAAAACATACCCGGCAGATTGCCGGAAAATAGCCGCCATTGATTCCAATCAGCATGATTGGGATTGAAAGAATAGATATCGAAAAAAAAGATTTTTGTACAAAAACATTTTTTAAGTCCAATTTATTTTGATGGCATTTCATCGTTGAACATAGTTCTGTTTCTTAGAGAGAGGCTACAAGGGCCACTACCAATACCAATAAGCATAAGAGATGGTAACTAAGACTTATCGGAACGACGTTCAAATAGCGGGCATCTAAAATTGGGCTTTATGGGTTTATCCCGTTTCTATTTCTGACTTCAATTTTTTATTCTAACTCTGTTCATTTTGAATTGCTTTGCTGAGCAACTGATGTTCAAATTCACTTTTAGCAGAATGAGACGAATGAGAGAAACTAGCCTAGAGAAGTCAAAAAGATTTCACGCAAAATGTTGAAAAAGCGGCAAAATGGTAAAGCGAAAAAAAGTTCGATGAAGTAAAAAAACATAGCAGGACAAGTCCTGACCTACAATTCAAAGAATTTTCATTGACTTAACAGAAAACTAGACCTAGAACGGACTATGAATGGATTGGGAAAACCATTTAGAAAATCCGATCCAAAAAACCGAAAAAACAGTAAAAATCAAAGTGAAATTGCCGCATGTGAACAAAAAACCACTAGCGAGAAAGCGAATTTTTGTTCAAACACCGTTTTCTCACTCTACTTTAAATTTAGAGCGAAAAAAATTCACGCCGCAAAACCACTCGCTTTTTCGCTCCATTTCCTGTTTCGGCGTGACCAAAATCTCTACTCCAATTTGACGTCAAAAATCATGAAAATATGTGAACAGATCTTTAAAAAAAAAGACAGCGCCCCAATACAATTCAAATTCTTCGAATTGTAAAAAAAACCAAGAGAAGGCCAATAATAGCCCCAGCTATCGCTGTGCGGCTATTAAAAAGAGCGTCAGACGACGTAACAAAAAAAACCAAGAGCACCGCAATATAGCTCCGCTCAGCTTACAGCTTCGCAGCTATAAAAATAGGAGCGCAATAATAGCCCGCTGCGAAGACTAGGGCGGTTATTCACAACCGTAGTATCCAAATGATTTTTTGTAGATTTCGGTAATGTCGGTTTCACTAATCTCATGCTGATCAGTGGATGACTTCACGGCCAGCTGAAAAGACAGTTGATAGAATATAAAGGTTTCAATTCAATACGAAAACAGAAGGCTGCTATTACAACAACGCTTAACTGAAAAAGAACACATGTCGTTGTGGCCAAAGTACATTACTCTCGCTGAATGTTGGAGGTTAAATAAATTTAATCATATCGCTAATGAAGAATTTGTCCGATAGCATTGGATTGAAAAGAGCAAAATATAAACAAATCTAACGTTAACAGATTAAGAAAACAACATCAACAAAATTGCGGAGAAAAGAACAACTTACATCAAGGCTAGAAAAGATAGGAGAGCAAAGCTCTCTTTGTGATTATTTACTCACTGCATCACATGTCGAGACTATCAATAAGTTAATCAAAAGCAATTTAGGTTCAATTTATCTTATCACAGAGAGAAAAAACACCACAACAGCACTGTTAAACGTGGCAGTATTTAAAGGAAAAAACTCCCGGCCGCAACATTATTTAAAAGTCAGACAGGTTCTGATTGACCTTGAATGACGACGACCTCTTTAGTGTGAATTCTGTGCAAGGCCTAAGGGGTTCATGCAGCTCCCTTGCAAGGCACTCTGTGCTTGAATGAAGTGTTGCTGTGTCTGATGGTGCTGCTGCTGCATCTGTTGACTTGACGGGAACCGGTTGAGGAAGTCACCGAAAGAGTTGGGATCAAACTGGAGCCCAGCATTGGGAGGATTTTGAAAAGGTTGGGGCTGAGATTGTTGTTGTTGACCGACAGGTCGTGACGTCACACTCATACTCGCAACGCCAGTTGTGATCACTTGAGTTGCAGCAACACGCACACCAGAAACAGCCGAGGTAGGCGAACTTGCCGTGCTGTTAGATTTTGCCTGGCTCTGTTGACCACCGGTCATGTAATTTGCACCACCGAACATAGCTGCATTATTATTATTCTGATTATTGTACCCATTCTGCAGAAAATTTTGTCCATTTTGGTTCACCATTTGCCCTTGACCGTTCATTTGGCCATTGCCAGTTTGTGCCAGATTACCCCAGAAGTTTTCAGTTGGGCTTTGTGTTTGGCTTTGGCTTCCCGGAGGAGGCTGTGGAGGTTGCCCAGTGTACCTGAAGAGGGGATTCTTGAGGTCCAGGAAGTTAGTGGATTCCAAGTTTGTGTTGGTGTTCTTGAGGGATATATCAACATCGTAGCTTTGCTTTGCATTTGCCGCCAACGTGACTTTTCCTGTCATAATTTCACCTTCCTAAAATCGAAACACATTCCAATAGAACTTCCTTATTTGATTTCATTGTAGTATCAGACAATTTCATGGTTGCGGGAGCACCTAAATGATCGTCGAAAAATTTATCAGAACGCCACAAAACGCACAATTGAATGCAATCGCACATTTTTTAGACATTAGTTAAAACTGCTTTAAATAGCATACAATTGATGTCTAAGAATTTCTTTTATTACAAGTTTATTGGCGATTAGTCTTCTTAAACGAAAATAGCGAAAACCGAAAACGCGACAGCCTTTTATGCCATTATTTACAAATCACATTTTTCTTTATCTATGCCTATTTGACACGTTACGAGCAACCGTGGAAATAAAGTGACGAATTTGGGCAAATTTACTCGAGTACGAGTGAATTAAAGTACCTTTTACGGCGCACTGATCATTCCGTACGACATCTCCAAGAATATAAATACTAATCAGGTAGTATTTAGAATTATTCAACGAAACTAGTGAACAATGAGCAGCAGTGAAATATGCTATTCCGAAAACTCAACATTCCTCAAACTTTAATTAAAATTTCTCATTCATTGTATTGCTTAAAAAACGTTGACTAACTTTGACAAAAATTGGACACTTGAGAAGACATCTGACTTGGTACCAATGAGTCAGTGCTTCCGTAGGTGCAGTTGACAGCCACACAGTCTGCTTGCTTCCCACAAACGCCACATCAAACCAGAAGGCTAGTCCATGTACGTGACCTGTTTGAGTTGCCACGTAATTCAGTGGAATAGTGATGTCATGCAGATCTGTCTCGCTACTCAAGGCGAAATTGGTTTGATGCTTCAAAGGAGCTGACATCAGGATTTGATAGTCAAAGGTGTCCACTATAGGTTGACGGAAGTACTCGGTGATCGCCGTATCTCTCAGAGATGACAAATCAACGCCATAAAAATTAGGTTGGTACCAAAAATGGGACTTTGAAAATTGCTCCTGATACAAACATTCGTCTGTGAATGGAGCTACAAAAAGATCTCCTTGTGTTGGGAAAAGCTTTCCATTGGGTCTAAGGAACTTCTTTGCATGTAGATACGATTCCAACATACGCTCATTGAATAGCATGTAACCCATGGGTTCTGAGATCAATACATCCGCCATTTCTGGCACCTCTACTTCCTCAACTTTGCCGGGAATAACTGTGATTTTGCTGGATAGGTTGTTGCTACGCACTAGATCCGCACACTGTTCAGCTATTGAACTGGCTTCAATGGCGTACACTTTTCTGGCTCCTGCTTGGACCGCGAAGAAACTGAGGATACCGGAGCCAGCTCCAACATCTATCACAACCTAAACATCAAACTTCGAGCTCCTTTAAATCTTCTCGGGACAAAAATATAGGCCAATGAAACTCTTTTGGAACTTTTTGAATTGGTAGGTCAAAATCTTTGACACTTATTCCTGCAGCCGCAACTTGGCCATTTCTTTTTGAAATTTGCAACTTATCATATCCAATAATTGGACATTAATAATTTGAGCAGAAGTTTTATCAATAGTCGTAATTTTTGCTGTGATTAATGAACCCTGCTATGATCTCAAAAAAAATTATATGGCCAAACTTTTGAATGTAGATTTGTATGTATGTGCATTAGCGTCTGTGTGATGGTGGAAGGGGCGTTGATATGAGCTCTATAAGGTAATCTTTCTTCTAGGATGCGTAAATCCAGGATAATCAAACCTAGTGTTTGAAAGCGTGTACCTTGTTATGAAAGTCGGGAAGGTTGTTGAGCATGGCTCTCTGGTATGTGGAGGTCCTGATGAAGTCCTGCATCATGTTCTGTTGCTGGCTGAGATAGCCGTAGAACTGGAAGTATTGCACAGCTGAGGATTGTTCCGTCCTGGCGTCGAACACATTCTCACCCCCACTTTCCTCTCCTCCCATCATCCCACTCTCGCACATGGCTGTGCTCTTACTGCCATCTCCACACTTTCCCACAGAGCCATTCGACATAGCACCTGATGAACAAACAAACACCTGATTAAACTGCTGGGTGAGATTATGCTTACTGAATTTGTCAGATTTGTTACTCTTTTGCTACAGCAACTAATGCGTGTCTCCGCATTCTGATTTAAATAGCTTAATAGCAATAAATGACAATTTCCACAATTTATATTAGTTTAAAAATATCTATTATGGTGCAATATCATCATTGATGGGTAAATTGTACAACCAGCTTAATTCTCAATTTAATTGAACAACTTATAGTTGAATATTCACAATGCCGTCTTTTTTCGAATCAATAGAGATTGTTTAAGAACTAACTTAAATTTACAAGTCGAAAGAGTGCTTACACATTTGACATGCAAAATTTTACAGTAACACTAAAATTTAACACATTTAAATTTAAAACAATGCTTAAACAAACTCTAAGAGATTTGAGAAAATACGACATTGTGCACATTCAACTATGAATTGTACAGTTAAAGGTAATTGAGAATCACGAATGACACTTCTTGGAGACGTCTTAACAAATAGATGTACCAAATATAGAATTTTCAACGAATCTGTTTGGTCAATTCGAGAAATATAAGACACTGCAACTTGTGCGTTCAACCTAAGTTCGACATCGCCTAAATGTAGATTACATATTCAACCGCATGTGTCCATGCCCCAGGGGCCCGTGGGACTTGATATGAATCTATCACAACCGAGCGTTATATTAGTTTCTACAAAAAAAAACATTTTTCTCTTTCGGCTTAACGCGATTTCTAATCTTATTTTTTGTTAATGTTCATTTTGTATTCCAAAACATAGAAAGGTTGTTGAGTGCATAAGTGACCAATCAGTCGATCAGAAAATAGTTTTCTCACGTTTTCTCAATTCTGATTGGACAGCACTAAATGTCTATTTTGATACGTCGTCTGCCATTTTCACTAGCGCCCATTTTCTTATCTGAACAAATTGAACATAGTTTTCAGTGGCAGCTAGAACTCCAATCATTGCCCTTAATTTTCAAGTTTCAATTAGCACTGTTTTACAATGATTCAGACTTCAATTGATTGAAAATCATGACTGAAATTTTATACCATACATAATAACCCAGACACGGAATGATTTTTGATTATTGAAAACGACCCAAGATTCCCCAGTTCATATGTCACTTAATACACGCAGCCAACTAGTGGGTCTCGGAAGTAAGGCGCCACGGGAATAAATCCTCATATCATTGAATTTCAGGGATGATAATTTGTTCGGTTGTGTTTTATATCCGGTCCCATGTGATGCTAAGGCATGGCCATGGCTCATGAGGCATGGCCAAATACGCAGTCTTTTAACAGGCTAGTGGGGGGTATTTTTGTTTGTATTTGTGAGGCAGAATTTTTCTTTGAGTCTTTTCTACCAAGAATTGGTTGATGTTCTTTTCAGAAATAGGAAATACTTTATGCGCAGAACTTGAAGAACAGAACGGTTGGTCGTGACAATTTAGAGCGGATCAAACGACCCGCTACTCTCAGAAAAAAACAATCCGGATAACAACCCACAACACTCAAACAAGAACTTCAACTCGTGTTTCACTCTTATGCACAACTCAGCTTCCAGTTCTTAACGCGGGTGAAAAACTTTGGGCTGCTGAATCATGAAACATAGCTGGAAAATTGCCACTAAATAGCTGCAAAAGCTTCGTAGAACTGGCTTCAAACAAAAAGAAACAGAACAAAAAACTTTTTAACAAATGCTGAGATGTTATTAAGAATTTGTTCCTATTAGCTGCTCTCAAAAAACCTCCGATTAGCAGGACACCCAATCACTTGACCTTATCTCTTTGAACAAAAGTAAAGAAAAATCAATCTCAGAGGGAGGAAGTCATTTTCCGTCATTTAGTTGCAACAAAAATCTTGATGAAAAAAACTACTACTACTACTAAACAAAAAATTAGAGCGAGAATGGAATGTTAATGGATTGGGAGAACCATTTACAAAAAAAAATCCGCTAAAAACGGTAAAAATCGAAGTGAAATCGCCGCATGTAAAAACCACAAGCGAATTATTGTTCAACACTACTTTAAAATTAGAGTAAAAATTTTAAGCCTCGAAACAATTTGCTTTTTCGCTCCACTTCCTGTTTCAGTGCGACCAAATCATCACTTCAATTTGACTTCAAAAATATTGTGTGAACAGATTAAAAGACAATTCAAAACCCAAAACAATTCAAATTCTTTAAATTGTAAAAAAAAACAGAAGGTCAAAAAGCCCTAGCTATTGCTTTGCAGCTATTATCAAAAATTTGCGGCGTACAGAATGAATCAGACAATATTTATAAATTAAACACACCATAGTCTTTACAGATGCTTTTAAGTTCGACAAAAAATCATAGCAATAAATCATTAACAAAATAGAAAGGAAAATCAAAGAAAGATAAATTTTAGTCAACTCGAAGATTAGCTCATCATTACGTGGCAAATGGTACAATTGATTGAGTAAATTTACTCAAAATGCCAGTGTTATTCATGTTCATTTTATTAAAAGGCTAGTATATAAGCGTGCGCCGACAACACGCAAAACTAACGTTTGCATAAAATTAGGAAATATCAGTCACATTTAATCACAATGCCCGTTTTTGCGGAAGCGTGGACAGCAGAACAGTGATACTTATTCAGAGCCACTATTACTGTTGTTCACACCATCGGTCCGCCCTTCGTTACAGTATCTAACCTCATTGATGGTTAACAACGTGCCAATTAGACCGACATGAAAGAAAACCTAATTGATGACTAGTTTTAAAACCCTCCCTCGCATTACTTATATCACACTAAGAAGATAAATAGCAGGTTCTCAATCACCCAAAACACGGCTTACAAGAGCAATCAAGTACTGAATTCTCAAGTAACCACTAATAAAATTCGAGCAATAAAATTTAGGCTAATCGAACAATTTTATGAAGAAATTAATTGGTTAAAATTGTGGAAAATGGTTACGCTATTCGTGAGTAAATTAGACAAAATTCATGCAGTTTTTCACTGTTGTCCACGGTTGGTTTTATCGATTTTTTTTATTTCGAGCAGCTTACATAAAACAAAAATAAGTGACGACGTATTGTCAGTTCTAGAAAAACATACAAGTTTCAAAATTACAAAATTTACCGTTTGATAACTATTGATATTTTATTTTTGAAATAATCTTGCATAGCAGAAAAAAAAGAAATAAGAACCTACCAACGCATTTAGAATAAAATTGCAATCAAAAACCCACGGCAAAGACAATGAAAACGGAACTCCCGCACGTGAAAAAAGTAACAATAGAGAACGGAAACCAGTGTTCAGTTATTGCTTTCTCTCTACTCAAAAAAGTCATACTGCAAAATTATTCGCCTCTTCGATCCACTTCCTGCTTTGACCTCATCAAAATCATTACTCCAATTTAACTCAAAATTATCAAATTGTGAACAATCTCGCAAAAAGACGGCCGAAATACAACCAAAATTCCTTAAATTTAAATAAAACCATGAACACCGCAAAAAAAATAAAACTCAGCTTTACAACTCCACAGCTATGATCAAATAAACAGACTTTATCTTCAAAAACATTGCATATTTTAACCATCTAACCTCTATCGAAAAAAATTTAATTTAATGGCAACCAGTAGGGATTTCTCCTCATATTAATCAAAAGAGATTAACATAGCCGGCAGATTGCCGGAATAGCTGCGAAAGAATAGACTTGCGTGCCGTCTAATAGAGATAGAAACAGATACAGATCTAATTTGAAAAATCAACGCCGCTCAAAGAGCTGGTAAAAAACCTTTAGTGATAAATTAATAAAGCTTGTTAAAATTCATCCCGCAGAAGCCTTTCATTAGGGACTGCACATATGAGTTCCTTTGACCTTAAAATAATTCAATTTAAACTTAAGTTTTTAAGTGCGAAAGCCATTTTATTGAGTGAGGTAAGTCATGTATGATCAAAATCTAATCACGCAAACGAACTTAAAACCTTTAGTGAGAGGAAAACGCCGTTAGTGAGAGGAAGAAGTCATTCAGAAAATTTGATTCTTTCAGCTTTGCTGTGTGAACGAATGTAAAACAATAAAGAGTGTCAGACGACGAAACAAAAAAACATAGCAGATAAGTCCTGACCTACAATTCATAAAAATTTCATTGACTAAACGAAAACACTAGACCTAAAATGAGCTGTGACTGGACTGGGAAAACCATTTCTAAAAAAATCAGATCAAAAAAACAGAAAATCAATGTCAAAATGCCGCATATGAACAAAAAACCACTAGCGAGAAATGAAAATTGGGTTCAAACAAAAAACTAGGCCTAGAATGAACTATGAATGGATTGGGAAAACCAGTTACAAAAAAAATCCAATCCAAAAAATCGAAAAAACAGCAAAAATCTAAGTGAAATTGCCGCATGTGAACAAAAAACCACTAGCGATAAAACGAATTTTTGTTCAAACACCGTTTTCTCACTCTACTTTAAAATTAGAGCAAACAAATTCACGCCGCAAAACCACTCGCTTTTTCGCTCGAATTCCTGTTTCGACGTGACCAAAACCACTACTCCAATTTGACCGCAAAAATCATGAAAATGTGTGAACATATCTTAAAAAAAAGACAGCGCCCCAATAAAATTCAAATTCTTTGAATTGTAGGAAACCAAGAGCACCGCAATATAGTTCCGCTCAGCTTACAGCTTCGCAGCTATAATCAAAAGTTTTATTCCAGGCAGCTTTTCAACGAGCCATATCATAGTTTGCTGCCAATGTGCAAGTATTCGACGTCATATTTCGATTCTATAATTGCCCACTTGAATTATATGCTTTAATTCAGCAAATCACTGAAATCACTTACCAGCTTTTACACCATTGAGGAGTTTGTGGAAGCTCTCAGCATCCTTTTCAGAAGTGAATTTAACTTTGACCGCAGCATTGTTCAAGTTAAGCACAACCGCCAACCTTCCGGCTCGGCAGAACTCGCATTTAGGAGTGACTGTAAACTGATAAGCCACCTGTCCCTGAGAAGAGAGAACGAAACTCACACTTTCTTCACCCAACTTCACCTCTACACGGAACTGGCGAGAATCCGAACCTTCAGATTCACCGTAGTCATTCAACTGGACAAGCTGAACCTTATCATAAGCGGTCATAACCAATCTAAAAAGTAACATAATGTTAAAGTTTTGCTGTAGTTATGCTGTTGTTTCAAAATGTTGAGAGCTTTTCCGAAAAAAGGCGTCCTCTAGATTTATTTAGTACAGTTAATATCATTATTAAGCATAATCATTTCAGTGACGCTTTACATGTTAGTACAACTAATGAGTTCAGTAGATTCCTTTCTCGGCGAAACTTCAACCCTAGAAGTTTCCTGGGCCAAAAATTTTGCCATCGTTTCCAACCAACCCCAGCTTATCGGGCTCAGGAACTCCCATTTCTTCCAACACAGGGCGGATCTCCTGCATGACGTAGTTGTATACACCTGTGTTGCCAGCAGACTTGTACCGGATGATTTCGATTATACGCACAGCAATTGCAAAATCATCCAAACGTCTCGCTGCCTTCAAAGCGGCAATGCAGACACGTGGTTCGGGTACGAGGTCATATCCAGCCAAACTGTTCAGTCCACTTTTGAGCTCCCATTTATCGATATCCTCTTTATTAAAAAACTGTTCCCAACGATCGTCGAATTCAGGATCTTGTTCAGGGTGCGAATTAGAGCCTAGTCTAGTGAATGATGCGATGGTTGGCTTCACTTTGGCGAGCTGAGCTGATCTTGTTACCAACGAGCGGGTTGACTGTCTGAAAATTGCTCCAAGCATCTCTGAAACCAAAATAATTGACTGACTTACAAACTGTCAATTGATACTGGGGTCTATACCATTATAGCACCCTCATGGAATTATAGATACCCCCCATTATGGTCTATAGGTTGCCTGCTTTGAGTAATACGAACAAAAAGCTGGGAGTGGTTGTTATTATTGGAAAGCACCTAAAACTGTGCAATGAAATAACTATGCAAAAGATCAAAACAAAGCCGCATATTAAAATTACATACTATTGTAATTTGTCGATGGGGTTACGGGAAGATTGCAAAAAGGTATAAGACTCAGTAAGTTCAGACTGCTCGAAGTCAGTAAATCATCAGAAAACTAACTAGACAGTGCAGTAAGTGCCAGATTTGTGTCATCATTCATGCTCAGTTGCATCATAGCAACTATATATAGGGGCGGTAGACCCCATTGTCATGTTTGAGCTTAAACTGAATAAATTGTGTCCCAAAATAGCATTTGCTAACTTTTTTAATGTTGAAATTAACTTTTTTGGTTCGTTACATTTTTTCTTTCTTTGTTACCACTTTTATCTCATTGTCACGAAAGATTTAAAGGTACTTCAAAACTTACGATACACCGCTTTTTCTATTACATTATAGTTCTGCTGTATTCGTAAACTACTGAAGATGTATATCCTAACGCAATGAGTCCAATTGTTTCTGGTACCAGCAAAAAAGCTTTATTTTGTTTATCTGCAGGCCCATTTCTCTGTTCATTTCCGACCTAGAATTCTGAATGCGTCAGTTATTTTGAATTCCGTGTTTTATGGATATTGTTAAAATTTGAAGTATTTTAGACTACTTTTAATTTAAACTGGAGCCTAAATCGGCTACACAACCTTCAAAGATTTCCCT
Source organism: Convolutriloba macropyga (assembly GCF_964194025.1). Classification (NCBI taxonomy): domain Eukaryota; kingdom Metazoa; phylum Xenacoelomorpha; order Acoela; family Convolutidae; genus Convolutriloba; species Convolutriloba macropyga. The sequence continues at coordinate 44,569,782 of NC_134468.1, read as the reverse complement.
CTGAACAAGAATTTTTGCCCTCAATTCAGTGTTTTTTGTCTTTGGGCTCCAAAAACCTTTTACATTTTGACTAATATTTTAATATCAATTCCTGGTGGCGGTATTCATTGCACATTGTCACGCACCTATTTCGTTCCTTATAGTTTCGTGATGATATTCCTTAAAATATCCTTAAAATAGTGCTTTATATTAATTAATATTCATTTAGTTTCAAGGCCATTTATAGCTAATACTTCCATCTAGGCCTGTAACCCCTAATTTGTTTATGTTTACGAAAAACAACCGCAGATTGACAGTTTTACTAGCAAACATATCAAGTGCCTAAAAGCCTCAATATTTACTTTTTTGAGTTTCTTGAAGATAAATTCACATAATCAGTAAATAACTTCATGAGAGATTATGTACTTGTTGAAGTAATTATTCTGATAAAGTAGGTGCTAATACGGAATTGTATATGTACTGAACAAACACCAAGAGACGTACAAAAGCCGGAAATCGCCCTACTTGAAAATCAGTAAATATTTGCGAAGGACCAATACAACTGAGGGCACAAAACCTGCGGAACCCACTATCAGCAGAACACCGGAGATCCAGCCTGACAATCAGTTGCCTATCATCTTATAAAACTTGATAAACTTGAGAAACTTCTTGTTAAAATTATTAAATAATTCTTGCTAAAAATAATTAAAGATTGAACTGGAAATTCTCTTGAAAACCTCCAAGTTTGGTAAACTTAGTTACAGAAGAAATAGCGACTAACTTAACACTTAAATGCAGGGCAAACTAGTGGATATATCACGCATCCGAACCGCTCAATAAAAGCTATTACTAGCTAATTTTATTCAAAATATATCTGCTAAAAATCGTACTGTGAAACATCAAAATAAGTCCTTGTAAAATGGCAATTATTCAAGTTAATTACTCCTCATATAAACCTCAATAACACCACGAGGAACACTACTAAAATCAGTGCGTAACAGGGTGACAGGAGTTATTAACTGTTTTCCAGTTTAACGAACCGATATTTCGATAAATTCCTCGATAAATTTGATATTTTCTTCTTTTATTTTGTTGTTTTCTTTCTTCTCTTCTTCTTCATTACCTTAAGAGCCTCCAATCATCCAGAATCACATCCCGCACTTCTTTCTCGGCCAAAATGATAACGCACAAAGCAGTAGCAAAGGAAAGAATAGGTGGAAACTGTGTTTGTGTCTTTGTGGACTAAGTGTAACAACAATTCAAAAGTGTTTGAGTGGACAATAACTGGAGCAAACTCAACCACAGCCGCCACAACGGACAAAAACAACACAGGGTATTTGCAAACAAGGATATTGTGAGTAAATGAATTTGTAAAATTAATTTTGGTGCTTTATTTATGTCAATTTATAAAGAACAAATTCTCCCCGCTATTAATAATTGTCGCTCTTTCCCCAATTTTGTTGAACATATTGAAGGAAACCACATTAATTATACCCAAAACAACAATAAAACGCAAGCTCAGATAGTAACCGCTTTCTCCTCTTCATTTTATAAGTCTATCGTTATTTATGTGCTAGATAAAGATGACAAACGTGTTGCAATTTATTGGACAGCAAAAAGTTTAAATCAGAAATCTCGTAAATTTGGACTTATCCGTCACAAACTTCAATCTGATAAAGAAATTAACCTTGATAACATCATCACTGATTATCAGATAACATCAGAATAATAAATTACTGAAACCATAACTTAATTATTAACTAAAAAAGAGGGCAAAACAAAAGTTTAAACAAAAATAAAAAAACAATTATATTTTATTTCCCCGCCCAGCTCCGGAGGTTAATGAATCAAACAGTGACTTCGGTCATTATGCTGTTGCCTATTTGAGTGCAGCTTCCACAAGGCCTGTGCGGTCGTGGTCCCCACGAATTTTCCTAAACTAAGGGGCACTCTTTAGAGGTGAGACTTCGGCGGCCCATACGGCTTCAACGATATAAGTCTGACGATTCGACCGGAGCTTTAGGAATAGGCTTATAAGCAGCCCTTCTTTTTTACTTTCTGAACGAATGGTTTCAGTAGTTTCTTTTCTGATACTCTTGTGCTATTCATTTAATTGTTTTCATCTCTTAAAACCCCTTAATCTCTCCATTAAGTTAAGTTAAGTGTGCTATTTAATAATTTAGAACGAAAGTAAGACTGATTGAACGAAAAGTATATAATCTAATTGGGTAAAAAGCAAAATGGCACACGCGCAGATCAACATCACGCCTTTTTCCGGACCAGAAACGGACAATTTTAACGAGTTTGAACAATTAATAACAGGTGCAATCGGAGTCGCAGCAATCGCAAACGCACAACAAGCGAACTTTTTGCAATTACATTTAAAAGGAGACGCTTTACGATACTTCTTAACCCTACCAAAGGCTACCAGACTAGTCTTCGAAGACAGTATAACAGCTCTAAGAAATAGATTCACGCAGGATGACTTGAGAGAGATCAGAATTATAAAGTTAGAGAATCAAAAGTTTAATCCAAAAACAGACACAATGCGTCAGTTATTTTGAATTCCGTGTTTTATGGATATTGTTAAAATTTGAAGTATTTTAGACTACTTTTAATTTAAACTGGAGCCTAAATCGGCTACACAACCTTCAAAGATTTCCCTCTGAACAAGAATTTTTGCCCTCAATTCAGTGTTTTTTGTCTTTGGGCTCCAAAAACCTTTTACATTTTGACTAATATTTTAATATCAATTCCTGGTGGCGGTATTCATTGCACATTGTCACGCACCTATTTCGTTCCTTATAGTTTCGTGATGATATTCCTTAAAATATCCTTAAAATAGTGCTTTATATTAATTAATATTCATTTAGTTTCAAGGCCATTTATAGCTAATACTTCCATCTAGGCCTGTAACCCCTAATTTGTTTATGTTTACGAAAAACAACCGCAGATTGACAGTTTTACTAGCAAACATATCAAGTGCCTAAAAGCCTCAATATTTACTTTTTTGAGTTTCTTGAAGATAAATTCACATAATCAGTAAATAACTTCATGAGAGATTATGTACTTGTTGAAGTAATTATTCTGATAAAGTAGGTGCTAATACGGAATTGTATATGTACTGAACAAACACCAAGAGACGTACAAAAGCCGGAAATCGCCCTACTTGAAAATCAGTAAATATTTGCGAAGGACCAATACAACTGAGGGCACAAAACCTGCGGAACCCACTATCAGCAGAACACCGGAGATCCAGCCTGACAATCAGTTGCCTATCATCTTATAAAACTTGATAAACTTGAGAAACTTCTTGTTAAAATTATTAAATAATTCTTGCTAAAAATAATTAAAGATTGAACTGGAAATTCTCTTGAAAACCTCCAAGTTTGGTAAACTTAGTTACAGAAGAAATAGCGACTAACTTAACACTTAAATGCAGGGCAAACTAGTGGATATATCACGCATCCGAACCGCTCAATAAAAGCTATTACTAGCTAATTTTATTCAAAATATATCTGCTAAAAATCGTACTGTGAAACATCAAAATAAGTCCTTGTAAAATGGCAATTATTCAAGTTAATTACTCCTCATATAAACCTCAATAACACCACGAGGAACACTACTAAAATCAGTGCGTAACAGGGTGACAGGAGTTATTAACTGTTTTCCAGTTTAACGAACCGATATTTCGATAAATTCCTCGATAAATTTGATATTTTCTTCTTTTATTTTGTTGTTTTCTTTCTTCTCTTCTTCTTCATTACCTTAAGAGCCTCCAATCATCCAGAATCACATCCCGCACTTCTTTCTCGGCCAAAATGATAACGCACAAAGCAGTAACAAAGGAAAGAATAGGTGGAAACTGTGTTTGTGTCTTTGTGGACTAAGTGTAACAACAATTCAAAAGTGTTTGAGTGGACAATAACTGGAGCAAACTCAACCACAGCCGCCACAACGGACAAAAACAACACAGGGTATTTGCAAACAAGGATATTGTGAGTAAATGAATTTGTAAAATTAATTTTGGTGCTTTATTTATGTCAATTTATAAAGAACAAATTCTCCCCGCTATTAATAATTGTCGCTCTTTCCCCAATTTTGTTGAACATATTGAAGGAAACCACATTAATTATACCCAAAACAACAATAAAACGCAAGCTCAGATAGTAACCGCTTTCTCCTTTTCATTTTATAAGTCTATCGTTATTTATGTGCTAGATAAAGATGACAAACGTGTTGCAATTTATTGGACAGCAAAAAGTTTAAATCAGAAATCTCGTAAATTTGGACTTATCCGTCACAAACTTCAATCTGATAAAGAAATTAACCTTGATAACATCATCACTGATTATCAGATAACATCAGAATAATAAATTACTGAAACCATAACTTAATTATTAACTAAAAAAGAGGGCAAAACAAAAGTTTAAACAAAAATAAAAAAACAATTATATTTTATTTCCCCGCCCAGCTCCGGAGGTTAATGAATCAAACAGTGACTTCGGTCATTATGCTGTTGCCTATTTGAGTGCAGCTTCCACAAGGCCTGTGCGGTCGTGGTCCCCACGAATTTTCCTAAACTAAGGGGCACTCTTTAGAGGTGAGACTTCGGCGGCCCATACGGCTTCAACGATATAAGTCTGACGATTCGACCGGAGCTTTAGGAATAGGCTTATAAGCAGCCCTTCTTTTTTACTTTCTGAACGAATGGTTTCAGTAGTTTCTTTTCTGATACTCTTGTGCTATTCATTTAATTTTTTTCATCTCTTAAAACCCCTTAATCTCTCCATTAAGTTAAGTTAAGTGTGCTATTTAATAATTTAGAACGAAAGTAAGACTGATTGAACGAAAAGTATATAATCTAATTGGGTAAAAAGCAAAATGGCACACGCGCAGATCAACATCACGCCTTTTTCCGGACCAGAAACGGACAATTTTAACGAGTTTGAACAATTGATAACAGGTGCAATCGGAGTCGCAGCAATCGCAAACGCACAACAAGCGAACTTTTTGCAATTACATTTAAAAGGAGACGCTTTACGATACTTCTTAACCCTACCAAAGGCTACCAGACTAGTCTTCGAAGACAGTATAACAGCTCTAAGAAATAGATTCACGCAGGATGACTTGAGAGAGATCAGAATTATAAAGTTAGAGAATCAAAAGTTTAATCCAAAAACAGACACTGTTAAAAATTTCTTAGTAAAGTTATGAACTGAAGCCAATAAAGCATATCCAGCACCTGAAATAGTAGTAGCGGCAGCAGGAGGAGGTGATGCTGAAGCCCGTAGATTCGAAAGAGAGACAGCAGCAAGAGAATCTGCCATTGAAATGTCAGAAAGTCGAAAAAACGAGCAAATAAAGCGTTTTTTCATTAAGTCTATGCCAAACTGGCTTAAGCCTAAGCTCTTAGAAAGGCCAGATACAGATACCATTGATCAATTATGCATCTTAGCTAGCTAACAAATTGCAATAAGGGAGATGTGCAACAGAGAAGAGTACTTCGACGACGGATTTAAAAGCAATAACTGTTATTTCAAATAATCAAAAAGAACTTCAGCAGAAACTCGAACAGAGAACAGCAACTAAAAATGAGCCATCAGAACAAGGCCCAGTAAACATATTCACACCACATTACCCTCAACAAGTCTACAAACAAAGTTATAGACAAAATTTCCGCCCTCAATATCAGAATTATCGACCAAATTACCGTCAATATCAGCCCAATTATCGTCAGTTTCAGCAAAACTATCGGCCCCAGCAACAGTATGCCCCTCGTGCTAATAATTACCGAGAGTTTAGACCACAATTTAATGCCCCTAGACCGTTTCATTATAACGAACAGCCACAAACTCGTAATTATTGGACCGAACCTTCAGATAGTCCCCCATTTGTTCATCCAGCTTATGCTAATAGACCAGTTTATCGGTTCCCAACAAAGAATACCCCTCAAAACCTTCTTAGACAGGGTATAGTTTACGATAGTCCGGCACAAGACCGATACGGTATGCAAAAAGCAAAAGAATTTAGTCGTGCTGGTGCACTCCAAAGCAGAAATATGAGAGGTATGAATTTCCCATTTAATCAACAAAAAAACTAATCAAGCCACCCAACTTTAAAAAACAAAATAAAAATTATAAAAACTCAGTTAACCATTATAACGAAAGCACGTCTAGTCCTAGCTTAGATAAAGTAATAGAACCAGTTTATAATAAAAGTAACAAAAAGCGTAGAAAACGCAAAAGTAATAATAATAAAAGTAAAGTTAATAAATCTGTGCAACTCCCAACACAAGTACCTCAGTCTGCACCAAAGCCAACACCACATGTTCAGCAATTATTCAGCATTGTCCCACTTTTAGGCAGAACATTGTCCTATGTTAAAGTTAAATTTAATGGAGAATTAGAAAGACGCGCACTAGTTGATACAGGAGCATTTGCAAATGTGATAAGTCGTGAATTCTACAAGGAAATAATTAACACAAATATTAACTCAATAACAGAAATAGAAAAACCTGATCTAGATAAAATTATAATGGCAAACGGCAACATAGTTAAAATTGATAAAGCAATTAAAATTACATTTAAATTGGGCACACAAACATTTACAGAAGATTTCCTTGTATTAATTGTCACAACTCCAGTAATCCTAGGCAACCCATTCTTTGTTAAACATAAAGTTAGCATCTGCCCAGGACAAAGTTACATTAAATTCTTTGATCAAACACTACAAATAAATGAAATAAAGCCAGAAAAGCAACCCAGAAGAGTTGTAAAACGTAAAAAATTCGGAGTTTATACACAGAAAAAGCAAGTCTTACAGCCAAATCAACAAGCAGTATTAGAATGCAAGCTTTTTGATAAACTAGAATCATTCACTGACCTCTGTGGGGTAATAATTCCAAATGAAATCTTTGAAAAAGACAGCGAAGTAATATTAACGTCTTCATTAAGTAAAGTTGCTGAAAATAATATCCTTTACATCTACGTCCTGAACATTACGGATCACCCAATTAACATAAATAAAGGCGAAGAAATAGCCAAATTCTCGTTCTTAACGTCTGATCAAGCTGAAAAGTTGTTAGAAGTAGATCCTCAACTAATTAATGTGGCAAAAATGAGCGAAAATTATTTAACAGAAATAACTCAACTAATTCAAGTTATAGACACCCCAAAAAGAAAGGCTCAACCAGCGAAACCAGCACCAGAATATGAAAAGCTATGGTTCCCAACGCCTGAAACGTGCCCAGATCTGACAAACTTGTCACCCTTGCAGAGAGATATCTATGAGCAACTGCTAAAACTGCAAGAAATGGAGAAATTAGATCCAAAGGGTAATCATCAGGATAAAATAACATTTTTGAGCAAGTTTCCGTGGGAAAAATCAGCCCTCAAGGATGAGCAAAAAGCGGTAGTAGGTGAACTACTAGTCGAATTCAGTGATATTTTTGCGAAACACAGATTTGACGTTGGATATAATACAGATTTAAAAATAAAGTTAACTCCAGAAAGAAGCATACCAATTTACGAACAAGGCCCTCCAACGCCCGTCCATTTGAGAAATGAGCTAAAAGTAGAGCTCGCACTAATGCATTATTACGGACTGATAACAACTTTGTCTCAATCAAGATATAGTAGTCCACTTTTCCCACAACGAAAGAATTCAGGAAGACTTAGACTATTAATTGACTTGAGAAAAGTAAACCACTTGTTGAAAAATGACTACGTGAATACGAATTTCCCGATTTCAAACATGAGTGACGCAATAAACTACTTTGCCGGGAAAAAATTGTTTACGAAACTTGACTGTTCTCAAGCATACCACTGTGTGCAAATGGCAGATGATGTATCAGTGCAACTGCTAGCATTTAACTTTGCTTCGAGAACCTATGCATATAAATGTCTTGCACAAGGATTGAATAAGTCAGTAACAGGATTTAGTTCCTTTATTAGACATTACTTGGACCCATGCTTAGCTTCAGGAAATTGTACCCAGTTTATGGATGATATAGGAAATGCAGTAACAAATTTTGAACAATTGGTACCCTCTTTACGAGAAATCTTTACATGTATACGTCAATCCGGACTGAAACTGTCGCCCGAAAAGTGTGAAATAGCAACCGATACAATGAAATTTCTGGGAAATAACATCAGTGCAGAAGGAATATCACCAGAAAAATCAAAAATAACGAAATTTCTTGATAAATTTAAAATGCCGAAAACAACAAAGCAAGTAAAACGATTAATTGGCTTCACGCAATTCTTCCGTAATTACATACCTAATCTAGGTGAGAAACTAATGTCCTTTTACAAGCTCCTGAAGAAGGATGCAGTAATAGAAACCACAGAAGAACATGTAAAAGCATTAGAAGTAATAAAGAAGGATCTAATGGAGGCAACAAATGTAACATTGCGATTGCCAAAACCAGGTCTACAGTATGTAATTCTTTGTGACGCTAGTTACCACGGTGCAAGTTTTGTACTAATGGTGGAAGACTACGTAAACGAAACAGGAAAGAAAGAAAAGAAAACATACGCTCCCGTATCGTTTGGATCGCATTTGTTTAATGCTACGCAATTAAAGTTCTCAATTTACTACAAAGAGTTCCTAGCTTTGTACTACGCGCTGGACTACTTCTCACACTACATTTGGGGATCAAGCAAACAAGTAATAATATTAACTGACAACAAAAGCCTCACACAATTCTTCCAGTCAAAAGTAATACCGCCATCACTTTGGAATTGTTTAGACAGAATACTCGCTTTAACATAGTAATTGCTCACATTCCAGGACGCGCTAATTATGCCGCACACTTCCTCTCCCGAATGGAGAATGACAAAACAGCAACAATGTCTTTAAAGTTAACAGATAGAATTCCAGTCAGAGAAATAGAAATAGATACTGAAGCACAAAATCCTGATATTGAACTGAACGTATTATTTGATACTGAAAACTTTAGTGACGAAATAAACAATGAAGGGGTTAATTTTCTCAAAAAATTTGGATATTATGAAGACTACAAAAAACGTCAAAGTAACTTACCAGTAACAGAAATTCAAGGGCTATTTAAACTAAAAAGAAAAACAGAAATAAATTCAATTGAGTACCCAAATCCATTAGATGAGTTTCCAGACCTTACAGACAACTTAATTAGTCTTGATTTAGCAGAAGAGCAGCAAAAAGACACAGATATTAGAACAGTAATAAGGTGGATTCAACAAAATAATCAACAACCAGACTTAAAGTATGCTACAACAAGTTTAAAGAAGTATCACAAGCACTTAAAGTAACTACACTCAATGTGTTCATCGCATCAGACTGAAGCCAATTAAACCAAGTGAAACTCCTGAAGATCTCGAAGTTATCAATCCTGTAAACTTTCAACCTGATCCGTCGAGAAGACAACACATGGAACCTGACCTATTTGATAAACATATCCCAGAATTAATCAATGAGCAAGAAACAGAGATACAACAATCAAAGAAAGTGAAACAAGATCCAGTCAGAGTGACCATAAATGTTCCCCTAGGTGGACCATTAGCAAGACCAGCAGTAGCAGCACCTCCAGCAGCCCCACCGGCCCCACCAAGGGTAGTAGCACCAGCAGTTAGACCACGAACTGCCCCAGTCCATCTTCCAGTATTTGATTCCTCAAGTTCAGACGAAGCAATCCCAAATTTATTTGATGAAAATAGCAGTTCAGATGAAAATTTAGCTGACCTAAACCTGGACGCAGAACAAATTGCCCGAATACCAGTTAATCCGTTAATTGCTGACGAAATTAGACCTCAAGAACCAGAAGTTCGCGTTCCTCTTGTATCATCCTCATCAGACGATGAAATGTTTCTACCAGCTCAACAGCCACAGCCGTCAATAGTACCACTTGATATTGAATCGCCTCCAGAAACACACGAAGAACAATATGCTTTAACTGATAGAAAAATAAGAGCGCGACCTTATAATCCTAAACGAAAACCAGAGAAAAGTGCATTCAAACCACTAGACTACCAACGGCGAAAAAATGTACGCGGATTTAAATTCGATAGAGAAATAATGTTGCATAAAGAAGATAGAACAAACCCTTACCTAACCAACCAAGTTAGAAGATCAGGCAGTCCTAGACCAAAAAATGCACGTGCCAGACTGGAACAAGAAGAAAAACGTGAAGCAATAAAAGCATCAGCACAAGCAGCACAACAGTCAAATACACCAAGCAGAGAGACAAAACTAGATCAAGTTAGAGCAAGTATAGCAAAATATTCAGGGAGAAAGCCCAGCAGGTCAGCAAATAAACCAGTAACCAGATCTCAATCGAAAAAATCTTCACCAGGCTCATCTAATCAAAATTTAAACCATTTTAGTCAAGAAATAAATGCAACATATCTAAGTTCTCCAACAGATATCTTATATTCACCACACTCTTTTGCACACTGTATATCAGCAGACCTTGCAATGGCAAAAGGATTAGCCCGACAAGTCAAAAGCTGGTACCCAGCAGCCCCAAGTGCAATTAGACTTAGATATCCACCTGATATTGGCTCAGTTTTAATCTACTTCAACCCCATTTCTGAACGTTATATCTTCAGTTTAGTTACTAAATTCAGATACTACCACAAACCCACTTACGAATCAGTATTAGCAAGTCTCTATGAACTGAGGGAAATAGTAATAGATGCAGGAATTACACACTTAAGCCTTCCAAAACTCGCCAGTGGCTATGATAAATTAGATTTTAACATCATTTTTGAGCTTATATGTCAAGTCTTCGACCCTCTACCCATAACCATCTATATCCCTTAGTATGTACAGACCCAGTACAGTCCAGCAGTACCCTTCATCCGCCCCAAAAGCCCAACAGGCCTGAGCAACTTAGCCCTAAAGTCCAAAAATTACCAAAAATTCGAAAAATTTTGACCTCAAATCCTAGTTATTTTGTTATATCTCCAGAACTACTTGTCTGAACCTAGATTAACCTATTGTTCTGAAAAGCCCTTATCCAGTAGAAGCGATTCCAGCTATTATTGATCCCATTCGAACCGTTCTTAGTACCAAAAACTTAGCCTAAAATTGACCCTTCCGAAAATCCTAGGTTCAACTCAGAAAAACAGCCATAAAATTGTGAAAAATGCCCCGATCACCCCAAACTTTTGCGCTGCAGCATTTTTCAAGCCGAGGAACCGACATGCAAATTTTGAAGCGATTTGGAGAACTTTAAAAATTGAGTGACGCTGGAGCCCTCAATTTTTGACACTTTTCTAATCCGCTCGAATTCAATGATAACTCCCACAAAAAACCCCCAATTGACCCATTTTATAGCCCTAGACCATTCTACTGCTCACGTTTGACATCCCAGTACCCCAAAATTCCGTCAGAAATCAATAAAAGTTGAGTTATGACAAAAATACCGAACCCTACCAAATGCTAAAATTGATTAAAATGTAGTGTAAATTATACCCCAAAAACATGCCAAAAACTGTCCCAAATGCCTCCAGCAGCTACCCCCAGCATGGTACAACCTCAAACAACCGTTAAAACCCAATATTTCTAAGTATATGTTGAAAAATGACGAAAAAACGAAAAATACGCTTCTGCTTCAATCCTCCGCTTCAAAAATTTTGTCATTTTATTCTCCACCTGACCCGATAAAAGCCACCTATACCCCCTACAACCCTAGTGTAAATCCTCACTAGCCATGTAGCACCATAAAAACCAGTCCCAGCTCACCCTAGTATCAACCATGAGGACTTAAACCCAAATAAGTTCTGAAATTGCCACAAATTTGTCAGGAAAAATCCAGTTATTTCCCACTAGAGTCAAAAATATTAACTTCTGACAAAAATTAACCATACCATCAGCACTCCCACATCTATATCTTTCATAATATGTACTCCCAGCCCCCTAGTGCCAATAAAAGCTGAGAAAAGACTGCCAAAGTAACGAAAATCACAAAAAATCGAGTGTAATTTCAAGTAAAAGTGATCAAAAATGCATCTTAATACCCGAATCTGCCCAATTTTATTGTTAATTCAGTTAGCCCTACTCATGAGCAGTCCAACCATAGCAATATAAATCATTTTGAACAAGTTTTTTATAACCTCATAGCCAATAACCTATCCCCTATCTGGGCCTTTCCAAAAAACCCAGGTTCACTGCAGCAAAAACGTTATAACTCGTGAAAAAATAGTTGAAACCGCCCAAATTTTTGCGCTGCAGGGTTTTTTGAGCCGATAAAGCGATTCACCAATTTTGAGCTTAATCGGAGCATTTTAAAAATTGAGTGACGCTGGGCCCCTCAATTTTGGAGACTTTTTGAAAATTCACGCACATGTCCGTAAAATCCAAAATATTGGTTGAAAACCTGATATTATTAGCTTAAAACATCCGCATGCTCCAGTTCTACACGCTCATACGCAAAATATTGAAAATTGTTAAGTAAAATGTTGAAATAATAGTAAAAAAATGAAGCCTACCAAACTCTTCTCAAATTTGCCAAAATAGAGCCAAAATTAGACTATAAAAATAGTATCAAATAGCCGAATTATGAGCCCATATTCAATATTCAGTCTTCCTAGTGGTTGTCCAAGCCTAATAAACCAATAAAATTGCATAGAAGTTCATAAATGTTGAAAAAAGTGAAAAAATCGAAAATTGCACATATTTCACAAAATTTGGTCCGAAATTCTAAAGTGAAAAACTCAACATATTATAGTCAAATCATGCATTAAACCACACCAAAAGCTGCCACCAACATAGTACTCACTAGTATGACCCACAATTACCGCCAAAAATCAATCATCTTCAACCCATGTCAACTTATGCACAAAACATGACCCATCACAAGTAAAAATTCAGTAAATTTCACAGAAAATCTGGCATAAAACCTAAGTTAAACAACTCCCAACCTACCAAAATGCTACCTCTGATACCCATAGATATCAGCACTAACAGTTAGCACCTGATTTAGGCCACTAGAGAATCACCAGACCGACACATGTCTCGAAGAAGCTCAATTAGTGGAAAAATCATGCCTGAAAATTAGAATTTTGGACGCAAAAATCAATGTTCTGACCCGATAAATAGCTTCAAACCCCATAATTCACTAATATACATTAGTACCAAGGACAGACATTACCATTTTAACCATTCAATACCGATAATGTATGAACAGTGACGACTTATTCAGACCGAAATTTCATGATTCAAAAATAGCCAGGTTCAGATCACGAAAACAATCATAACTTTGCGAAAAATGCTTAAATTGCGCCAAATTTTTGCGCGGCAGGGTTTTTTAAGCCACTGAAACGATCTACCGATTTTGAGCCTGATTGGAGCACTTTAAAAATTGAGTGACGCTGGAGCCCCCAATTTTTCGCATTTTTCGTTTTTTCATACATCAGTAAAAAAGTTGACCAAAAAGTGTCCAAAAACCTGAATTTATTGCATAGTTATTCCCCACTGATGTCTACTGAGTGGACCAAGCCAAAAAATTTGCTCAAAGTTCAATAAAAATTGAAAAATTCACATATTTGCCACACTAGCCCTGATGCGGAAAAATGACCAAAATTACGAAGAAATTACATGTGAAAATTAGTACCAAATACTCTTCCAAACCAGTTCAAATTACACACAAGTGCTGCTAACAACCAGATTAAGTATCTAGAACCATTAGAACCAGTCTATGATCAGTAATTCACAAGTAAATTAAAGTTATTGCCCAAAAATCAAAAAAGTCGTGATGTCACCAAAACTTCACTTTCACAAATATGTTATTACAAAGTCACACACTGCAATTAAAATGTTACCACATGCTTATACACTTCACAGCTGCTAGTTTCAACATTCTAATCCAATTAACAAAGCTACAATTGACAAATAATAAGTAAAAACTCACCTATAGATGAAACTAAACTACATGATGAATATAATTGCACCGACACTAGTCAATTCTCATCGGCGCTATCCTCAGCTACGGTACCACGACCACTAGTACACTGACCGGACTGACCCCTTGTCCTAGTAGAACGAGTCACGTACCGCTCAGCATCGTCCAACCTGTTTAAATGTCAATATCATACACGAAAAGCCTCAAAATTATATGAAAAACACGATAAATCTTCACAAAAACAGTTGAATACTCACTTTGGAAAGTCTACGATTGGCTCACAATGGTACCGATACTCATTGTCGATGAATTTCCCGATGCACTGGATCAGTACAGCAGGAGCGGTGGTTTTAGCATTGATTGAATGCCTGTAACACACCCAGCCGCCCCCCATTTCCTCAGTATACTGCCAATAGATGTTGACGTTGCATCCGAGGAAATAAGCCATACCGACAAACTAAACAGCAAAACATTAAATAGTATCTACCTACACATGCGCGTACTAGAATCACCAAGTATTGAATGAAACTTTACCCAGAACTCGGCCAACGACCCATTATCTTCACTCTCAGCAATCTCATACTCCGACACAAAGTACCCTAACTGGTCCTTTACAAGTTCAGAGAACCCAGGCGAACGCATTTTGGCCACAATAGCCAAGCGTAGAGCACGAACATTATGCTTGGGAACCCTCTTGTCTGAAAAAATTTGATTAAATGAGAATTTAAGCCCTAAATCTACTGAAAATTGCGACAAAACACAACAAATACCTGACTTCCGACCAGTTAAAGTGTAGTACAGAGCACTGAGAGCACACAGACCCCCAACTTCGGCCCTCACACCAGCCGCACCAAGCAACTTTGGAGTTTTAAATGACACTATGTCCACATGCTCAGCATAAATGTCATTGTAAAACTCGTACCCCAATTCGGCACACACATTTGCACAAAGATTTGCACGGAAAAAAGTGCAATGCACCTCTTTGCCGAACATTTTCTTCACGAAACATGGCACACACTCACGATTAGCTCTAAACAATAAGCATACACCACTTCACAACTAGTAAAATACTACAACTACTACACAAACTAAAGAAAAACAAATAAAAATATAAATAATTATTATAAATATATGCAATTACCTTTCAACAGCGGCCTGCAATCCTCCCATTGACCGAGGAAAGAAGAACCCAGCAGCTTTCAGGCGATCGACTTGTGACCTCACACGAGTAATGTGCTTTGCAGAAGCACTAAACCCAACATGAAGCGAAGCCAACTCCTGAGACACCATCTGCTGCGTTGGAATTTCCTTCTCCTGAACTTGCATCTCGCTGCCCACCTTCACTTCCACTTTGTACATCAACACCTCCCGATGTACGGCCAATTCTGATGTTCCCACGTTCTTTTTCCCCAGTACCATATGTTCTGCTTTGTCCCGATAAGCTCGTCGCTCCTCAGATGACCGAACAAATGATGGATACATCCATTCAGATTGAGATAACGACTTGCTTCGCAAGAAAGTCAGAAAATCTTCATACTGGGCAACATCTATAATTCACAATAACTATCTGAAAGTTAAAAAAATTGAGTCAAACTAGCTATTAAGCAAGCAGAAAGTTAACGTGTTAAGTCAAAAATGAACAATCACAGGAATGAAAACACACAAACAGAACAAATTATGCAATAAATGCCAAGGACGTTTAAATACCATGCTATAACGACCGCTACTAGTTAAATAACACATGCCGTAAAACACACAACAACGCTCTGAACACACAATTACACCCTTCTCTAACATTAACTTATTCACTACGCCTTTCTAATTCTTCCTTTTATCCCCTACTTATATCCTCAATTCCTCCCACAAAACAAGTTTTGATATATACTAATTACTATGATATTAGTAGCACCTTATTAAATATTAGTAGCACCAAGTATATTAGTCAGTATATTAGGCTATATTACATCAAACTACAACTAAACATATACAGCTAAAAGTCAGTTAATAAGTTAAATAAATAAATATAAATAACTAGTTATACTGCCGTCTCCCCCATCTCAACTCCTCCCTCATCTTCCTGATCTTCACTCTCTTCCCTCTCCCTCCTTCTTCCCACACATCTTCCTCTCCTTCTCCTTCTCCACATCCCAACAATCCCGAATAATACGAATAATAATATGAATACTATTAATAATATTGAGTCCCAATTCCAACTACTTCCTCCGTCTTCTAAGCTAATATCTACAGTTGAACTATTATTGATATTACACCCTGGGTGCCGCAAATGAGACCAGTGAACCCAGTTCCTTGACACATACCTGGTCCCGTTGCTGCAGCACCCCAGAGTGATATTATTCGGGCCGGCAGTAATATTGAAATACATATTGATATCAAATAATCTGAAAAACTCGAAAAAACATGTAAAGACTGCATAATTCGACCCCCCCAACCACTATCCCCATCATCACACACCCATTATTCAACCAAATAACCACACTTCAACATGTTTAAACACCATATTCAGTAGTAATATCAATAAATACACACATCAGCACACATCACCTAAAAGTAGAGTACACCTGAAATAAACAAACATCACATAAACAAGTGCCATATTGAGAAAACTAGATCTAGAAGCCCGAGTAAAGTAACTAAATGAGCAAATAAACACCGGAAGACCAAGGATGGATAAAGGCATCATCTTCCATAAAGAAGGAAAGATTCTGATTCCCGAAAAGTTCATAAATGTGGAATTTTTAGTACCGTTTCCTCGCTATAATTTCACTATCAGACAACAAGTAGAGACTCTACTTAATGAACTCTCGAAAAAATGGATCACGCAATCGGAATTTTGCAACCTTACCCATAGCACTACTTACCGGAACCAAACAGACGCCTTCAATGTTGATTGGCTTTACACAAAGATACTCAATGAAACAATAGAAGCCGAAATTGAAGTCCTTAAATTACGCAACGAGACTGAAAAACTCCTTACCAGAGTCGAAGAAGACCCTCACAATCGACAAAAACGAGCCGCCCCGCTTGCAATCGCAGCCGCAGTCGCTGGAATTGGTTTTTTCGGTCCAGGAATAGCAATGAGCAGCGGAGTATGCGGTGGAATCACAGGAATTTTCGGATCTTGTCAGCGAACGTCTCAAAACGCTGAAAACATCGATCGATTAGCTAACAGTTTCAATAGCCTCAACAACTATGTCATGGAAATCGGAGCACAAACCGATGAGAATTTTTTCCTAGTTGCTGACGAACTTGCAAAGGTTTACAAAGTTCAAAACGAAATGCAAGAAAACCAGAACAGAAACTGGAAACTAGTAGAGGAACAGTTCGCAATTATAGATCATAATCTAAACGCACTAGCAACCTGCATGGAAATCCAATTATCACAGCAACAATTGAATTTTAACTTTGATACAGCAGCTTCATTACTTCTCACTCTTTATGCAGATATTAAAAGTTACAGAGCAGCCTTATATTCTTTTCGAATTAATGTTATAAACGCAATTCCTACTTTGCTTGACAAACGTCTTCCAATCTCCTTAGTGCCTCGTAAATCTTTGATAAAGATCCTTGATTCAGTCCATGATAGCCAAAAGAACGCCCCAGATCGTCTAACTTTGGCAATACCCATGACTGACATACTTTCGTACTACGATGCGAAATTAGTACAAGAGATTTCGACAGTTGAAGACGGACTTTTACTGACACTAGCCATTCCCCTAGCCTCTAGCCAGACAGTGTTTGAAGTTTATCGTGCAATAGTAATCTCTATGCCTCAAAAGGACTCCGTAGACGCCTTACGATATGTAATAGAGGGAGAGTACTTAGCAATCTCAGAAGGACAGATGGAAACCACAGTACTGACGAAAGCTCAGTATGATAACTGTCTTGGATCGCCACGACACCGAATCTGTCATGAGACAATGGAAACCCACCTAGGATTCTCCTCGTGTCTAGCAACCCTCAAGTTTCACCACACAATCTCAGCATTGAAAGTATGTGATACAGAGAAGGTTGTGTTACCCAACCCAGAACGAGCACAGAACCTTGGATACGGAATTTGGCTCCTAACATCAGCTTCAAGTGATTATACCCTTAGTGAAATTGGTATGGACGGAAATGGCCGACACATCAATGTTCCTCACAAAGGTTGTAACATCTGTTTAATCACATTAAAATGTGGACATACAATGTTCAGTGACAACATTAAGATTCGAGCTGATTTACAAAGTTGTCAGTACCTTCCAGCAACCAGAATTAATGTTAAATTACCAGATCCACTTGCCCACCTAATTGACTCAGTACCTAACATACATGAACTTCCGAAATATGACTCTCCCACCGAAGCAAATCTCGATTTATTGAAGAAAGTTAAAACGGAATTTATTTACTCGAACAGAAAATTATCAACAGAGTCACTAGATGCCATAGCAAAGCCAATTACCACTGAAATGAAGACATTCAAGCCAGCACTAATTGATAAACTTGAATCTTACGTACCGATCAAACTTTCCCTTTCATTAACCATTATTGTCTTTATCGGAAATCTAGCTTTAAATATTCTCTTCATGTTCTTATACCATAAAGTAGCTTTTGTACGACGAATGGTACCAAATTTCATGAAGCTTAACGGAACCAATGTACCGTTAAACCCAGTAGTTTCCGTACCCAAACATCTGAAAGCAGATGTAGTCACAACTCTAGCCAAACAACTCAAGCAACCACCAACTGTCATTTCCCCAGAAGAACTTGGAACCCTCAAGCGACAACGACGAAACTCCATGCCTGCAACTTCTACCATATCCCTTAATACCATGGACCGATTTAACACAGATGACGAACTGGATCATCAAGCTAAACCCCGAGAGGAGAGTATGCTTTAAGCTCTTGAAAGTCTTATATAGTTCGACAAGTATTATTCTTTTAACAGTTAAAATATCCCTTCATTCATTAAGTTCTATAAATCAGTGCTTTATAAGTTCAAAACTAGTACTCCAATCCACAACATAAACCAGTGCTTTAAACCATCCATTCAGTTCGACCATATGTATTTTCCCAACACCAAGTTTGGAGCCCTTATTCACGGAAATAACCATGATTACTCCCAGTGCTAATTCCCGCTGTTCTTTTAACCGTCACTTTATCTTATGTCTTCACTCTTTCTTCTGAATTAGCGCATTTTATCTCCCCTAAATGTTTCTTTAAAGCCTTTAACCTTGTCTCAAACTTCTTCATTTTAACTTTCTCTTAACTTAACCTTTTTTTCTCTTAACTTCTTTAACTCTTTTTAACCTTAAATGCTTTCGTTCAAAACTCTTTTCTAAGAAAACATAAATTGGGTGGCTCCAACAAAAATATGTTTATATCCTTATACTCGTGCAGATTATACGTTTTATAGAAAAATTGTAAAAACCCCCAGTTCTTTCACTAAAATTTTCATGGAAAATTTCCATAAAGTCGGGTAGTGTCACGCACCTATTTCGTTCCTTATAGTTTTGTGATGAAATTCCTTAAAATATCCTTAAAATAGTGCTTTATATTAATTAATATTCATTTAGTTTCAAGGCCATTTATAGCTAATACTTCCATCTAGGCCTGTAGCCCCTAATTTGTTTATGTTTACGAAAAACAACCGCAGATTGACAGTTTTACTAGCAAACATATCAAGTGCCTAAAAGCCTCAATATTTACTTTTTTGAGTTTCTTGAAGATAAATTCACATAATCAGTAAATAACTTCATGAGAGATTATGTACTTGGTGAAGTAATTATTCTGATAAAGTAGGTGCTAATACGGAATTGTATATGTACTGAACAAACACCAAGAGACGTACAAAAGCCGGAAATCGCCCTACTTGAAAATCAGTAAATATTTGCGAAGGACCAATACAACTGAAGGCACAAAACCTGCGGAACCCACTGTCAGCAAAACACCGGAGAGCCAGCCTGACAATCAGTTGCCTATCATCTTATAAAACTTGATAAACTTGAGAAACTTCTTGTTAAAATTATTAAATAATTCTTGCTAAAAATAATTAAAGATTGAACTGGAAATTCTCTTGAAAACCTCCAAGTTTGGTAAACTTAGTTACAGAAGAAATAGCGACTAACTTAACACTAAAATGCAAGGCAAACTAGTGGATATATCACGCATCCGAACCGCTCAATAAAAGGCTATTACTAGCTAATTTTATTCAAAATATATCTGCTAAAAATCGTACTGTGAAACATCAAAATAAGTCCTTGTAAAATGGCAATTATTCAAGTTAATTACTCCTCATATAAACCTCAATAACACCACGAGGAACACTACTAAAATCAGTGCGTAACACACATACTTAGCATTTAAAGGGCTAAATAGATAGCTCCAGTATACAATTGTTTTTGATTCCCGCGCCAAGCGTAGTAAATGTCCCATCAAATTTATGCGCTGTACGAACAAGATGTTCTATTGGAGAATCTTTTTGTTGATGTTCTGAAGCTCTAGTTGTAATATGGGGGCTGGTATTCATAGGATTGATGGATTTCCAGCCTTTACATACCGCATACATAGCTTTATATACCGTATACAATTTCAAGTTTCCACTAAAGATGATTCCAGGGTGGGCAAGCAAGTTCCTAAATTTTCCATTAAAAAGGTTTGAATATCACAATTACTCAGTTGCCCATTTATGGCTGATTTCTCCCCCTGTATTGAACACAAATGTTTGATTTTCTTGTCGTTATTTTTGTTGTGACATTTGTATGTGTGGAGATGCTTTTTTCCTGGGAGCTTTTCCTTCGGCTGTAACTTTTTCTATTGCCATCGGTATATCCAACGTCTCAATGAAAAATACAAGATAACAACTCAGATGGATAGTGGTTTTTTGTCCAGATCTCTTTATTTTTTTGAGAGCTACACCCGAAGAAACTCAATTATTGGTTGCATTGAAAATCCAATTCATGGTCTCTTGTATCACATTTTTCTTACGATAGAAAGATTCACATCAATGGATCACTGGAACTATTCACAGCTATGGAATATTAAGGTCATGATGCTACCAGTAGACTTTGTGATACCAAAGACAGCTAATTTTCCTGTCATTCTTTACTTTTTTGAGATCAGTGAGGGCCAGGTTTCCAATCCCGTCGTTTCACTCTCGAATGAATATTAAGTTTTTGTGCAATGAATCTGCACACTCAAGCAACTCTTCCGGAATGCTTTTAACAGTACAAACTATACCATCTACATGCCTATTAAACATTTTCTTGTCATGTGTTTTCAACAGGAACAGCTTCAGACATGCATACATCCTGCATCTTCTTATAACCCGCCTCATCAATTCTTGGCGTTTTGCATGAAACAATTTTTTACAGAATTCGCAATCGACGCCATAACCTTGGAAAATTTTTCCTCAGTTACAATATTGCACATTTTATACATTTTTTGCCTCTGTTCCCTCCTTGATACAATTTATGCAATGATTTTCGAAAAATATTTCAATTAAGATTTTGCCAACATCGCGTCCAAGGGAGCAACGATGGCTAAAACGTCTAACTGCGTGTACCACAAATAACTACTCCTAAAGTAAACCTTCGTTACGGCTATTCTCATAGAGGTCTAAATAGCTGACCTATGAATCTCTGGATCCTCGTCAGTGAAGTGGCGTAAAGTTGAATAAGAACAATTTTAATTGCCTCCTCTACAGATACTTTGTTGCACATCCAATTTGACTTTTAACATCCTATTTGCACAACTTCCTCCAAATTGATGAACTAAATACGGGCTGCGACGGTTTGTGAGCTATTCTCAGTAGTTGTATATCAATATTTGTGGTAAATTTTGGAGAAAGGAGACAGAAAATTTCTCAAAATGTCGAAACTGCTACTTTGTATCGACAGAACAGGCCAAAGCTTAAGAACTTTTTTATCTAATTTAGCAAGCATATGCGGAATGCTGAATGCAATTCGGTTTTATTCAGCCCTTGTAAATTTTTTCAAATACATTTCCTTGTATCTTCAAGTGCTACAAAATGCTGATCTGTTTCTGCGTTTTCAAGGTTATTTTATAACTTTCCTCACTACGACGCTCAATCTGATTGGCACTTGATCTTTTTTATTTTATCCGTGTATGATGATCCGAGTATTTTTATAATCTTTATCGGTAGATTTTGTTATACTTACCAAAATTCCTTCTAAAATTTTTAAACATTTTGAAGTCTTCTGTCCAGCTGTGTTCTGTCCAGCTGCCCACATATGTTTTTTACGTATCATTTTGATCAATTTTTTCGCATAAATTTTCTCCATCCTAGTTTATCCCCATAACTCATGAACTTAATTGTCTGCAGCTGCCCAGAAGCGTTCATCATTAAATCTGTATGTATTAGGATGCTAATTATCAGACGTCAAGAACAAACTACTTCTGTTCCCCAACTTTCAATGTAACAACATTATTATGTAACGCCATTCGCAAAGGTCTCTCTCTGGTCGCTTGGAAAGCTTGGCAACTCATTTTTGAGTCCAACACCAATCAGTTTGCAAGAATATATCATTTCCTAATGTTGAATTCAACTGTTTGTAGAAGTTTTTTCTCCTCCTCTCTCCCCATATTTCCCTATATTCTTCAAATTTCTCTATATTCTTCAAATTTTTTCTCAAACAATTTGCAGCCTTGTTCTGCTCGACATTTTTTTGCTGAGAGCTCTAGTTGGAAACTATTTATCTTTTCTTAATTCGGAGCCTAACATTTTCCGGATTCAAATCGTCATTATTACAGTTTGTGAAAAAGTCTGTTCAATATTTACAGTTTACTAGTTTACTCAAACACTTGATGTATACGGGATAACGTTTTGAGCAGTTGTCATGCCTAAATAATTACCGAAGATATGGGTGTCATAGATTTTTTCAAATCGCGGAGGCTCGTTTAGGTATAGGGAGCAAAAATTAATGACTGTTGACGAGCTTCAACTTTGTTCTGTGCTCAATCTACTAGTCATCTTTGCTTTGTCGTTTTTTTGTTGTTATCCTAGGTTCTTCCGCATTTTTGAGCAGAATTATTTCCTTGGCCTTAGAGGAAAACCTCCAGGGACTTGATTACATGCGCGGGGTCCTGGAGTTTCTTTGTACTCCTACAGAACCAGTATTCTGACGGTCAGCAGCGCTTTGAGAAATTCTGGGTTCCAGGACGCTGACAGTATACAATCGAGTTATGTTTGCTATTATTTTTGAGCAGGTTGTTTGCGAGTTCTCGCACAATATTCGAGTCATTGCCGGTTTCGCTTTTTTGGTTAGTTTTCACGGTTACTTTGTGGTTTTGCGCTCTACAAGGCTATAGTGGACGGGTACTAAGGACTCTGTTTAGTTTATACGTTTTGTTGTTATTTTCTTCACATAATATCCGGTTCCCTTATCGGTAGACTTTGTTAATTTTAACCGTTCAAAAATTCATAAAGATTTTACATCTATCCAACTTTGTCACCTACATTATTTTGCGTACCATTCCACCAATCATTTCAATTCACATAACTTTTCATCATTGTTGTTGATCCATGTAACATACGATGTCTACATCTGCCCATACGCGTACCTCATTTATTCTGTATGTACATCAATGCTAATTATCAGACGTCAAGAAAAAATTTCTGCAGTTGACCACCCTTCACCGCAAAAACATTTTTAATGTAACGCCATTCCGCAAAGGTTTCTCTCGTCTCCTGGAAAACTTTGACAAATTATCTTTGAGTCTCTGACCAATCAGTTTGGGAGAATATTGCATTTCATCCCAAATGTGATAATCAATCGACCGTAGAAGTTCGTTTTCTCTTCTCTCCAAAAAATGTTCCTATCGTTTTCAAGTTTTTTCTCAAACAATTGGCGGCCATGTTCCGGAAGACGACATTTTATTTTACTTATGAGCAAGAGTTGAAAACAACTATGCCCAGCTTGTTCCTGAAAAAAAAACTTAAATTCCGGAATTTCAAATTTCAAGAATTCTTGAATGATATCATCATTAATACAATTTTGAACAAAATTTTTTTGATAAATATAATTTACTAAATTACTCCTCTTTACATAATTTAGATTGAGTTTTAAGCAGTTGTCAAGCCTGAAATTCTACCTGACCCAAAGATGTGGTAGAATTTTGCACATCGCATAAGCGCGTTTGAGAACAGAGGGCAAGAGAATCCGAATATATTACTGCAATGTTTAGCAAAACACAAATATTAACCAAAAACCATCGTAGCTTTGACTAATAGTATATTAAAATAGGGAATAGTATGTCGGCATAAGAAGCCCTACAAGTATCATTTCATTGATAACCAATCCAAAACTATAACCTCTTTTCTCACGTACCGTAGTGGTTAATTCAAAGAGTCAAGTTAAGTTGCATCGGCAGACTGAAGGTCTGGGATTCCTTCTTCAATGATTTCACTGAACTTTCCCTGACTTACGGAAATACTATGAAAAAAAATTGTTAAAAAACAATCACTACTGTGATACTGTATGTGGAACACACTGTGATGTGAAACCATACAGTAAAATATAAACCCACACTGAGGTCGTTGGAAGCACTATGAACAGTTTTATTATTAATTAAAGTACAAATAATTTTAAGATAACATAAAATATGCCTAACACTGAAGTACTTTTTTAGTGAAGGTGTAAAATTTAATGCATCACTACTAAAATCAATTGATCAACCATGTTCATCTCTAACACAATTCAATATAGAATATATCATTATCTTTACCATTATCTTTTATACCAGATATGTTATTACAGTGAATACTAATTGATTAGTTATATTCTTTAGGTAACTTATCTGGTGATAAAATTTTTTTTTGATTAAAAAAATTAGACTAGCATTTTCATTAACAATTTTGATATCATTATTTTGATCGGCAGTATGTTTTTTCACTTGAACAGAAATATAGTAAATGAAGTCGTACTGCTATGTCTCTCGTTACCAACGTATTTTATTTCATATTCTTGAGTATCAAAACAAAGGTTGTTCGTTGTGTTGTACTAGGAAGAGTTAGGTCTGCTTTTCTCTCCTGAATAAGCATAATTTTTGGTAAACTTCAATCTAGGTTGTTTTTCTGGGCCATGGACGTTCCGAAACAGTTGATTAGCTTTAAGATAATTCTGTATTTTTTGTGGTTTCAGTACATATATTGGTTATACATATTTGTTATATATTTTTGTTTTACAAAATTAGTTTAAAAAAACCTCGAAAAACAATTTTTTTTAAAACATTGGCAACCTTTTAAAACAATGGCAACTTTTATTTTTCGAATGTTTGAAGATTATTTTGAGGTTTTTCTCGAGACAGAAAGCAGAATTATCTCTTACTAGACCAAACAATTACGAAACTGTAGGTTCTGTGCCTTAACAGACGTCATCCAGTGCTAAATGGTCTTGAACGTCAGAAGTAAACTGCCTATTCAAAAGGGAA
>NC_134468.1:44424548-44544270 GCF_964194025.1 Convolutriloba macropyga | reverse complement strand
ATTCTAGTTCTGCTATGTACAAAACCAAACAAGAAAAACCATGAACGTTCTCGACGTAGCAAAATTCAATTCGCATTAAAAATTGATGAAAATTTTTTCTAATTGGTAGAAAAAATAGTAAAATGAGGCTGAATATTTGTTTCAGCCCAATTTTGTTCAAAAACTCTTTTGTTCAAAAATTTTTTAGAATTTAAACATTTGCGTAAACATTAGACGTTCATCACAGGTTTTGATTTTAAACTGAATTTAATTTGTGCTCATCCGTGTAGGAAGGACTTCGTTGACTCAGAAGAAGAGCTAAAATATTTTGTTTTATATAATTTTTTTAATTTATATAATATTTTTGTTTTGAGATTTTGAAGTTTGGTTTGAAGCTTTTAGGAGTTGGGGAATCCTAACTGAAAATTTAAATACTCTTTGCCCTTTAAAACAATGGTTATGGTTTGAAACTATGGTTTTTTAAGCTGTAATGGAGGCATTTAGAGACATCAACTGTAATAAAGACAATAAACAGTGCTTATGACGCTAAGACTTGGTTACATGAAAATAATGACTTCTACATTTCTGATATCATTTTTTGATCAATTTGACCTTTCTTACAAGACTATATTTGATACCATGATCTCTAAGTGCTACTGTATTCTACATATCTCCCCCTCCTGATTGTCGTAGACCCAAAAAACTGCCAAAATAGAATATGCACCAAAATTCCCAAAATACACAGAATAACAAAGAATATCCAAAAAATTTGCAAAATACCCTGAATTTTGTAGAATATCCGCCAAAATAAAACCCCTAAGTTGTCCACAATGCCTAGTAGCTTGTCCACATCGCCCAGTAGGTTGTCCACGTCGCCCAAAAGTAAAATAAGCTTAAAAAAACATAAAATAACCTAAAATAATCAAATTTATCAAAAATAATGAAAAATGGGCGAAAATGGAAAGTAATTTAACAAATATAACAAACAAAATCTTTTAATAACAATTAATGGTTACAAATGAGTAAAGAATGCTGAACTAGGCCAAGTTTCTGTCGTAAAATAGGAGAAATATGTGTTAAAATGGACGAATTTGGCCAAAATTTCGGAAAATTTTGTACTTTTCCGTACAAAATTTGACTTTAAGATTGCTTGTAGTTGTAAATATTAGCAGCTTGTATTACTGACAACTTAAAGGGGAGTATTGAGGACAAAATAAAAATAAGTAACCTGAAAAAAATGGGGAGAGTAACAATGTTGCAAACAATCTGCAAAAAGCTGCAATTAAGTCAAAATAAAGGCAAAATTGTTCAATAGCTGCCCATGCTCTCAGATTTTATCCTCACTTGATTGACAGTGAGGTTGCTTTTGCACGTTGAGCAGGACCATGAGACTTCTGGATGTGCTCCTAAGCCGACACAATCTAATCGAAACCATTTGATAAGGCAATTTTTTTACAACATTTGAGCTTTGCTTGGTTATATGGCTCATTACAAAGACAAGAGCGCTCTTGAAAAGTAAATTTTTTCTCAACATTGATCTTAATTGGGCTATCCTTTGAATTTTTTGGCTGTTGGCTCTTTTTGGCGGCTAATTGCAATTTGCACGTTTTTAGCCTTTTTATACTAACTGTTTGGTTCAAACCATTCACTTTTATTTGCGTTGTTTTCAACTCATGATTGAAAGAGACTACTTCATTTGTACCACAATAAGGTGCCTTTAATGGCTGTTTTACAAGGTCAACACACAGCCAGATATGAGATCATTGAGAGAGTTCTTTCGGAATAAAAATATTGTCTTTGGAACTTGATTTTGTTTTTCTCCCTGAGGTGAATACTGAACAGTCAAGATTACTTTGTATATGGCGAATATATTCAAAAGACAACTTTTTAGTTTATCACTGACTATGGCTTTTGGGATTAGAACATCAAGACCAGTGGTGCTCGATAATGCAGAAATTCCATTATCGTCAAATTTAATTCGAATTCCAAAAAGAACAAAAGGCAAGGCTCTGAGCCAAACGCTTTTAGTGTGATTGAGGTTGACAAGCGGTTGTTCTTAGCCAACAAACACCAATACGTTTTGCTAAGCATTTGAAGAGTTCACTTTCAAATTGAGATCCCCTGTCTGTGGTTATGTATAAAGGCACGCCAAATCTAGAAACCAAGAATTTAGAAAAGCATCACTTATAACATCAGCTGTAGTTGATGATAAAGGTTGTGCTTTAACACATTTTGTTATTCTGTCGCTAAACGTTACAAGATACCTATGAGGAGAATCCGGAACTGCTAAAAGTGATCCCAAAATCTTTAGATGTATATGACTGAATTTGGCAATGCCGTCATTAATCTGTCATGTTATACCTTTTCTGCGTCTTGAAATTGTGTTTTGTTGGCACTGAAGATATTCTGGCACCACAATTTGATATTTTGACCAGCCTTTGGCCATGTAAATCTTGCTAGAATCATCATTTTTGTAACTTTCCAATCAGGATGACATAAGTCATAGAACTGGCTGAAAATAAGAAAGCAACAATCGGGAGGTAAAATAGGCCGCGGAACATCAGATTTATCACAGAAAAGTATCTCATTGCCAATAGTAACCTCTTGTACTCCGTTCAAAATTTATTTGTCATTTGATTACGAAAATCTTCTGTTTGTCTTTTCGCTAATTCTGGTAAATTAAAAACATTGAAATAGACGCCAGATACCTTTTGAAATTGTTCATTAGTACCAACTGACGGACGAGAGAATCAATCAGCAAAAATTTTATCCGATCCAGACAATTGGTGAATTTCATCTATGTATTCAGCTATAAAAGAAAGCTGTCTGGCTTGTCGCAGACTATGGTTGCAAGATGCGCTTAATCAACGAAAAATGCAAGCATAGGCTTGTGATTCGAGAAAACAAGAGTTTTTCTGCCTTCTATGAGATATAAAAATTTATCGGTTGCAGCAAAAATTGCAAATAATTCTTTGTCAAAAGTGCTATAATTTCGTTGGGCGTCTAGAGAGAAATGCTAGTGGTCGGTTCTAGTCTGAACTCAATACCTCAAAGAGGGCTCCACCAATAACTGTTTCTTAAGCATCAGTTGGTAATGACAAGATGGTATCTGGTGATATATGGTGAAGAAGTGCTGATTTGCGCAAGCCTTCTTTAAGTGCGCTAAAAGATTCTGAATGCTGGGGAAGCCAATCATAAGTGGGTTCCATGGTATTCAAAAGCAAATTAGCATTCTTTCTTTTCTTTTTCTGTGTTGGTTGACTTCAATTAAGAAGATGCTGTAACAGCTCAATAATTTGGGCATATTGCGGAATAAGCTTTCTGTAAAAAGAAAACATTCCCATTATTCTTCGAAGTTTTTTTTAACTTTTTGGGTACTTCCAAACTAATCCTGCTTTTAAACTTTGTTGCAAGTAGTTGAATACCATCAGAGGAATTTTCAAATCCTACGAAATCAACAGTTTCTTTATACCATTTGAATTTAGTCAGGTTTAAACGCAATCCATACTCATTTAATCTTTTTAACAAGCGATCAAATGTTTCAAGATGCGACTCAATATCAGAGGATGCTACTAATGAGTCGTCTGAGTACACAAACACATCTGATATATTCTGAACAACTTCGTGAATGAAGCGTTGAAAAGTTTTTCCTGCGTTCTTAAGACCGAATGGCATTCTGATAAATTTGAACAAACAAAAAGGTGTAGTTACGGCTGTTTTTTCTATGTCATCTGAGTGAATTGGTATCTGATGGTAAGCTTTGACTAAGACAAATTTGCTATATTTTTTGGGCTATTAAGTTCAACCATTTAAAGCTGAGTCATTTGATAACTATCTCTGACTGTTATGTGATTTAGAGATCGATAGTCACCGCAGGGTCTCCAATCGCCAATTTCTTTTTTCAGAGCCATACGAAAGAAGATGAACAAGGACTCTTAGATGGTCGTATTATACCAAACCGTTGCATTTCGTCAAAGGCATTTTTGGCAGTTTCCAGTTTTGCTGGTGTCAACTGTCTTGATTTAGCGAAATCTTGTTTCCCGGATGTTTCAATTCTGTGGACTGTTTTTTGTTTTGCTTCGACATAAAAATTAACGTCACCAAAAACATCAGATTATTTTTCCATTAATGGCTCTTTATCTATCATTTTTAATTGACAAAAAGTCATTGTTAACAACCTGGACTGATAAATGACTGTCTTCAACTGGTGTTAAAGATTGTCTCGTAGAAAGACCTGTTATGTTGTCAGTTAAGGTGAGGTATTCACAATTAACTGTAATTTTGAATTCAGTCAAGACATCTAAGACAAGAATATTTTCTTTGACATCTGCTATAAAGAATATGAAGGGAAATGTTTTTTGCAAAGAGGGAATTGAAATTGATAAAAACATTCTGCCAAAAGTTTTAATTGAATCTCCATTGACTGTTCTAATTTTTGTTACAGGAGGTGTTAAGAAGTTCATATTAGCAAAATTTGGCATAATTATTGATGTCATTGAACCTATGTCTGCTATGAAATCAATTGGATTGTCTCCTCATTTAGCGGCTATGCGAATGCAGAGATTACCCCCAAAAGTTGCCGCGCACAAACTAGTGGTTACTAGTTTGACGGATTTGCTGGAGAGGTTGCGCGAGACGTTGATTCTATGTTTCTGGGCTTCTGTCCTAGCCACTGACACCATGGTTTACATGATTTTGCTTTTTCAGCAAAGTAGAGATGATAGCAACAAATTTTTGTTCTTTGGTCTATGTGCGTTCTCGATTGACCTATTTGGCTTTGATTGGTTTACTGGTTGGTTATTTTTGTTGAATGCTGATTGTACAATGGGCTTGTTGGCATCTGCTGTGTAGAGGCTGAAAATACGTTTGGAAGACATTTAGCAACTACCGTGTTTGAATAGCTGCAAATTGTATCAGCTAATTTGGCGAAGTGTTCAACAGGAAATTCTAGGTGGGCTGAGAGTGTTTTTTTCACTCAAATTGGCATTGATTGCATTAACTGAACCCGAACCTACCGTAACCAGCGCTCTAAACCTGTACCTTCCAGGTTACCCCTTGAACTATCCATCACCGGAAAGCCAGTAATGGGAAAAATAACGGGGCCCCGGAAAAAAAACAAATTTAAGCATTCGAGCAAAGGTAAAATTCGACTCAAATTTTGTTGTAACAAAACAACTAAATTTAATTAGCGTCAAGGAAGAAATAGTTATTTAGCTTCCGTATTAGGCGTATATTAACAGTTAAGTGTCACCATTGTAGTAGTTGGGGAATGCTAACCTAATACTTAAATACGCTTTTCCCTTTAAAACAATAGGTATGTATTTTTTTTACTGTAATGGAGGCATAGAGAGAAATCAACTGTAATAAAGACAATCAATAATGCTTATGACGCTAAGACTTGGTTACATTAAAATCATGACTTCTACATTTCTGATTTCATTTTGAACAATTTGATCTTTCTTACATGACTATACTTGATACAACGGCCTCTAATTGCTACTGTATCCTACAAGTTGATTTTTAGGGTTGTTAAAAGACTTCAAAGTTATCGATGCAGTGATAAACAATTTTAACAAATTTTAAAATCACAATCTATCCTCTGAATGCTTCTATTATTTATTTGATGCAATTCATCGGCCTACCCACAAACTTTCGTTCTCTTTGGTCATCACTCAGCCCTCCAGACACACACAGAAAACTTTTGGAAATGTGTTCTGTAAGTAATTAGCGGAGTCAGTCAGAAACTAACGTTTGATATTTCAACAGTTTAAAGATCAAGTTGTCCTTAATTGTTACTTCTGCTTTGAATTCCTGTCAAAAAGTGTTATATGTATTTGCTTTTTGCTTGATTTATGCTAATCTGTTCTCCCTCGTCTCATTTTTCATCCGAAAAATTTCTGTTGAGTTGCTGTTGTTAGGTAAAAAAAGCAAACGTCTGCTTGTCGTATTATGCTTTCGAAATACTGTATTCTTCATTTGTATGTCTTCTTTTGTTTGCCAGTTGTTTTTAGTACACATGCATAAATCACGTATTATTTTTTCAAATGCAACCCTATACACGAAAAAATTCCGATGTTACAACGTCCCGTTGTGATTAGTACAGGAAACTTATGAGGCAAGTGTTGGAATATAATGTTGCCTATGCAATCTGTTTGCTAAAATTAATTACAGAGTATTGTATCAACTACATTTTTTGTTTGGACTTAGGAATAGATTATTGCAAACATGTGCAGGAAACTCAAACAAAGCATTTGCTAAAGAGCATGAAATTTCATCTGAAATCATAGGGGAAATTTGCTCAATGTTTTTGTTTTTTTTGTTTTGTCCCACAATGTTGCATCAAAATGAATTACCATACTAGCATAATCATATTACTGCTGGTTTGGTGATTGAACGAGTGTGGATGTTCTTGTCCTTGTTTGGTTGTTCTTGCAGCCATTTTTGAGGGTTTGGAGGCGGCTTGTACGGTCGTTTTGAATTTTATCGACTGGTCCGTTTTGAATTGTTACATATGAAATGCTGCCATTTTTGAGGGTTTGGAGGCGGCTTGTACGGTTGTTTTGAATTTTATCAACTGGTCCGTTTTGAATTGTTACATATGAAATGCTGTAAACTGTTGACTTTGACTGCAGAAATTGCTTCGTTTATATTCATTTGTAATAGCAGAGCTCGCCATATATACGTTTGTATGGTTTTCTGTGACCCAAGGGTCAATTTTTTACTCAGCAATTGACCTTTCAACACCCTGATTACAAACTTGTGATGAGGTAACTCAATTGGGAAAATGTGAAAACTGTTTGATTTGGGTCCCATGTACTGGTCCAATAGACCCACCCAGTATCCTTCGATAATTGTTTCCTTGATTATAGTAGCTGCTCTCTTATAACAGTTGTTTCAGCTGAAAAAGGACACCAATATAGAATTTTTCTTACGTACTTTTCAAAACCATTCAAGCAGAGGAATCGACCTGCAAATTTTGAAGCAATTTGGAGAACTTTAAAAATCGCGTGACGCTGGGCTGCCTGAAATTTGACACTTTACGATTCCGCTCGAATTCATTGATAACTCCTACAACAAACCCCCAATTGAACCATTTTATAGCACTGGACCATTCTATGGCTCACGCTTGACATCCCAGTACCCTAAAATTCCGTCAAAAATTGATAAAAGTTGAGTTATGACAAAAATACTGAAACCTATCAAAGTGCGTTAAAATTGATCAAAATGTAGTGTAATTTATACCCCAAAAAATTGCCAAAAACTGTCCCAAATGCCTGCAGCAGCTACTCCCAGCTGCCACCTACATGGTAAAACCTCAAACAATCATTGAAAACCAATATTTCTAAGTATATGTTCAAAAATGACGAGAAAAACAAAAATCTTCTGCTTCAATTCACCGCTTCAAAAATTTTGTCCATTTAATCCCCACTTGACCCAATTAATGTCACCTATACACCCTACAAATCTAGTGTAACTTCCCACTAGCCTAGTAGTACCATAAAAACCAGTCTCAGCCTATCCCAATACCAACCACGAAGAGTTAAACCCAACTAAGCTCTGAAATTGTCAAAATTTTGTCAGAAAAAATTCAGTTATTTCCCACTAGAGTCAAAAATATTGACTTCTGACAAAAATTAACAATATCATCAGCATTTCAACACCTATATTCCTCAGAATATGCACTCCCAGCCCCCTAGGTCCAATACAAGCTGAGAAAAGACTGCCAAAGTACTCAAAATCACAAAAAATTGAAAGAAATTCTCAAAAAAGTGATCTAAAATGCATCTTAGTACCCGAATATGCCTGATATTATTGGTTATTCAGTTAATCCTACTCACGAACAGTCCAACCATAACCATATGAACCAATTTGAACAAGTGTTACATAGCCCTATAACCAAAAACCTATCCCCTACCTGAGCCTTTTCAAAAAACCCAGGTAAGTGTCACCGTTGTAGTAGTTGGGGAATGCTAACCTAATATTTAAATACGCCTTTCCCTTTAAAACAATAGGTATGTATTTTTTTACTGTAATGGAGGCATATAGAGAAATCAACTGTAATAAAGACAATCAATAATGCTTATGACGCTAAGACTTGGTTACATTAAAATCATGACTTCTACATTTCTGATTTCATTTTGAATAATTTGATCTTTCTTACATGACTATACTTGATACAACGGCCTATAATTGCTACTGTATCCTACAAGTTGATTTTTAGGGTTGTTAAAAGACTTCAAAGTTATCGATGCAGTGATAAACAGTTTTAACAAATTTTAAAATCACAATCTATCCTCTGAATGCTTCTATTATTTATTTGATGCAATTCATCGGCCTACCCACAAACTTTCGTTCTCTTTGGTCTTCACTCAGCCCTCCAGACACACAGAGAAAACTTTTGGAAATGTGTTCTGTAAGTAATTAGCGAAGTCAGTCAGAAACTAACGTTTGATATTTCAACAGTTTAAAGATCAAGTTGTCCTTAATTGTTACTTCTGCTTTGAATTCCTGTCAAAAAGTGTTATATGTATTTGCTTTTTGCTTGATTTATGCTAATCTGTTCTCCCTCGTCTCATTTTTCATCCGAAAAACTTCTGTTGAGTTGCTGTTGTTAGGTAAAAAAAGCAAACGTCTGCTTGTTGTATTTTGCTTTCGAAATACTGTATTCTTCATTTGTATGTCTTCTTTTGTTTGCCAGTTGTTTTTAGTAGACATGCATAAATCACGTATTATTTTTTCAAATGCAACCCTATACACGAAAAAATTCCGATGTTACAACGTCCCGTTGTGATTAGTACAGGAAACTTATGCTAAGTGTTGGAATATAATGTTGCCTATGCAAACTGTTTGCTAAAATTAATTACAAAGTATTGTATCAACTACATTTTCTGTTTGGACTTAGGAATAGATTATTGCAAACATGTGCAGGAAACTCAAACAAAGCATTTGCTAAAGAGCATGAAATTTCATCTGAAATCATAGGGGAAATTTGCTCAATGTTTTTGTTTTTTTTTGTTTTGTCCCACAATGTTGCATCAAAATGAATTACCATACTAGCATAATCATATTACTGCTGGTTTGGTGATTGAACGAGTGTGGATGTTCTTGTCCTTGTTTGGTTGTTCTTGCAGCCATTTTTGAGGGTTTGGAGGCGGCTTGTACGGTCGTTTTGAATTTTATCGACTGGTCCGTTTTGAATTGTTACATATGAAATTCTGTAAACTGTTGACTTTGACTGCAGAAATTGCTTCGTTTATATTCATTTGTAATAGCAGAGCTCGCCATATATACGTTTGTATGGTTTTCTGTGACCCAAGGGTCAATTTTTTACTCAGCAATTGACCTTTCAACACCCTGATTACAAACTTGTGATGAGGTAACTCAATTGGGAAAATGTGAAAACTGTTTGATTTGGGTCCCATGTACTGGTCCAATAGACCCACCCAGTATCCGTCGATAATTGTTTCCTTGATTATAGTAGCTGCTCTCTTATAACAGTTGTTTTAGCTGAAAAAGGACACCAATATAGAATTTTTCGTACGTTACTTTTCAAAACCATTCAAGCAGAGGAATCGACCTGCAAATTTTGAAGCAATTTGGAGAACTTTAAAAATCGCGTGACGCTGGGCTGCCTGAAATCTGACACTTTACGAATCCGCTCGAATTCATTGATAACTCCTACAACAAACCCCCAATTGAACCATTTTATAGCACTAGACCATTCTACGGCTCACGCTTGACATTCCAGTACCCTAAAATTCCGTCAAAAATTGATAAAAGTTGAGTTATGACAAAAATACTGAAACCTATCAAAGTGCGTTAAAATTGATCAAAATGTAGTGTAATTTATACCCCAAAAAATTGCCAAAAACTGTCCCAAATGCCTCCAGCAGCTACTCCCAGCTGCCACCTACATGGTAAAACCTCAAACAATCATTGAAAACCAATATTTCTAAGTATATGTTCAAAAATGACGAGAAAAACAAAAATCTTCTGCTTCAATTCACCGCTTCAAAAATTTTGTCCATTTAATCCCCACTTGACCCAATTAATGTCACCTATACACCCTACAAATCTAGTGTAACTTCCCACTAGCCTAGTAGTCCCATAAAAACCAGTCTCAGCCTTTCCCAATACCAACCACGAAGAGTTAAACCCAAATAAGCTCTGAAATTGTCAAAATTTTGTCAGAAAAAATTCAGTTATTTCCCACTAGAGTCAAAAATATTGACTTCTGACAAAAATTAACAATATCATCAGCATTTCAACACCTATATTCCTCAGAATATCCACTCCCAGCCCCCTAGGGCCAATACAAGCTGAGAAAAGACTGCCAAAGTACTCAAAATCACAAAAAATTGAAAGAAATTCTCAAAAAAGTGATCTAAAATGCATCTTAGTAACCGAATATGCCTGATATTATTGGTTATTCAGTTAATCCTACTCACGAGCAGTCCAACCATAACCATATGAACCAATTTGAACAAGTGTTACGTAGCCCTATAACCAAAAACCTATCCCCTACCTGAGCCTTTTCAAAAAACCCAGGTTCACTGCAGCAAAAACGTTATAACTCGTGAAAAAATGGTTGAAATTGTCCAAATTTTTGCGCTACAGGGTTTTTTTTGAGCCGAAAAAGCGATTCAGATATTTTGAGCCCGATCCAAGCGTTTTAAAAATCGAGTGACGGCGGTCTACCTGTTTTTGAAGACTTTTTGAAAATTCACGAACATGTTCATAAAATCCGAAATGTTGATCAAAAATCTAATATTGTTAGCTTAAAACATCAGCATGCTCAAATTCTAAAACATCACGCTCATATTAATTTGATTGAAAATTCTTAGGTAAAATGTTGAAATAATAGGAAAAAACTGAAGCCTACCAAACTTCTTTCAACTTAATCAAAATAGAGCCAGATTTAGACCAGAGAAATAGTATCAAATAGCCGATTTATGAGCCCATATCCAACTTTCAGCCTCTCTATTAGTTGTACAAGCTTAATAAACCCCTACAAACTCACAGAAAAGCATAAATGTTGAAAAAAGTGAAAACATCGAAATCAGCATATATTTGACCAAATTTAGCCCAAAGTTCTAATGTCAAAAACTCAACATAATGAACCCAAATCATTCACCAAATTGCACCAATAGCTGCCACCAACGTAGTAATCTCTAGTATAACCCTCAATTACAGTCAAAAATTAATCATCTTCAATCTATGTCAACTTATGCACCAAACATGACGAACCATAAGCAAGAATCCAGCAAAATTCTTACAGAAATTGGAACAAAACACAAGTTAATCATTTCCAAAGCTACCAAAATGCTACGCCTGATAGCCACGGATATCAATACTAACAATTAGCACCTGATTCAGGCCACTAGAGCATTACCAGACCGACACATGTCTTGAAAAACTCAATTAGTGGAAAAATCATTCCTGAAAATTGGCATTTTGGACTCAAAAATCAATGTTCAGACCCAAAAAATCGTTCCAAACCCAATAAGTTAGTAATATACAGTAGTACCAGACACAGGCAGTACCATTTTAACTATCCAGTATCGATAATGTATGAACAGTAATGACTTATTCAACCCAAAATTTGACGATCCAAAAATAGCCAGGTTTAGTTAACTTTGCGGAAAATGCTCAAATTACGACAAATTTTTGCGCTGCAGGGTTTTTTAAGCCGCTAAAGAGATCTGCTAGTTTTCAGCTCAATTGGAGCACTTTAAACATCGCGTGATGCCGGGCTGCCTGAAATTTCGCATTTTTCGAATTCTAAAACATAAATGAAAAAATTGATCAAAAAGTCTTCCAAAACCTGATTTTATAGCGTAGTTGTTCCCCAACGTTGTCTACCGAGTGGGCCATGCCCAAAAAATTGCTCAAACTTGAAAAAAAATGAAAAATTCACATATATGTACCATCAGTCTTGATGGGGAAAAATGACCTAAATTACGAAAAAATTACATATGAAAATTAGTATCAAATACTCTTCCAAACCAGTTCATATTACACACAACTGTTGCTAACAACCGGGGCAAGCGTCAAGAACAATTAGAACCAGTCTATAATCAGTATTTCACAAGTAAAGTAAAGTTAATAATCAAAAATGAAAAAAGTCATTATATCACCATTCATGCATTCTCACAAATATGTCATTATATAACTACACACTACAACATTACAACAAAAACATTATCACATGCTCACATGCACCACCGCTACTAGTCCTACCAGTAAAAACCAATTATCAATGTTCCAACTGCCAAATAAAAAGTAAAAACTCACCTCTAAAT
Source organism: Convolutriloba macropyga (assembly GCF_964194025.1). NCBI lineage: Eukaryota > Metazoa > Xenacoelomorpha > Acoela > Convolutidae > Convolutriloba > Convolutriloba macropyga. Next base: position 44,531,989 of record NC_134468.1, on the reverse strand, counting down.
AAAACTAAGCTACCTGATGAATACAATTGCACCAACACCCGACACTAGTCATTTCTCATCGGCGCAATCCTCAGAAACAGTACCTCCACCACTAGTACTCTGAACGGCATGACCCCTTTTCTGACTAGAACAAATCACGTACCCCTCAGCTTCATCCAACCTGAATAAATGACATAAAAATGAATAAATTGTCTCAAAATTGCACTGAAATTCGATTAATATTTCACAAAAAAAATTAAATACTCACTAGGAAAATCCACAATTGGCTCTCAATGGTACCGATACTCATTGTCGATGAATTTCCTGATGCACTGAATCAGTACAGCAGGAGCGGTGGCCTTAGCATTGACAGAATGCTTGTAGCATACCCAGCCGCCCCCCATTTCCTCATTATACTGCCAATAGATGTTGACACTGCATCCGAGGAAATATGCCATACCGACAAATTAAGCAACAAATACTCAGATAAAATCTGGGTACACATGAAAGTACCCCAATTATCATGTATTGAAAGTACACTTTACCCAGAACTCGGCCAACGACCCATTGTCTTACTCATTGTCAATCTCATACTCAGACACAAAGTATCCTTACTGGTCCTTCACAAGCTCAGAGAACTCAGGCGTACCCATCTTAGCCACAATAGCCAAGCGCAAAGCACGCACATTATGCTTGGGAACTTTCTTATCCGCAATGAAACGAATAAATGTTAATTAGCGCCGAAATATAATGAAAAAAAATTGCGATAAAACAGAACTTTTACCTGACTTCGTATCAGTTAAAGTGTAGTACAGAGCACTGAGAGCACAAAGACCACCAACTTCTGCCCTTACACCAGCCAAACCAAGCCGCTATGGAGTTTTAAAAGACACCTCGTCCACATACTCGTCCACCTCGTAAATGTCATTGTGGAACTCGTACCCCAATTCAGCACACACATTTGCGCGAAGATTCGCACGGAAAAAGGTACAATGCACCTCTTTGCCGCTCATCTTCGTCACGAAACATGGCAAAAATTCACGACGAGACCTAAATAACAAACAGCAACCCCTCTACAACTAATAACAAGCACAATAACTCTGTAAACATGCATAAAAACACCTATAAATTATTATATACACATGCATTTACCTTTCAACAACGGCCTGCAGACCACCCTGTGAACGAGGAAAGAAGAACCCAGCAGCTTTCAGGCGATTAACCTGAGTCTTCACACGAATCGTGTGCTCTGCTGATGCACTGAACTCGACATGAAGGGGAGCCAATCCCTGAGCAATAATATGCTGAGTTGGAATTTCCTTCTCCTGAATTTGCATCACGCCGTCCACCTTCACTTCCACTCTATACGTCAACAACTCACGATTAACAGTCAACTCAGATGTCCACACATTCTTTGTCCTGGGTCTCAAGTGTTCTGCCCTTGCTCGATAAGCTTTTCGGTCTTCAAAATCTTAACAAATGCTGGATACGCCCATTCAGCCTGAGGAAGCGATGTACTTCGCAAGAAAGACAGAAAATCTTCATACTGAGCAACATCCATGATTAACAACAAGTATCTGAAAGTTTGAAAAATTGAGTTAAACAAGTAGTCAGGCAAGCTAAAAGTTAAAATCAAACGTGCAAAATGAACAACCATATGAATGAAACTACAAAAGTTGAACAAATTACGCAATTAACGCAAAGGACGTTTAAATGCCATGATATAACGACGGCTAAATGTTACGAACACATGCTATAAAACACACAATAACACTCTGAACATACAATTATACTTTTCACTGACAATTACTTATTACGCCTCACAAATTCTCTCCTTTTATCCCCTATTTATGTCCTCAATCCCCCCATAAAACAATTTTGATTTATACTAAATACTATGATAAAAGTAGCACCTTATTAAATATCAATAGCACCAAATATATTAGTAAAGTGTATTAAAAAAACTACCCCATACTATATCTAAGTATATACAACTAATGTCAGTCAATGAGTTAAATAAATAAAAATAAATAACTGGTTACACTGTCGTTCCCATCATTACAACTCCTCCATCACCCTCCTCTTCTGCAATCTCCACTCTATCTTCCCTTCTTCCCACACATCTTCCCCTCCTTCTTCTCATCCACACCCCGAAACTCCCGAATAATATCAATAATAAGAATACTAATAATAATATTGCGTCCCAGTCCCAACCATCTCCTCCATCTTCTACACAATTAAATATTACTGTACTATTAGAAATATTACACTCTGAGTGAACTAAACAAGACCAGTGAACCCCGTTCCTTGACACATACCTGGTCCCGTTGCTGCAGCTTCCCAAAGTGATATTAAACGGGCCGACAGTGATATTAAAGCACATATTGATAACAAGGAATCTAAAAAACTCGAAAAAACATGTAAACACTGCAAAATTCGACCCCCCAAACCACTATCCCCATAAACACACATCCACTGTTTAATCAAATAACTACACTACACCATGTTCAATCACCATATTTAGTAGAAGTATTAATAAGCACACAACAACACACGTGATACGAAAAGAGAGTATACCTGAAACAAATAAACACCACATAAATAAGTGCCTTATTGAGAAAATTAGAGCCAGAAGCCTGAGTAAAAAAAAAATGAGCAAATGAACATCTAAAAGCCAAATAGAAACCAGCTGAACACCCAGAAGAGCTACATCAGCAGAAGATTGTCCTGAAACATAGTTGTTATTAATGAAACACGAAAATGTTACTTACCATTGTGATAAATCTCGTATTTTTCTGCCCCACTTTTGAGACACCGATTAACAGAGAAGAAGCGTTGGCCCACGGAATAATCTTTCACAAGAAAGGAAAGATATTTATCACTGAGAAGTTAATAAACGCGGAGTTCTTAGTCCGGTTTCCCCGCTACAACCTCACAGTACGACACCAAGTAGAGACCCTACTTCACGAACTCTCAATGAAATGGATTACTCAGTCAGAGTTTTGCAATATGACATACAGTGCTACATACAAAAATCAAACAGATGTTTTCAACGTTGATTGGCTTTACACGAAAATACTCATTGAAACAATTGAAGCTGAGATTGAAGTTTTCAAACTGCGGAACGCGACTGAAAAACTCCCTAGCAGAGTCGAAGTAGACACCGAAATCGACAAAAGAGAGCCGCACGCTTGCTATAGCAGCTGCAGTCGCTGAAATTGGACTCTTTGGTCTAGGTCTAGCAATGAGCAGCGGAGGATGCGGTGGAATTACAGGAATTTTTGGCTCTTGCCAACGAACGTCTCAAAATGCTGAAAATATCGATAAACTAGCTAACAGTTTTAATAGCCTTAACGACTATGTCATGGAAGACGGCGTCCAAACAGATGAGACATTTTTTCTAGTTGCTGACGAACTTGCAAAAGTTTTCAAGGTTCAAAATGAAATGCAAGAAAACCAGAACAGAAACTGGAAACTAGTTGAGGAACAAATCGCAATTGTAGATAACAATCTGAATGCAATGGCAACCTGTATGGAAACTCAAGCAACGCAACAACAACTTAACTTCAACTTTGACACAGCAGCATCAATACTTCTTACACTTCATGCAGACATAAAAAGTTATTGAGCAGCCTTATATTCTTTTCGAATTATTCTTATAAAAACTATTCCTACTTTACTTGATAAACGCCTTCCAATCTCTTTAGTACCTCGTAAATCTTTAATCAAGATCCTTGATGCAGTCCATGATATCCAAAAGAACGCCCCAGATCTTCCGATTTTGGCAATACCCATGACTGACATACTTTCGTTTTACGATGCGAAACTGGTACAAGAGATTTCAACAGTAGAAGACGGATTTTAACTGACACTAGCCATTCCTTCAACCTCTAGCCAAACAGTGTTTGAATTTATCGTGCAAATGTAATCCCTATGCCTCAGAAGGTCTCAGTTGATGCCTTACAGTGGGTGATTGAGGGAGAATACCTAGCAATCTCAGAAGGACAGATGAAGACAACAGTACTGACAAGATCCCAGTACAACAACTGCCTTGGAACGCCACGATACTGAATCTGTCATGAGACAATGAAAACTCACCTTGGATTCTCCTCGTGTCTAGCAATACTCAAGTTTCATCATGCCATCACAGCATCAAAGTATGTGACAGAGAGAAGATTGTGTTACCCAACCCCGAACCAGCACAAAATCTTGGATACGGAATTTGGCTACTAACATCATCCTCAAGTGATTTTACCTTTAGTGAGATTGGTACGGACGAGACCGGCCGACAGACCAACATCCCTCATAAAGGCTGTAACATCTGTTTAATCATATTAAAATGTGGACATACAATGTTCAGAGACAACATTAAAGTCAGAGCTACGTCACTGCAACGTTGTCAGTCACTGCAACGTTGTCAGTACCTTCCAGCAAAAAGAAATAATGTAAAATTGCCTGATCCACTTGCACATTTAATTGATTCAGTTCCCAAAAAAACGAGCTGCCAAAATACGAAACAAGCATTGATGCAAACCTCGATTTACTGAAGAAAATTAAAACAGAGTTCATTTATTCCGATAGAAAGTTATCCACGGAATCATTAGACGACATGGCAAAACCCATTACCACTAAAATGGAGTCATTTAAGCCAGCACTAATTGATAAACTTGAATCCTACGTACCCATCAAGCTTTCTCTCTCGTTAACAATCATTGTTTTCATTGGAAACTTAGCTTTACATATCCTCTTCATGTATTTATACCATAAAGTAGCTTTTGTACGACGAATGGTGCAAAACTTCCTGAAGCTTAATGGAACAAATGTACCGCTTAATCCAGTAGTTTCCGTACGAAAACATTTGAAAGCAGACATAGTTGTCAACTTTACGAAAAAACTCAATAAACCGCCAAGAGTTATCTCTCCAGAAGACATGGGAACCCTCAAACGACAACATTGACGAAACTCAATGGCCGCAACTCCAACAATGTCACTAAAAACACTCAACAAATTCAACACAGATGATGAGCTAGACATCCAAGCCTCACCCCGAGAGGAGTGTATGCTTTCAATTCTTGAAAGTCTTATATAGTTCGCAAGTATTATTCTTTAAACCGACTAAGTATCCTTTCATTCGTTAAGTTTGCTTCCTAAGTGCTTATATATCCAAACTAGTGCTTTAATCCACGATAATAACCAGTGTTTTAAACCGTCCTCACCCTCCTCTTCTGCAATCTCCACCCTATCTTCCCTTCTTCCCACACATCTTCCCCTCCTTCTTCTCATCCACACCCCGAAACTCCCGAATAATATCGATAATAAGAATACTAATAATAATATTGCATCCCAGTCCCAACCATCTCCTCCATCTTCTACACAATTAAATATTACTGTACTATTAGAAATATTACACTCTGAGTGAACTAAACGAGACCAGTGAACCCCGTTCCTTGACACATACCTGGTCCCGTTGCTGCAGCTTCCCAAAGTGATATTAAACGGGCCGACAGTGATATTAAAGCACATATTGAAAACAAGGAAAAACTCGAAAAAACATGTAAACACTGAAACATAGTTGATATTATTGAGACACGAAAATGTTACTTACAATTGTGATAAATCTCGTATTTTCTCGACCCCACTTTTGAGACAGCGATTAACACAGAAGAAGCGTTGGCCCAGGGAATAATCTTTCACAAGAAACGAAAGATCCTTGTCACTGAGAAGTTCAAAAACGCGGAGTTTTGCAATATGACGTACAGTACTACATACAAAAATCAAACAGATGTTTTCAACGTTTATTGGCTTTACACGAAAATACTCATTGAAACAATTTAAGCTGAGATTGAAGTTTTCAAATTGCGGAACGAGACTGAAAAACTCCCTAGCAGAGCCGAAGAAGACCCCCGAAATCGACAAAGGAGAGCCGCCCCGCTTTCTAGAGCAGCTGCAGTCGCTGAAATTGGACTTTTGGGTCCAGGAATAGCAATGAGCAGCGGAGGATGCGGTGGAATTACAGGAGTTTTCCAACGTCTCAAAATGCATGTCTCAAAATGCACGTCTCAAAAGGAATGGGGAAATGAACGTTTCAAAATGCCGAAAATATCGACAGAATAGCTAACAGTTTTAATAGCGTTAACGATTTTGTCATGGAAAACGCCCAAACAGATCAGAAATTTTTTCTAGTTGCTGACGAACTTGCAAAAGTTTTCAAGGTTCAAAATGAAATGCAAGAAAACCAGAACAGAAACTGGAAACTAGTTGAGGAACAAATCGCAATTGTAGATAACAATCTGAATGCAATGGCAACCTGTATGGAAACTCAAGCAACGCAACAACAACTTAACTTCAACTTTGACACAGCAGCATCAATACTTCTTACACTTCATGCAGACATAAAAAGTTATTGAGCAGCCTTATATTCTTTTCGAATTATTCTTATAAAAACTATTCCTACTTTACTTGATAAACGCCTTCCAATCTCTTTAGTACCTCGTAAATCTTTAATCAAGATCCTTGATGCAGTCCATGATATCCAAAAGAACGCCCCAGATCTTCCGATTTTGGCAATACCCATGACTGACATACTTTCGTTTTACGATGCGAAACTGGTACAAGAGATTTCAACAGTAGAAGACGGATTTTAACTGACACTAGCCATTCCTTCAACCTCTAGCCAAACAGTGTTTGAATTTATCGTGCAAATGTAATCCCTATGCCTCAGAAGGTCTCAGTTGATGCCTTACAGTGGGTGATTGAGGGAGAATACCTAGCAATCTCAGAAAGACACGGAAAAACAACAGTACTGACGAGATTCCAGTACGACAACTGCCTTGGATCGCCACAATACCGAATCTGTCATGAGACAATGAAAACCCACCTTGTTTCATCATGCCATCACAGCATTAAAAGATTGTGACACAGAGAAGATTGTGTTACCCAACCCCGAGCGAGCACAGAATCTTGGATACAGAATTTGGCTACTAACATCAACTTCAAGTGATTTTATCCTTAGTGAGATTGGTACGGACGAGACCGGCCGACAGATCAACATTCCTCATGAAAGTTGTAACATCTGTTTAATCACATTAAAATGTGGACATGCAATGTTCAGTGACTACATTAAAATCAGACCTGATTTGCAAAGTTGTCAGTACCCTCCAGCAAAGATAATTAATGTAAAATTGCCTGATCCACTTGCACATTTAATTGATTCAGTACCCAACATAAACGAGCTGCCAAAATACGAAACAAGCACTGATGCAAATCTCGATTTACTCAAGACAATTAATACAGAGTTCATTTATTCCAATAGAAAGTTATCCACGGAATCATTAGACGACATCGCAAAGCCCATTACCACCGAAATGAAGTCATTTAAGCCAGCACTAATTAATAAACTTGAATCCTACGTACCCATCAAGCTTTCTCTCTCGTTATCCATCATTGTCTTTATTGGAAACTTAGCTTTACATATCCTCTTCATGTATTCATACCATAAAGTAGCTTTTGTACGACGAATGGTGCCAAACTTCCTGAAGCCTAATGGAACAAATGTACCGCTTAATCCAGTAGTTTCCGTACCAAAACATTTGAAAGCAGACGTAGTTGCCAACCTTACGAAACAACTCAATAAACCGCTAAGAATTATCTCTCCAGAAGACATGGGAACCCTCAAACGACAACATCGACCAAACTCAATGCCCGCAACTCCAACAATGGCACTAAATACACTCGACAAATTCAACACAGATGATGAGCTAGACATCCAAGCTTCACCCCGAGAGGAGAGTATGCTTTAAATTCTTGAAAGTTATATATAGTTCGACAAGTATTATTCTTTAAATCAACTAAGTATCCCTTCATTCATTAGGTTTGCTTCCTAAGTGCTTATACATCCAAACTAGTGCTTCAATCCACGATAATAACCAGTGTTTTAAACCATTTATGAAGCCAGTCCACTTCTCCTATTTCATTCAAACTTTAGAACCATTATTCAGAGAAATAGCCATGATTATTTTTAGTGCTAACTACAACATCTTCTCTGAACCTTAACTTTATCTTATGTTCTTCCTCTTTATTCTGAATTAGCGCATTTTAACCTTTCAAATTTTCCTCCAAAGCCTTCAATCTTATCTTAACTTTGTTCATTTTAATCTTTATCTCAGTTTGTCTTAGCTGAAACTTTATTTCTTTCAAGATCTTTAATTGTATTTAGTTTAATGCTTTCGGTTAAAACTCTTTTCTAAGAAAACATAAATTGGGTGGCTCCAACAAAAACATGTGTAAACTCCTATTTTCGTGCAGATTATATTTGTTTTATAGAAAAATTGTAAAACACAGTTCCTTCTCAAAATTTTCATGGAAAATTTTCATAAAGTCCGGTAGTGTCACACCCCTATTTCGTCCCTCATAGTTACGTGATGATTTTCCTTTAAATATCCATAAATAAGTGCTTTAATTTAGTTCATATTCAAATAGATCTCAAGGCCATATATAGCTAATATTTCCATCTAGGCCTGTAACCCTTAATTTGTTTATGTTTATTAAAAACAACCGCAGATTGACAGTTAACTGATAAACATATTAAGTGCCTAAAAGCCTCATTATTTACCTTTTTGCGTTTCTTGACGAGGAATTCGCATAATCAGTAAATAACTTTATGAGAGATTATGTACTTGGTGAAGTAACTATTCTGATAAAGTAGGTGCTAATACGGAAATTGTATATGTACTTAACAAACATCAAGAGACGTACAAAAACCGGAAATTGCCCAACTTATTGATCAGTAAGTATTTACTAAGGACCAACACAACTCAAGGTACAACCCTGCGGAACCCACAATCAGCAGAACAACGGAGGACCTACCTAGTGACCAGTTGCTAAAAACTCAGCAAAACTACTTATTCTAACATTGAAACTTTGCCTTTATTCTTCTATCATATTAATTAAAGATTGAACTGGAAAATCTTTCTAAAACTCTAAATTTGAACTGACGTCATTAGAGTTAAACTGAGATTAAACAAAGCTCTAAAAAACCAAGGCAACTATTGGATATATCGCACATCCGAACCGCTCATTAAATGGCTGTTACTAGCTAAATTTATTTTAAAATATATCCGCTAAAAACCGCACTGTGAAACACCAAAATAAGTCCTTGAAAAATGACAATAATTCATTCCATTTATCTCAATTATAGATCTCAATAACACCATGAGAATCATATTTAAAAGTCAGTGCATAACAGCCTCCTTATAGCTGAGGGCTGTCTGTAATCGACTCAGATTTTAAAAAAAACTTACTAAAAACGTTTTGTACATCATGAGATCGCTTCAAAGCAAAAGCTAGCGAAACCGTTAGAAACAGCTCGATCAGATTAGATTGTTATCAACAAAAACTTCAAAAACCAGAAGTTCAATGATGTCAAGTAATTAGTGTACGTGCAAAGCATCCTTTGGTCATAGTAAATTTGTCAACAGACAAAATAGAAATCTTAGGAGATAACTGCACAATATATTTAAATTCTTTTGTTTAGTTTTTTTCCATTTCCACATTTTAGAATATTTTTCTATTTTAGTTACATCGATGATCTGTTGAACTACTTACCAAGAATTTTTATGAAACAATATCTCCGGCAATCAGCTAAATGCGAGTTTTCAATTTTCCTCGAAAGGAAGAATTTCTGCCGATGCAATCAAAAGCATCAAAAATATTTCCATGTCAATTTGCAAATGAACTATGTGAGTGGGTGCTGCATAAGTGCACACAATACTGAGAAAAAACATTTACTTAAATATGATTGATATCTCTGTTGATTCGAAAAGCTTTGTGATTTTTGATTACCGCCTCTGTTGACTCGACTAGTCTCCAAAATAGAGGCCCTTATTGCACACAAAACAGTTTGTCCAGCACGCCAGAGAAATCGGCAGAAAAGGTGAACGAAGTAATGCAAGCAATTATGTCAGGCCTATCACATTTCTTCAATTGAATTCATTTTTAGACAAATCAATTTATAGCAAAACAACTACCAAGTACTTCATTTCACAAGAATTAGTTGACGAGTTCAAAGGAATAAAGAAACAAGGATAAGGAAACAAATTAAAGGAAACAAAATTTTCCCCAAAAAAATAAGAAAACAAATTTTTCCTTTTTTTTCCTTTAAAGTTTTTGAGATTCTTTTGTTCAAGTTTTTTTTCTATTTCAACATTTTAAAATCTTTTTCTATTTTAATAACAGCGGAAATATGTTGAACAAATTTTTCGTATTTCATCCTTTTCATTGAGTGAATCCCTTTGATCGTTTTCAGTAGAACAGTTAGTCAGAAAAGCCAGCAACCAAGCGTGAAAAGCACGACTTATGTAAAATGAAAAAGTGAGCTAAATTTGAACCACTTAGTCAAAAAAACAATAAACAGTTATTCCAAAAAACCAACTGAGCTTTAAATTAGAAAAGAAAACAAATTTTTTTGATACTTTTGTTAAGTTGTTTCAATTTCTCCGTTGTAAAAAATTTCTCTATTCTAGTTATTTCGAAGATCTGTTGTAAAACTCAGCAAGAAAATTTGTATCTCTAGACACTAATTAATAGAAGGAGTCCGAAAATGATGTAAAAGGAAATTGTTAGAGTTCTTTTTGTCTTTTGAACAAGTTTTTTCTAACGGTGATAAAATCCATTTCGTATTCTTAAACATACTCGTGTCATAACTACTAGGTTGCCAACAATAGCGTGCATTGGCTCTTCTGACTCATATCGAGGTTGAAACAGAAAAGAAAAAAGAGATAAAATTTGAAAGTAATTTTTCTACAGAAAATGAGGTAAGTTTTAAAAAGTTTTCCAATTTGGTGTGCAGCTTCCGTCAGGTTGTAAAATTTGACTTGAATCAGCTTTTAACTAAAAACTTTTTAGTATAAAATTAATGAAAGCTAGCAATCTATCAAATTAATTATGATCACGTATGCAGTTTGGATAATTGAACGAGCTTTCTCGGTTTATCTTGCATCATTTTATATTGTTCTTTTGACTTTGACCGCATCATCTATATTGCCCATTTCATTGGTTTTTGATGTTTTTCATAAGAAACAGTGAGTAAAAAAAGACGGCACCCAAAGGTGAAAGTTGTGAATTATGTAATTTGAATAACGTAATCGAAAGGTACAAATGTAATTTTAAAAAACATACGTAAAAAAATCGGGGGGACAACTGGACAAGATCTATATCTTAAGGAAACGGCCATTTCAAATAACTGGAATTTTTAAAATGGCTAACAGACTTTCAACAATCGTTATTCCACAAAACCAGCCGAGCTTAAATTAGAAAAACAACAAATAATTTAATGCAAGCAATTATGTCAGGCCTATCACATTTCGTCGATTGAATTCATTTTTAGACAAATCAATTTATAGCAAAACAACTACCAAGTACTTCATTTCACAAGAATTAGTTGACGAGTTCAAAGGAATAAAGAAACAAGGATAAGGAAACAAATTAGAGGAAACAAAATTTTCCCCAAAATAATAAGAAAACAAATTTTTCCTTTTTTTCCTTTAAAGTTTTTGAGATTCTTTTGTTCAAGTTTTTTTTCCATTTCAACATTTTAAAATCTTTTTCTAGTTTAATAACATGGGAAATATGAAGAACAAATTTTTCGTATTTCATCCTTTTCAATGAGTGAATCCCTTTGATTGTTTTGAGTAGAACAGTTAGTCAGAAAAGCCAGCACCCAAACGTGAAAAGCACGACTCATGTAAAATGAAAAAGTGAGCTAAATTTGAAACACTTAGTCAAAAAAACAATAAACAATTATTCCAAAAAACCAACTGAGCTTTAAATTAGAAAAGAAAACAAATTTTTTTGATACTTTTGTTAAGTTGTTTCAATTTCCCCGTTGTAAAAAATTTCTCTATTCTAGTTACTTCGAAGATCTGTTGAAATACTTAGCAAGAAAATTTGTATCTCCAGACACTAATTGATAGAAGGAGTCCGAAAATGATGTAAAAGGAAATTGTTAGAGTTCTTTTTGTCTTTTGAACAAGTTTTTTCTAACGGTGATAAAATCCATTTCGTGTTCCTAAAGATACTCGTGTCATAACTAATAGATTGCCAACAATAGCGTGCATTGGCTCTTCTGACTCATATCGAGGTTGAAGCAGAAAAGAAAAAAGAGATAAAATTTAAAAGTAGTTTTTCTACAGAAAATGAGGTAAGTTTAAAAAAGTTTTCCAATTTGGTGTGCAGCTTCCGTCAGATTGTAAAATTTGACTTGAATCAGCTTTTAACTAAAAGTTTTTTAGTATAAAATTAATGAAAGCTAACAATCTATCAAATTAATTATGATCACGTATGCAGTTTGGATAATTGAATGAGCTTTCTCGGTTTATCTTGCATCTTTTTATATTGTTCTTTTGACTTTGACCGTATCATCTATATTGCCCATTTCATTGGTTTTTGATGTTTTTCATAAGAAACAGTGAGTAAAAAAGACGGCACCCAAACGTGAAAGTTGTGAATTATGTAATTTGAATAACGTAATCGAAAGGTACAAATGTAATTTTAAAAAACATACGTAAAAAAATCGGGGGGGGGGGGGGGGGGGACTACTTGACAAGCCCTATGTCTTAAGGAAACGGCCATTTCAAGTAACTCGAATTTTTAAAATGGCTAACAGACTTTCAACTATTGTCATTCCACAAAACCAGCCGAGCTTTAAATTAGAAAAAAAACAAATAATTTATATTCTTTGTTTGAGTTTTTTTCATTTCCACAATTTAAAATAGGTTTCTGTTTTAATTACATCGGAAATTTGTTGAACTATTTGAAAAATCCTTTCGAGGGCCTTTATGTAAAACCTGATTAAAGTCTAGTCTTAGAACCTGATGGAAGCTGCACATCAATTTTGCACAACTTTTTTTTCACATTTTTCTCAATTTCTATTTCTTTCTCTTTTTTCGGTTTCAATTCCCATAGAGGTCAAAAAGAAAATTGAGGCTTTTTTGGTAATCTCTTGGATCTTAAATAAATTCCGGAGTGGAAAACCGGAGTGGATTTCTTCACCATTATAAAAAACCGTCTTCAAAAGACAAAACATACAGTTAGTTAGTTTTTAGAGATATTAATTTTATATAGTTCCTTGGTAAGAAGTGTAACACATTTCCGATGAAAAAAAAAACAAAAAACATTTTAAAAGTGGAAAAGGAAAAACCTTAAACAAAAGAATCTATAAAATTTTAAAGGAAAAAGACAGAATAACATTGTTTCCATCTTTGAACTCATCAAATAGTGTTTTGTAAAATGAAGTACATGGTAGTGGTTTTGCTATAGCTTGATTTGTCTAAAAATGAACTCAATTGAAGAACTATGATATGCCTGACATAATTGCTCGTTCTGAAACAGTACTTCGTTCATTTTTTCTGCCAATTTCTCTGGCGTGCTGGACAAACTGTTTTGTGTGCAAAAAAATCACTATTTTGTAGACTTGTCCAGACAACAGAGGTGGTAATCAAAAATTACAAAGCTTTTCGATTCATCGCATATATTAACCCAATTTGAGTTAATATTTTTTGTCAGTATTGTGAGGACTTATGCAGAGTCCACATCCCGTAATTTAATTGCAAATAGATTTGAAGGTGTTGATTGGATCAACAGAAATTCTTGATTGGATCAACAGAAACACTTTTCATTTTTCTGATTATTTATTTATTCCTCGTGCTTCAAAAAGATTTGAATTCAAGATCTCAGCTGGATTTGAAAGATTTCTATGCATTTGATTGATTGTTTTATTTTCAATGAAAATGTGAATCAGTCAATAATATATATTTGCTTTCATTGAGAAACAAATAACTGAAATCAAGCAAAATGTTAGCAAAAATCTTCATCAATTCATTGTAAACCTTACAATCCTGCCTCTTAGATTTAACGGTGTTTAGTTGAACTTTAAACTTTAAGTTTGTTTTCATTGAGAAACAAATAATTAGTTTGTTTTCAATAAGACAATTAATTTGCTTTCAACTTAAATCAGGAGCATTTGGGAAAATAAATTGTTCATGTAAATTTTCATGAGTTCACGCTGGACCTTACAAGCCAGCGTTTTAGCTGTTACGGCGTTTAAATTAATTTTAAAGTTAAGCAACTGGTTTTTTAAGGGTACAGAAATAACAAGAGGAAACTAGCTGTTCGAGGAAATAATGGATGTAAAAAGCTTTTCTCTTTTCTTTTTATTCGACTTTAGAGACTTATGTTTTGTATGGTTTTGCATTGTCAATTTGAACTCATATTGATCAGAAGTCCCGTTGTTTATATATATGTTACCAGAATTTCGTAAGTAGAACTTATTACATTTTTCAAAAATTGAATAATTATTTTATTCAATTAATAAGAGGTTTTTTTCAGCATGGCAGAAGAACTATTTATTGCTGCAAAGTGCTTTAAAAAGTACTCCAGGTTTTTAAGTTTTTCATTTAACTGTATCTCTAATTGATTACATTTCACTCTTCGAAAAAACATCACAAAAAATTATGTTGAGTAAACGAAGAAAAAATTGTTTTTCAATACTGCTCCGTTCTTTTCATCTGATGCTTGGTTGACTTTTGAACATGCTTTCCCCAATTCATCCGAAACTTTTTGAACTTTAACACCACCATACACCAGAATCCATCAGCTGGAGATAATTGATGTGCAATTCAGTCAATATTTTAGCTAGAAAAATTGGCTGCATATTTGATTTATCACGATTGCATTGAAAAGGAGTTTTTTGGTCCACTTTAAATTTTATCATTCAAAATTGTTCGAATATAAAGTACCGGGCAGAAAAAAATACTTGAAATTAACTAAAAGAGAGTCTGAGTGTTTTCTACTTCAATTATTGCTTTAGTTCTGCTCGTTAACTACAAATGTTCAATAGGTGCTCGTTTTACAGTTTAAGACTCTGTAAAAAAAAATTTTCATCAGTATTGCGGGCACTTATGCAGCGCCCACATCTCATAGTTCAATTGCAAAGTAAAATAAAAACATTTTTGATACTTTTGATTGGATCAACAGAAATTCTTTATTTTGGAAGAAAAAGGAAAACCATCATATTTCAAATTTCTGATGATTAGTTTATTCCTGACAATTCAAAAAGGTTCGGATTAAAACTCCCAGTTGGGATGAATTTGACTGATTGTTTTATTTTCAATGAAAATCTGAATCGGTCACTAGTATATCTTTGCTTTCATTAAGAAACAAATAATTGAAATCAGGAAATTTTTGGGAAGATAAATCTAGGTTCTCAAAAATGTCCCCAATTCAGTCATATTTTACAAGCCTGCATCTTAGTAAATACGGTGTTCAATTGAGTTTTAAACATTAAATTTGTTTTCATGGAGAAACAAATAACTAGATTATTTTCATTAAGAGACATCTAACTTAAATCAGGAACCTTTGGAAAATAAATCGTTTTTGCAAAATTTCATTACATCAAGCTATACATTAGAAGCCAGCGTTTTAGCTGTTACGGCGTTTAAATTAATTTTAAAGTTAAGCAAATGGTTTTTTAAGGTTTAAAAAACAACAAGAGGAAAATAGCTGTTCGAGGAAAGAATGGACGAAAAATGTTTTTCTCTCCGTTTTTTTCGACTTTAGAAACTTTTATTTTGTTTGATTTTTGCAGTGCCAATTTGAACTCATATTGATTGGAAGTCCCGCCTGTGTTACCAGAATTTTATTAGTACACCTTATTATAGTTTTCAAAAATTAAATATTTATTTTGTTCAAATAATAAAAAGTTTTTTTCAGCATGGCAGAAAAACCATTTATTGTTGCAAAATGCTTTGAAAAGCAAAGTACTCCAGGTTAGTCAGATTTCTATTTGACTGTTTCTTGAACTGATTACATTTTCAAACTTTGAAAAACATCATACAAATTTATATTGAGAGTAAATAAAGGAAAAATTGTTTTTCATTACTGCTGCGTTCTTTTCATCTCATGCTTGGTTGACTTTTGAACGTGTTTTCCCAAATTCATCCGAAACTTTTGGGAATTTAACACCACCATACACCAGAATCCACCAGCTGGAGATAATTGACGTGCATTTCAGTCAATATTTTAGCTAGAAAATTTTACTGCATTTTTCATTTGTCATGTTAGCATTGAAAAATTACTCTGTTTTGATTAAGAGACAGATAACTGAAGTCAGGAACCTTTGGGAAAATAAATCCAAAATCTTGTCAATTTCTATGAATTCACGCTGTTCCTTAAAAGCCTGCATTTTAGCTGGTATGGTGTTCAATTGGATTTTAAAGTGAAAGAATTGGTTTTCTAAGTGTCAATAGAAACAACAAGAGGAAAAACAAGAGGAAGGAACTGATGAAAAATGTTCTTCTCTTTTCGTTTTATTTGATTTTAGCTCATCTCCAAACTATGTGACACCAGTGTAGGTGGATATTTCCTAGACATCCTATGCGACTACCTAAGTTAGCGAAAACAACACGTACGAATTGAAGACCACACATCGAAAGAATTACAAGTGACCAGCGGAGTACCACAAGGCTCCCTACTGGGGCCTTTACTATTTTGCATCTTTATAAATGATCTTCCCGATGTTCTAACTTTCAGCCTACTTTTCGTTTTTGCGGACGATCTAAAATTCCTATGAATCGGTACATCAAACGAAGAAGTCCAAACTGATATAAAGAAAATTGGGAAATGGGTAAAATCAAATAAAATTAAACTAGCAGTCAACAAATGCCATTTACTCAACTTTCGAGGGATAC
Organism: Convolutriloba macropyga; assembly: GCF_964194025.1. Taxonomy (NCBI): domain Eukaryota; kingdom Metazoa; phylum Xenacoelomorpha; order Acoela; family Convolutidae; genus Convolutriloba; species Convolutriloba macropyga. The sequence continues at coordinate 44,515,268 of NC_134468.1, read as the reverse complement.
GCGCATGTCTATCATTAAATGGATAACGGCTAGGGGGGTCTGGGAAAGTGAAAGACCTGGTAGTTTACATTGTGGACACCTTAAACTGGAGTACACACATCGAGCATCGAATCGAGAAAGCGGATCTATTCGGTTTCGCCCCCCCAGTGTTTTTTATGACCCACAGTTACAATTTATATGTTGTTATATAGCACCTTACTATGTAAGAAAACAATACGTGCGCCTGGGGGGCATAAAAAATTTATGCTAACTAAACTGGGGGGGGGGCGAAACAGATTAGATCCGAGAAAGCAAATAAAGTATTCTACTGCTTGAGGAGAAACGTTGCCTTCAATGTCAAACTCTCATCGAAACTAGGACTATACAAATTGGTCATACTACCCGTTTTGCTCTAAGGGATGAATTGCGCGTATCAATCTAGAACAGATCAACGGAAAATCTTCAAAGGCGGGTACTGAAATGGGTGTGCGGACCTCACCGTGGCGAGTACAAAGCTCAGTTGAGACAACTGAATGTGCTACCTCTACCCCTCTTCATCCAATTGAATGATCTTCTGCTCCTTTCGAAACTTTAAAAGCCCGGATGTGTGTGTCATAACATTTCAGTAATTAATCATAGAATTTCCATTATGAATTTTTTCATGGTCAGAGTTCTGATCATGGCACTTTATAGACATTTCATGGTAAAATTCATAGTAAAATTCTGAATTTACTCTGAACATAATGGAATTCAATTCTGTATTTATCATGGACATAATGAATTTCTGCCTGTTTTTCAACTGAACACCATGAAAAATCACGAAAAATCACGGCCCTAATTTCGAAAAAAAACTCATTAGGCAATTCAAAAAATTAATTAATTATCATCATGTGGTTATTCAAAACAGACTCTAGAGAAGTAATGTTTTGCACAGTTCTCTATAATTGTCAGTCTGTATTGTATTCTCTCTCGCATTCTCTGTATTCTCTGTCGTAATTCACCATTGGTCGCAATTCGCAATTAATCTGACCATGTGCACTGAATCTGACCATCTGATTCTGTCGCAATTCGCCATTCGTCGCAATTGGCAATTAATCTGACCATGTGCACTGAATCTGACCATCTGATTCTGTCGAAATTCACCATTCGTCGCAATTGGCAATTAATCTGACCATGTGCACTGAATCTGACCATCTGATTCTCCGTTGTAAACATTCTCCATTTCCTCAAGTCACCTTCCCTCTCCACACAACAGATTCGAAACTCAACACGAGAAGGTGAAGGAGCACAAAATCAACCTACCCATTCAAACATGGAACAACAGAGGGCAAGTAACGCTGAAGTTAAATAAGACACAACCTGAACGAAGAAGGACTGAATTTGTCTACAGAACTGCTAGAGTAGTGAACAGAATACATGAGAAAGTCGACTTTAATTGCGAAGTTGGACTAAAGAACAGAATAATCAATCTTATGTGGTGGCACGTGGAAAACAACGTCTGCACGTGGCAGCTATGCTGCGACTGTGGGTGTTGCAGAAACAACTGGACAATTTTCTGAACAGACAGCGGGGGCATTGGCCCCTCCAGGCCAACTGGGAATCCAAAACAACAACAACAAAGCGTATATAAGGTTGCATGCCTCGTTGACTGTAAAAATTGTTACTCTGAAAATGTTGATAGACAGCTCATTAGTGGTTCTTGGCGTTATTCTAATTCGTTACTTGGTCTGTTACGTTTTTATTTGTTCGTCGTCCTCTGCTGTTTTTGTTACAACATCCCATCAGGCGTCAAAACTTTTTTGGCGACTTCTAATACAGCTATGTTTTGTAGGATAACGTAATCTGTTACTGCTTTGTGTACTGGTTTTAAGGTCAATCATGTGGTTAAGTTTGAGAATACGTAACTTGCCCCACCCAAGAAATTGATTTCTGCACTCGTTTTAACGGATCTTTTCCGCTTGTGCTCCCATTGTTATGCTCCACCAGTTGCAGAGCGCGTGCTATTTCATAGTAAATTATGACCCTTAAGCCTCTCCTACTACTATGTAACAATATGGCACGTGCTTTGGGGGGGGGGGGGGGGGCACAAACAGAAAAGATCAATTTCTACTTATTTAATCTAAATTATGAGTTAGGTTAATGAAATTATGTTAATTCAATAGAGGTTGACCTTGCTAGATAATAATAAGGCTACGTTACTTGAAAAACTTTATTCTTAGATATTTGATTTTAAAAAAGATATTTTCAAATCCGAATCTTATTCTGAAGAGCTTTTTTGTCTGTGATTTTTTTTTCAAAAAGTAGTAGGGGGTCTAAATAGTCTATTCTATTAGGAGCTTTTAAAAGTTATTTTTGTTTTTAGGAGGAAAACAATCGGAAAAAAATTTTTTAAATGTGATTCTTTCAGAAAATTGATTGTTGTTTAATAGTTTGCTTGAATGATTTTTTTTGTTTCAAGTATGCTTAACCATATGGTTAAAATTTTAATTTACTTGTTGCAAAAAAGTTCTCTGGCAATCTGCCGGCTATGTTTGGTTCTTTCGATATTAAATTAGCGCCTCATCTCAGAGACTTCAATTAATATACGCCCTGTAAGCTAATGGCGTAAACGGAAGATGTTCCTTAACACTTTCTAAGAAGGACGTTGTAGGTTTTGCCCTTGAGACTTTTTTGACATAATGAATAGATTTAATATACAAAATCAATCTGAAAAGGCTTTTGATTTTTATTCCAGACTGGATTATGAGTTTCGATGTTCTACGCTTAGAGGATGTAGTTGGTAAAGGAAAAGGCTGCCTGTCTACTGTCGTTAAGAAGCCAATAGAGATCGAAGTAGATATTGGGAATCTCTTAGCTCTTGACCAGAACCCCCTTCCAACGGACGTATCAACTTTAAAGGAACTAGAGAGAAATCATTTGTTTTTGTCAGTTGCGCGTGATTGCACTCAGGTAATTGTTAACAAGTTATGGCAGTGTGAACGAAAAACGGACCCCGATTCAGTTGTTGCGTTGTTACCTCAACCGACTTTCGCAATTCCTCGTGAGAAACCAGTCCCGAAACCTCGCCCCCTGACAAAATGGGAACAGTTTGCTAAGGAGAAAGGGATCAAGAAGAAACAGAGAAACACAAAAGTTTGGGACGAAGAAACAAAATCGTGGAAATTTTCGTGGGGTTATAGGAAAAAAATGGGTGAAAAGCAGCGCAAAGATTACGCTGCTAATTTGAAACGGGAAATGGACGAAGAGCAAAACGAAAATTCAAACAAAAAGGTATATGGAACGAAAAAGTATCTAACTAAAGGCGAAAGGATTGCTAAAAACGAGTTAAATCGTCTGAGAAATATTGCTAGAGCTAAGAAAGATTTCGGAGGTGGTAGCAGTGCAGGAGTCTTACCGGTGCCATCAATGAGTAATAAGTATATTCCATTGAAATCAGAGTCTAGAAAAGCTTTAGATGTCGCAACAACTAGCACAGCGTCACTAGGTCGATTTACAGATCCACTTAAAAACGATTCCAGAAAAGGACGAGGAAAGAATATGTTACCAATTAAAGAAAAAAATCGGCAAACAACGGCGGAAGTTTCAGCTGAAAGTTCCAAGCGAGAACGAGCAGATATGCTGCGTGTTTTTGAGAATCTCCAAAACAAAAAAGAGACGGTTGATTCAAAGACTGCAGCAAAAGCATTTGTCAATCGCAAGGACTCAGCCAAGCAAGACGAAGAATTTTTGGGTAAAAAAGGATTGTCAAAAACAGCGAAGAAAAAACGCGATGGTGCTAGAGCGCATGCTAATCGTGTTCCATTTGCTCAGCTCAAAAAGGGTTTGAAAAAGAAGTCTTTCAGTAGTAAAAGTGGTAGCAATTCCAGTGGTGCAATCAAAAAGGCTGGTACTGGTGGGAAACTATCAAAGAAAAAAGGAAAATAAACTAATTTTATCTGTCTACAATTTTGCTTCACATTGCATTGCTATCCATGATATGAAAGATTGAACTGAGAAATCTAGAGTTGTATTTAGTTTGTTGAACGAAGTTTGGTGGTACTGTTGGCACACAAATCAAATAAATTAACTCTGAACTACAATGTTTTTAACTATTATTTTGTGACGTTTTCTTCTGGTCACCTAGGAGTAATCGTTTGAGTCTTGTGCTCTTCGGTCTTTGAAAACCTGAGCTCTCAAATGTAAGAGATGTGTACGAGTAAGAGGTGTGACAACTTTTGTAAGAGATGCGACAAAGAGGCTCTGTAATGTGCGTTTGCACATAATGTTCCGACCCCGCTGAACCACATTTTTGACATTATTGGCTACTAAATGAGGAAGAGATAGAAGAATTTGAAAACACTACTATATTGTTCGAAAGCACTTGGCGTATTCATTTAAAATATAGCTTTAAACTCAAACCACTCAAAAAATAAAATAAAGCAACAGTAGAGGGCCGATGATACCTACTATTAAGGAAGCTAGGAGACAAGACAGAGAGAAAAATCAAATAAAAACAAGTCTTAATTACGTCCAAAACCCAGTCTATCTATATTTCTTAATAAAAACTCAATAACGAAATCAAAATAGCATCAGATTGAACCTAATTTAATCAAATTGAACTACATTTCACCAAAAAAGTTATTGGACGAGACATTATTGAGAATAATTAACATGTAGACAAAAAAAATGCAAAGTAAAGAAATATGTAGAATTTCTACGTAGAAATTGGAAAGACAATTTTTGCGAGAAAAAATGTTCGAATGATTTAAAACCATAATCTATTCATTAAAAGCATTAAATATAATCAATTGAGTCCTCTTTCAACGACAACATTGTGGTGTCTGACATGATAATCGGACATGACAGCAAAAAAACCCACAAAAATTGTTAAAATTGAAAATGAAAAAAAAAATGGAAAGATTTGCTATGACAACGCTTCAAGGTTACAGAAATAAGACAAAAGTAGCAAATCTGAAAAAACCAATATTTTTTAAAAACAAGTATTAACAACCATATATTTGCAACCAAAACACACTAAATTTATCAACTGGCTACGTTCTTGGATATGTAATTACTGGTGAGCTAAAGGATTTCAAGATAACAATGAATACAGGCACAACACAATTTTTTTTACAATTTTTTGCGCAAACATAGTTTTAAATCAAAAAACCATGAGCTTCGTGCTGAAATTTTAAAATATGTTTGTTGGCCTTCAATTGATCAAAATTTTTACTTGTCAATGATTGAGTTGTGTTTTGAAATGATTCTCATCTGTAGTTAAGAATAATTAAAAGAAGTAAACCATTCTTTTAGAAAAATAGCGCCCCATTACGACCCGAAAAATTTTTGAATTGCAAAATTCCACAAACTAAAACTAATCTTGCTATTACTGCTGGTCCAGTAAAACACCTAATTGTTCCAAAATATACCGAAATAGCTAAATAGACAAAACGAAGTCAATATATAGAAAATAAATGATGTATTTTGGATAATTAACGAGTTATTGTAGCGAAGAACCAATAGGTATCAACTGGAAGCATTAGTTTCTTTAAAATATCCTGAGGTAGCATAAAAAACTATTGTTTTTATTATGGACCCATTCATATGACTAGAAAATTAACAAGTGGTGGCAAAACTCAAGAATTCTTTTTAAGAGAAGAATTTTGGTAGCTATAAAAGGAATGAGTTTACTCAGAACACACAATTTTCAACTCTTTTAGTCGCATTTTATATTAAATGGGACCCATGTTTAATTCAAAATCACTAAACAAAAGCAGACTTGTCTGTAATTGGGACTAAGAAAATTGCAAATAATTTCATAAAAAGGACACAGTCAAAGAAAGATAAAATTGTTTTTATGTTTGAAAAATGAACGGTGATACCAAACCTTGTCTCGATATCACTGCGAGTCTGTTACAAAGTCATTGTTCTAAATAATTGTGAAATAAATGTTTCGGCAACAGGATTTCTTTATATATCTTCAAATAAATTATGCATTTTTGATTTAAAAAACAAAGAATTGGCGGTTACAGAATACTTTCATAGAAACCAGGAGATAACAATAGTCCTCATCTGTGTACAGGTTGATCGTGTGAGCAATTTTTATTTTCCTCGACAAGTCATTTTGGACAATAAAGCATATTTGCTGCCATTTTTCATTTAAAAAAAATGAAAACTCCTAATTTTCAAAAATTTAGGAAAACTTTCAGTTGAAAAAAGTTGGTTCAAACAATTCAGCAGATCTCTGTTATATATGTATTTTATCTTTTTAAGCAAAATAGATTAAAATTTTTATCATTTTTAAGCAAATTAGCTAAAAATTTTCAAGCAGTTTACGAAAAGGAAAGTGAACAATGTGTACAAGACAACGGAGGTGAGCCTCACTTTCACAAAACTCTAAACCTCCTTAACTCCTCGTAAAATCGGAAATTAAAAATAATCTTTTAATTTGATAATCTACGGTTGACAAGCTTTCTATTGATACCACTCAAAACTCTTTACATTAAATATATCGATCGGCGAAAATTGACTCATCAAAAAACCCAATTGAGCATATAATTCCTCCCGCACTAAAGTGGATCTGAACAGTAAGTGTCTAAAGTATTATAATTAATGTAAAGTATAAAAATTTTGTTAGTAAAGGGCAAAAAAAATTCCAGAAAGTCATGATTAGCTGGTAAGAATGTAAAACTCCAGGTCCTTCACATTATATTTCCTCATTTAAGTATACCACCTCCCTCATCGTGTTTATGGGGGGGGGGGGTAACTAACATGCCTGCTACGCCTTGGAGTATAATTGGAAACCCGGAAAAATATATATGCCTTCGAAAAAATTTAGATGTACAGTACATAATACTTAAAAGTCGTTAAGAAATTATTCCTTGCCCTGGAACCAAGTTGGAAGCATATATTTTAGTTGCGTGTTTTTTATTGCAAAATTTTTGCTTGGCTTGAATTTTTGTTCTAGAATATTCTTTCGATTGTATGATTTGATATTTTTAGTGACTTTTTCACGCTCTATTTCTTTTTGCGTTGCCTAAAATGCTCGCATTCGGAATTTAGCGGCGTAGGATTTTGGGTGTAAGATCGGCTATGGGAATGGAAGTTCCAGAATTTAATCTTTGTGGAAATTAGGCGATTAGTAAGAGATAAAATTTAGAGATACTTTCGAAAATCCACTTAAGAATATACGTAGTCAACTGTCCTTAACATTTGTCTCCGCAAATGATTTAAAAGCATGCATTAAAATTTAATTATTACAAAGTTTTGATTTTCTTATAGAGCTCTTGGGAATTAATGAGAAAATTTGATCAATAGAGATTTAAATTGAACAGATACCAACTGAGTAATTTCTAGTGAAAAAAATGTAGGGACTGTTTTGTTATCGGTGGATTTTCAAGTGCCCTTTTAAGTTGTTTTAGTTGATGCTCGCCTATTTTCTAAAAATATCAAGCCGAGAATTTCCGTATTGACTACGAAGGTCGTTTTCTGGAGACCTTACCACCACGCTACTATCCCAAGTGTGGAAGCAGGCTTAAATTGATTGTTGCCGACGCGTCATGTATAGAAGATTGATCCAACTTTTGGTTGGTTTATGTTAGCTCTGTATTTGTCCAAAAATTATGGTGAACATCATTTTAGTGCTGTGCAATGGGAGTGTTTTGGGTAGTTATCGCTTTTATTAATAATATTAAATGCACGAACTTAAACAACGTAGAACGGAATAAAGTTTTGCAGTTGACGTCTGCCCTGAATGATGTTTGAAACAGTCGTTGCAAAGGTGTTTGTCCTTCGTGCGAATCGAAGGAAAATGTTGGTTTTCTATTGTTTTCTAGAGTAATGGTGACGTATTTTTCTGAAATCGATGACTTCTCATTTCACAGGTTGCAAAGTCAAATTCTGCACGTAAAAATCTTAAGGTCAATTTGCTGAACAAAAGAAAAAATCAGAGACTTTTTAGAGTAATTTTTTCCCATTCTTTGTTCTGGGAAAGAGTGAGAAAAAATTGCGTGAAGCGTTTTTTGCTAAGCGACCAAATTTGATTTGCGGCCTTTTCAAAGCAGTTTCTCTATTCCTAATTTCATCGGCCAAATGATTTCCCCAACAACTATTAGTGCCTTTTGTAGATGTTTTGACTATTTGAGTTTTTAATTGCTCTTTTAGGTTCAATTTTGAGTTTCTGATGTCATTTTTGGCAAATTTTTGTCGTTTATTTTATTTAAGTCTACTGTGAGTTCCTGGATTAAAGTTAGTTTTGGAATTGTCTTTTCAACCTTTAGATAGTTTAGACTAGAAGGAAATATTGTAACGTTTGAATGCTGATCATGTATGACTTGTTGGATTTTTTGCTGAAATAATTGAAATAATGTTTTGATTTTATGTCTAAGGTTTTTGAAGTTTAGTGCGTCCTCTGCCCTGTTGGCTGTCAAAGGAAGAACTCCGAGAATATCAGAAAGTGGCTTAAGAGCAGTTACTTTAGATATCGTAACCTGCACGGGGAATTTTTTTGTCATTTAAGCATTCATTTAACCTTAAGATGAGGTTTTGATCTGTTTGTTATTTTCTATTGTTTTTGAATTTCCCAAGTCCATAAAGAGCTTGGTTAGCGTTTTTGGTAGTTCTCAAGTTTGTACTAGCTTTTCATTTGATGGAAGTAAGTTTTATGTTGTGTTTGTTTCAGAAGATTGATTAGATTATGTCTAATTGCGGACAGTTTCTCCTTTTAATGTTTCTTTATTTTTCTTGGTTTCAGTTTTTTTGTGCATTTGTTGTTTAGACACATGCTCTGGGGTGTGTGTGATTAAGGAGATCAACTTGAATATAGGATTGCGTAAAGGAAAATTGCGTAAAGGAGAACTGATAAAATGTAACGTTTGTATAAATTTACTTTTATTCTCGTATTTGTAGAAAAGCGAACGTTTATCTTCAAGATGAAAAGCTTTTGTTGTGCCTTCGATAGCCGCTGATTGATATGACTGTCCCATTTGAACTTATGATTGATATGACTGTCCCATTTCAACTAATTCGAGAACCATACATTTGACGCGTAAAGGAGAACTGATTAAATGTAACGTTTGTATAAGTTTACTTTTATTCTCGTATTTGTAGAAAAGGGAACGTTTATCTTCAAGATGAAAAGCTTTTGTTGTGCCTTCGATAGCCGCTGATTGATATGACTGTCCCATTTCAACTTATTAGTAATAATTATACCATCGATCATTCACCGACGATTTGCATGTAATTTTTGCATGTAATTATACCATAGATCATTCACCGACGATTTGCATGTAATTTTTGTATCATCTGCATACAACTGGACACTGCACTGATCTAACTTTTTTACATCAAAGCAAATAGCTTCAGACTTTGCCATGTAATTTTTGTATCATCTGCATACAACTGGACACTGCACTGATCTAACTTTTTTTACATCAAAGCAAATAGCTTCATACTTTGCTATGTTAAATTCCGACCTCTTTTCTTTCGACCATTTGATAGCTTTGTTTACATCATTTTGTAGCAAAAATAAATTCATTTGACTTCCAATTTTTTTTGTGTCATCGGCAAAAAGATATGTGCTGTTTTCCGTTAGAGATGGAAGGTCGTTAATGTACACAGCGAACATGAAAACCGCAAACAGTCAACCCTGTGGACCACCACTCATAACAGTTAACTCTGACGAATACTCATCTTTAACCTATAAGCACTGCGTTTTATTTGATAAATAATTTGCAAACTTGAGAAATGAGCTATCAAATCCAAAATGCATAAGCTTCAATAAAATTGCATTGTAATTTATTGTAGCGAACGCTTTTGCAATTTCGAGATAAATGCTTATTGCAGACTCTTTAGACTTCAAACAAAGAAAAAAAATTCTACAGTACTAGAGCATTTGAGTGATTGTGGAATGCTTGGGCCTATAGCCATGCTGGCGTTTGTCTAAATTATTCAATAAACGGTCCCTGAATTTTCTATACAATAACTTCTCGAAAATTAAGGAGAGCACGCACAACATTGACACTGGTCTGTTATTTTTTGTCGATTCTCGACTTTTTTATGCCGAGGTTTAATTATTGCTTTCTTCCAGTTCCTTGGAAACTCTTGCTCATCGATAATTTTGTTAAATATATCAGTAACAACTGGGACAATGAAAGCTGAAAAAGTTTTAATTCAATTGGCTGCATTTTATTGTATGACTCAGAACCCGAATGAAAACTTAGGATCGTTGACTTTACTTCACTTTTAGTAAAATACATGTCTTCTAGACGAATTGTCGGGTCTGCTGAAGCAAGTGGTACTGAAAGAGGGCTCGTGTCTTCTTTGAAAACAGATGCGAAATGTTGATTTTATTTCAGTGTGTTAATTGTCGTTTAGTGTGTTGTTTGTACGCGTCCGTAGCCACTTATTGACAACAACTGGATGCATTTGGAGAACGTTTTTTTTTCGAATTCAGACTGTGTGACAACTTAGATATCACTGTAGAAAATTGTTTTGTGATCAGAATAGAATTTCTGCCCTGAGATGCTTTCCTTGTAAGTTTTGTGGGTACGTATTTTTTCAGTTTGTCTATTATGTAGTAAATCATTGATTGAACAGAGTCATTATCACAAGTTCTAGTGATAATAATTGATTTAGAGTCGAAACTAGTAAAGATTTGTAGAAAAACAGTTTTCAGATTTCTTATCTATTTTTTGTTTGAAATGAGTGCTTTAATGAATTAAATAGGTGATTCAAATCCTTAGGTAGCGACTAATTCAGGTTTTACTTGGAGCCAGTTCCGGAGTTTCGTTTTTGTTTGGAGGTTTGTTTCTGCAGGCGTGTGAGCTAAATGCGAAAAAGTCACACTGCCTTACCCCACAGAAAATGGCATTCACTATCACTACTATCACTACTAATGACACAAGTTCAGAGCTATTAACGGTGAAGAGTTCAGATTGAGAGTTAAGAAGTTTTTGATCCAGTTTGGCTGCATTTCAAATTTTCCGCAATATCACCACCTATTTTCACCGAATCCGAGTTTTGTCCTTTATTTGCAGATGGGTTCGTTAAGCTTTTCATTGTATGAATGTCGGTCAAGGTTGTTTAAGTAAGTAGGAAACTGTGGTTCGTTTCGGGAGTCTCTTCAGCCTAAATTTTATTTTCCCACCCCCATTTCTGTCCTTTCTGCTCTGATGTTAGCCCCCCCCCCCCCCCCCCCCCCCGACGCACTGCGACTGTGCCTGAGCTTAAGCTAATTACAATTAAACAAGCCAACTCTTAATCTGTCGTTTTTGAGAGCAATTCGTCTGACGGTAGTAGGGTTTATAGTGGGTTTTGTTCTAATCTATACAATATACTACTTACATAATGGAATTACTCAAAATTTGGGATATATGACGACGAAATAGAAATTCATGCTTGAACAAAAATATAGAATGCAGAAAACGCGCGAAACAAGAGCTCGAATCGACAATACCAAAAGAAATACAAACGAAACCTGACACAAAGGCATATTAAGTTGTTGGATAGAGATCGATTTCTTCACCGCTGAAACAAAATTTGTCATAAATATCGCCGAGCCTCGCGATGGATTTATTTTTCGCCAAAATCATTAAAACCATCTATTATGGAGAGCCCTCGTCTCCTCTTCATTTATTTTTGTGGTAGATACTAGGTGGGTCCCTGTGACTGTTGAAATGCGACCTCCTCGTTGTATAACTTTCGCATAAAGCTACAATATTAGTGACATTGGAGAAATTAAAGCTTTCTTTTTTTAACTGTGTGACAACTTACATATCACTGTAGAAAATTTTTTTGTTATCAGAATAGAATTTCTGCTCTGAGATGCTTTCCTTGTAAGTTTTGTGGGTACGTATTTTTTTCAGTTTGTCTATTATATAGTAAATCATTGATTGAACAGAGTCATTATCACAAGTTCTAGTGATAATAATTGATTTAGAGTCGAAACTAGTAAAGATTTGTAGAAAAACAGTTTTCAGATTTCTTATCTATTTTTTGTTTGAAATGAGTGCTTTAATGAATTAAATAGGTGATTCAAATCCTTAGGTAGCGACTAATTCAGGTTTTACCTGGAGCCAGTTCCGGAGTTTCGTTTTTGTTTGGAGGTTTGTTTCTGCAGGCGTGTGAGCTCGATATGTGACGACGAAATAGAAATTCATGCTTGAACAAAAATATAGAATGCAGAAAACGCGCGAAACAAGAGCTCGAATCCACAATACCAAACGAAATACAAACGAAACCTGAAACAAAGGCATATTAAGTTGTTGGATAGAGATCGATTTCTTCACCGCTGAAACAAAATTTGACATAAATATCGCCGAGCCTCGCGATGGATTTATTTTTCGCCAAAATCATTAAAACCATCTATTATGGAGAGCCCTCGTCTCCTCTTCATTTATTTTTGTGGTAGATACTAGGTGGGTCCCTGTGACTGTTGAAATGCGACCTCCTCGTTGTATAACTTTCGCATAAAGCTACAATATTAGTGACATTGGAGAAATTAAAGCTTTCTTTTTTTAACTCTACTGTAACAAAACACCGCATTGTTCTGTCTTCGAGTTTTACGAAGCAAATTACAGCTTTGTCATTGAAGGAATTATTTAACACAATTTTACAGAAGATTGACCAAAAACCTAAACGGATTTTGGAAAACTCATCACCAGCAACTGTGTTGTGAAAATTACAACATATTGCAGATTCAATTGAATCACGATTTAATTATTCTCATTGGTTTAAATAGACCTTGGAAAACATTCGATGGACTTCATTATTCTGAAGTTGTTGTGAAACAATCAAGTCAAGCGCATGAAAACTTGACTCAAGTCCTTGAACAAGTTGAAAACAGTTACCCGCAAATATGTAGTCATCAAAAAAACTGTAACAAAAACCGTTACTCAATATAATCTTTTGACTAGAGAACTTGTTCCCATATATATAGAACAAGTAATTGGTGACCCCGACGTGATTCGAACACGCAACCTTCTGATTAGCAACGTGTGTTGGAGGTGTACCCTGGACGAGATGGACAACGCCGTGTGGTGAAGGTAAAAACGGCTTACGGTATGTTCGTTCGACCGTTTCCGCACTCCGACTAGAGAACTTGTTCCCATATATATAGAACAGAAGTTATCAAATCTCTCCAAGACGTTTTGCCAAAGTTAAATATATTGCATAGCCGGATTGCATATATATTGCATAGCCGGATTAGAAGTTTGTACTAATTATTTGAGTGATGTTGGTCTTTGTACGGCTCGAAGATCAGTGTTCGTATTCCTCGTTTTTTAAAGTTTAAGCGTTGACTTGAACTCTGACCTCTTCTTTCGAAATTCGGCATTAATTTTTATAATTTTTGTAGTATGTAACTTGTTTTCAATGTACAGTATTTGGTATTCTCTGACAATATACAACGTTAAAAAGGTCGTATTGGATTTTAAGGAAATTTTGAGACCACGACAGTCCACCTCACGACACCCATCTTCTACCCGCTCCCCCTGGTCTAACCCCCTCACCCACCCCCCTCTCCCCAACATATAACTTTTTGTTCTCAAAAATGAAAAATGGGCTAGACTGTTATAGCACGAGGACATTAAGTCTGTTCAGTGCTGTACGTTCCAGCAAAACGGCTGAGGATTTGTATTTTCATGATTCGGAAGTTAATATTGGAAAGTTTGGGCCCCTCACACTTTTTTAATTTTTTTGTCCCCTTACCTAATTTTCTTTCACCATCAAGTGAGTCTACCTTCTTTAAGCTACCTATACCAAAGCCAGCCCCTCGGCAGTCGACTGAGAGAATTTCGGAGGACGGACTTTGCTAACGTTTCTTTTAAAATCTCAGCCGTAAATGCAACTGAGAATGAAGCTGAAACAGGCAAGTTCTAAAATGCCCTATATCTGCAGTGCCGGATTCTACAATGCCATATTTTGCTATATAGGGCGCCAGATTTCGAATATAGGTTAAGTGTTTGTGCTTGAAGTCACTGAGAACTTTAAAACGTTTTTGCGTGAGCATTTAAAGCAAGGCTTCGTGAGTTAGACCTAAAGTCACTTCAAAATTATGATTACATCTCGAACCGCTGCGTGTGGATCTCTCTTAATGCCAGATTTTTATAGTGACTTTACAGAGTCGCGTAACCTAAACATGAAGTTCTTAGAGTTGTTCGAGAGAAATGTGTTGACAGTAATTAAATTGAATTTACAAAAAAGTAAAACCATGGAACAAACTGTACCTTCAACAATATATTCTTAAGTCCGTATTAAGTTGATCAAATTAAAATTTTCGATGTTACTGTCAATCAGGCAAGAAAGACTTAAAAGACATTAAATTTATAAAAGTGACTAATGTCAATTTGTATCTGAATAGACTGAAAAATTTCGGTGAGACCCAAAATAACTTTAACTGTAGTTCCCTTGTCAACTCTGTCATTGAAAACTGCCTTCGGTTTTTCGCAATTGTCCATCAGCAGCAGCTGAAGAAAGTTGACTATGTTTAAAGCATTAAAGGTGAGTGCTGTCGATACCAATATAAAAATTATCAGCGAAATGCCAAAAAAATCGAGCTGGAGTGGAGAGCGGAGTGTCAGAGAGTGCTCTATTCGTAATTCTGAATGAAGCCGGACCTGACTTTCCAACTGATAAACTTAGACCTAGATAGGAGGCTGTCAAAAACAGGTATGAATCTACAGTGAAGTGTCACCAGAGATCAAACCGAACCTTAAATGTACAATAAGTTCTGATAATCGAGTTAATAAGGACTGAGTGAGAATTATTGGTCGATAAAGTAATGCCTAAATTGTTTCAAATCACACAATGCAAGTGCTAATAGGTGCTGAAAGAATTTTTCCTTTGGATAAAAGCACATTCGGCGGCTAATGTCAACTTATCTGCTGTCAATTGTTTGAATTGCAGCACCTGTCACAGCACTTCTTGAATATTTTTAGAGTAATGCTCGTGGCGTGCTTGTTTGACTGAAATTGCGACAGGTGAGTAGAGCTCTGATTCCAATTCGGATTCCTTGGCGAAATGCGTTTTACTGCTCGGCAGGATAATTGATGTAGCGTCATTACAAGTTCAACGATTGGAGCGCCTTAAGAAAAATTCCCGAATGTGAAAAATATCCGGAATCTGAGAACATTTTTGTGTTTCAGCCGAAGAAATTATGACCTCAGTAAAGAAATGACGCCACATCAATTGGTGGAGGGTCATTTTTAGAGTGCATTTAAAACAGAATGTAAAACGCAATGCTGCACGAGAAAATTAAGCGTTTAGGGCAAACGGCTGAAAGAATTGAAGAGCGGGCAAACGGCTGAAAGAATTGAAGAGCAGAGAGAGTGCGTGATTTTCTCAGCATACCGTTTTTTTGAGAAAGCGCGCGAGAAAAGTGGGCGTGAAAAAGTTTCTCGGAGAGCAAAATTTTTTGATCACGTGCGGCGTTTTTTAATCAGTTAATTAACAAATAACTGCGATAGAGCTTTTGCGAGAAATGACGATGTCAATCATATATTAATGTTTTATATGCAATCTTGATTTATTTTTGCGATTTAGCCGTTTTAGACGCTTGTTAGCAATTGCCGTACTCTTTGTCATTGTTCTATAGTCTCGTGCATTTGTTTGGTTGCAATTCGTTGGTTTTTGTTGCCTTCTGATTTTGTTCAATATGAAATTAAATTTTTAATTGAAGAGAATAGGCTTTGGATTTCGTTGAATATCAATATAAATTTGTTTTAGTTGGAGAAAATAGGCTAATAATACACAATTTTTGCTTAATTTATCCGTTTTTGAAATTTCTTTAACTAATTCAGATGTCTTTATAGCTTCAGATTTTTTCATTTTCAATTGTTTACTAAGCGTTGTTTGTATGGCTATTGTTATAACTGAAAACAATTAAAGGTTTCATAACAACTATTTTTTAAAAATTAAATCAAAAATTAAATTTTTTAAAAGTTTTTGTTTTTATTTATTGTGCATGTCTTAAGTGTCTTCCAGTTGGTTGGGGTGGCTCGTGGGTGCTCGATGAATCAGACGGAACTGTTTGCTATGGTGTGTTGAAAGTTTTTATATAGACTTCGTAATTTTAAGGGAACATTTTTAAATAATTTAACAGGCATTTAATTTTGTCCTTTGTTGTCTTTTTTACTCGGTTTATCTCCGTTTTCAAGATGTATCCGTCGTTGTTTTCCATTATTTGATATTTTGTGTGGAACACAATTAAGTCTTACCAGAAATTCTATTCTAAACAGTTTCTTTGTAGTTGCAACCAATTTATGAAGTTTTCACAAATCGTCTTAATTTGATTTTTCCCTGATGAATTGTTTGCTGCGTTTCTTAATTCAGTTTGAATGGCATACTGAACTAATGTTCGCATCTTTGAGTGGTTGGCTGCGGTGTAAGCTATATTTTAACTGGAGTCCATTCAGCTGTCTTCTCTTTATGTTTATTAATTGCTCGCGAGCAAAATTTTAATAATCGAGCAAGGCTTTCTGTTCAAAAAACGCCTTTTGTGAACAGATTTTGCTATTTTCCATTCTTTTTTTTATCGCGGGTTTTTGAGAACGGTTTTATGCAAGTTTTTGACTAGAGTTCTCATATCTAGCTTTGAGATTCAACTGTTCATTTGCCCAGTTTTAATGAAATCACTCGGTTTTTACCGTTTGTGCTGTTTCTGCTGTTCTGTTTTTTTTTCACTGAATATCCTGCAGAGTGGTTAGCCGGAAGTAAGAAAGAAGCGTTATTGCAATGTCTATCGGGACTGTTGGGACGTCTTCACTCATAGCGAAAACAATAGAAACTTAAACTGCTTTTTCATCTGATATTAAATTTATTTTTAGTTAGTTTCTTTCCAGAGTTTTGTCGGCATGTATTATTTTGTTTTCTATCTATTACGCGGTAAACTTTTTTTGAATCAAATCAGGTGGTTGTGGAGAATTAGTTTGTTAGATTGGAGTCGCATTTTTTAAAGAAAGTTGCACGCATTGATTTTCTCAGTTGACTGATCCTTTTGTTTTTGTTTCAAGTTTACAGCTATAATGAGTATACTGAAGTGATTAGTGGACCAGGACCGGAGTCAAGTTTTAATTCGATGTGATTTTAGAGTCCTCCTGCATTTTTCCGTAGTCGCCCTCCGTGCACACCTCCATTCCCATCCCTAACTTCACTTTCGCGCCTTCCAACCTACCCCACTCAATTGGAGCAACATATGTTCTGCATCGCATCCCTTTTAGGCTCAGCAACTCAAATGTGATAAAGGATTTAAAATCTCTTTTCAAATATCTGCATCAGGGTTTGTTCTTCAGCTTCGTTATTGAAACTCTTTCGCATCATTCAACTTTCAACTTTTTAAATTGGTTTTAATTTCAGGTTTAAGTTAATATCAGGTTTCGGGTCGTATGGCTTTGGTCTCGTATGTTTTAGGCAGCATTCTTTGCTTGATTTATCGCTTGGATGGACTTTTTGGGCTTTCGTTGAGCGAAATGGCTGTTTCGTAATTATGAGAAGCTGAATCAATTGTGATAAAAGTCACACGTAATGTATACAATTATTGGTTTTGTTTTTATCAATTTTTTCCTAGTGTTCTATATTATCTCTTACAACATAATTTAAGGCACCATGTGTTGCCAATTAATCCCGTCCTTGTTAGAACAGGTTAGAAATAAGGCTTGCCTGCTGTTCGAGAGTAGTTCATCCGTAGTTTGTCTCTTACATTTTAGTATGCTTTTTGGCAACTTTGGCATTATTGACTTTCAAGACATTTAACAATTTTGGGTTGTCGTCGGGCATTTTGTCATGACACTGTACTGTTTATGGTTTCTGTTTATGGATCGCGTTTTTGCTATAGGTTTAATATAAATGTATGTTTTGGTTTCCCGTGTCTGATCGGGTCTGAATTGTGTGCCTATTCCTCTGAAAATATTTTCAGATATGCTTACCTTCTGATAATATACTCTCATTCGGATGAGCTGTGTAATTTTGTTTGGATTTGGTACAAATGAGATATTTTAGATGAATTATATGTTAATAGGATACAACACGTTCAAGCATTCATGTGTTGGACAATTTACGCAAACGTTAGGACATAACAACAATTAGTCAGAGTCTTAAATATTTTCGAGTGGGTTGGGGTGTCGTGTGGGTGCTAAATGAATCAGAAGGAACTATTTATTATGTTGTGTTGAAAACCTCTATTCAGACTTCCAAATTTTAAGGGAACATTATTAAATAATTTAACGGGCTTTTAGTTTTTTTGTTTGTTTTCTGTTTGCTCGTTTTTTTGCCTTTTTCGAGATGTATCGGTGGTTATGTTTCCCCATTTCTCGAGACTTTTTGTTAGACACAATTGAATCTTACCAGAAATTCTATTATAAACAATTCCTTTGTAGTCGCAATTTATGAAAAGTTTCAACCAATTTTTTTCATAATTTGATTTTTCCCTGATGAATTGTTTGCTGCGTTTCTTGTTTCGGTTTGAGTGGTATACTGAACTAATGTTTGCATCAGTGAGTGGTTGGCTGAGGCGTAAGCTATATTTCACCTGGAGTCCATTCAGGAGTCTTCTGGTTACGTTTATTAATTGCTCGCGATCAAAATTTTAATAAGCGAGCAAGACTCTGTTCAAATACGGCCTTTCAGAAACCGATTTTGTTAGTTTCAACTTTTTGACTGAACCGGTTCTTTTCACACATGCCAATCACATTTTTTAAACCACTTTAGGCTGTAACTTCGTTTTTTGTTCTTTTGTTTATCGCGGTTTTTTTTACTGAAGTGATTAGTGGACTAGAGCAGGAGTCAAGTTTGATATGATTTTAGAGTCCTCCTGCAGTTTTCCGGAGTTGCCCTCCGTGCACACCTCCCTTCCCACCCCGACCACCATTTTCGCGCCATCCCACCTACCCCACTCACTTCGACCAACATACTTTGCTCAACGCATCCTCTTTATGCTCACTCAGCAACTCAAATGTGATAAAGGACTTAAAATCTTTTTTCAAGTATCTGCGTCAGGGTTTGTTTTTCAGCTTTTTGTTTCTTTTGTCATTATAGCCAGAATAGACACGATTTTCTTTTATTTTTAACTCCATTGATTGAATCTTTTTGATTAGTAATTGTCCACACAGGTAAATGTGAAATCTGTCTATTAGGTTTTGACTGAAGTTCGAAACAACAAATTTCAGTGTTATGTCTCAGGCAGATTGTCACCTGCAAATTAATCAAACTCCGTAAGTTGATCAAACTGAGAGACGTCCGTATTAATGGTTAAAGTTTCAGACCGCATTACGCGGTAAAGACTGATTAATGCCTTTGCTAGTCAATTGCTATCTATAGTCTAGCCGGATGAATACGGTTACCCTTGTACTTTTACGATGGTAATAAATGGTGCTGCCTGTTAATTTTTTCTGCGATCGAATTGGTGTCATTGAGGTAAGAAACCCTTGATGGGACCTCATAAATGTATTAGAATGTTTTGAATGTTGGATTAAACAGTTTGATATCGATTTGAACAATTGCTTTATGAGGATAGGATTGTGGCTTTTGTACCAGCGTGAACGCTTCTCTGATCATGTCTAAAGATTCCCCTTGTTTTCCAATTAAGCTCCGTCTTTGAACTTGAGGGGTGCTTTTTGTCATAGGCGCCCTGGTAGTAATTTGGAAAGAATAGATTTACAAACCCGACTTTATATCTTTATTGTTTTCAGCACCAGGCTAAATTTTGCCATTTTACGATTTTGTTTTTCCTCCTTTACAACAGTTCTTAACCTTGCTATAAAATAAAGCCTGCCCTTTATTTGCACAAAAGCCAGCGATTTAGCCTACGCAATAACATCTATAAATGGTAAAAATAGCTATTTAGTGGGGAAAATTGACAGGAACATTGTCCGAAAATTGAAAACTTTAACTGAAAGTTTCAAAAACTTTCAAACCACTTACGAGAGGTGAAAAAAGCGTCTTTTCAATTAATCTAGCTTTTAATTTTTCGTCCTTTCAATCTTATAATTTTTCCTAAATAATGTCTGTAAGTCGTCATTTTTACTAACCGTTTAGCTGAGGAAGTTATAATGCAATAAATTTGGTAAATTTAGGTTAAAAGGCAACTACAGACAAGTGTCCGTGACCTTCAGTCCCCCCGAAGTTGAGCCAGTTGAAACTCACAGGGAGGAAAAATAGAACGGGTGGTTGATTTCTACGCTTGCGTTCCTCCAAAACTTATCCATGCGAAATTCCACTCGGATGATTTGGCTCTGTTTTCCTATAGCAGGCATACATACATTTCAATTTTTATTTCTTTGGCAACTTTTGTTTTTGAACTTGGATTAGGTTTTGAAAACCGTTTATGCGAGAGCATTTTTGTTTGTGTGTATTATATGGACCTTCAGCTTATAAGTTGGTATGATTTGGTAATATTATGTTAAGGCAAGAATTTTCGACCAATCAGAGACGGCCAAATATGGTGCAACTCTTTATTTTCATTTAACATAAAGTACAATGTAATAATAATAAATAGTCCGTGGTTTTTACCACTTGTTACTTAGGCAAATGGAAATTTTTTGATTTCTATGGTTATTTTTAATCCATCCCAATAACCTTTGCTCAAAATTTGACTTCAATAGTTCCATATTATATCGATGGGGTAAAATTACCCGGAAAAGTTACCACTAAACTTATTTTAATTGGCTATGTTTGAACTTTTAAATTTACAGACATTTTCTGTTAAAATTAGTTTGGAAAATGTTGTTTCATTTTATCGAATAGAAGTCCAGTTATAACATTTGGCAATTTTATACGGCTGTTTGGCACTTACTTTCAGTTATTTTGTCTATACATTTATTTCCATCCAACAGCGAAGAACAGCATAAATTACTAAGTGTTCCTTCTGTTTGTGTACTTAGTTGGTTTCGTCGCCGATGTTAAATTTATTTTTCATTTGGAATGATTAGAGGAACGTTGTTTTTCTCACTGTGCAATTAGATTACGCGTCTGAATTATTTAACAAAAACATACCAATAAAAAAGCTTTATTTGTTAATGACTTCTTTAAAGAGCATCTATTCAACAGTACTTAAAGCCACACCCTAAAATGCTGAGGTAAATTTTTGCACTTACGAACATTCAAGATGAATTCGATAACAAAACAGTGATTTCATGTTCGAGTCAATTTATCATTTGCTCATTATCCTGCTGTTGAAGTAAACCCTGCTAAATTTTGTTAATACTCTCAATCCAAATTATTTGTTTTTTCCCATTTTTTGGAAGCGTTGTAGGGCAAACGTCGATTTCCTGTTTTTCAATTTATTTTCTTTATTTCCAACAATGGCGGGCTAATTTATCGAACTTCTTTCTTTAATTTTGCGGTGATCGTAATTTATTGATTTTGTATTTTTACGCATCTGAGTACATCAGTTTTAAGTTAATTTTTAGTAAGTGCTGGCAATCTTAGTAAATTCCTATAATGTTTTGTTATATATTTAGTTATAGCAATCGGTTATTACTGTACTTGGGTTGTTGTGTGGTGGTGGTGAGTGTGGTCGAGGGGTTCAGTTTCGACTCTGACGATGGCAGAGATGGGGCATGGCTCACTCGTGCCTTCAACCAGGACTTGGCCCTCCCGGAGTTATACAACAAACATCTCAGACCACAGCACAAAGGTCAGAAAGAGCAGTTACATTTGAGTAGTTACAGTTCCGAAGTCCGGTTGCCACAACTATCTCGAAACCTTACTTCTTGCAGGTTTTTCGAACAAAAAGTGAATTCGCTGTATTAAATTTTAAGGATTCTAAGATTTTTGCCAAAAACTGCGTAGTAGGTTGTGCTTTTATTTATGAGTTTTGCAAAATGAGAGGCACTTTTAGGGCAAGAAATTTCTCTGCTAGCCTGGGGCTATTTTCTTTTTTGATTTGGGAAAATTTCGTATTCATATATTTTGTGAAAAATTTTTGCATTAGTTTCTGTATTTTATAATAAATTATATCAATATTTAAATCTTACGTCATTGAAAGGTTTTTAAATTTTTAAAAATATCTGCAGTAAGTTTTCTAAGACTCAATCGGGAATCTATTTATGATATGTATCATCAAATATATATCATCATTGTAGACGTCTTATTTAATGGTAATACAATGGCTGTTTTTTTTCAATTCTTGTCCTCTATGTAGACAATTTTTCCCGTTCGAAGAGAAAAAAGTTTGTACTTTTGCTATCCTTTTTAGCAGCATACTCTCTGAATCATAGTAAGTTTGATATCTGAACAAAGTAAAAATGTATTCGCCAAAGTAGTTGATTAATTGGTGACTGATGGCTCAGCTCTTTTTGGCCGTTTAATCGTTCTCTGATGGTGTAACTAGGAACTGTATAATATGTTTGGCTATTGGTGGATCTCATGATTTTTTTTCCAATACCATAGTTAATTCTGGAAACAGAATTGCAGAAGGACAGTAAATTTTTGGGGAAGTTGCAGTAATATTGAAATATTGCTACAGATAAAGTCATTGTATTGAGTCAGTGGCATACTTTTTAAAAGTACGTAAATGTTTTAAATTGACTGTTTAAAATTATCTTCGGCTGAGTAATAGAATAAAGGTGGTTTGTCAACAATTAATTTCCTTAAAATTGTCTGCTGTATAACCCAAGTTCATATGACAAAAGTTTTTTTGCCAAAACTTATTTTTAATTTATTTTTGCCATGCCTAATTGTTTGAACATTAGGGCAGATATTAGCTCAGCCGTCAAAAAATTGATATGTTGTTATCAAATTTTGTGAACCTGGCTGAGTCATCAAAATTACGGTTGTGAATCCTTCTGCAGATTTCTCTAATTTGAGTTTTTAAATATTAATTCCATGGCTACAAAAAGTGGTTTCCTGTTTTTTAGCGCCCAATTGTTTAACCCCTATCATTTCACCCCTCTATCATGCCACCCGAAGTTTGATCCTTTATATAATTGGTAATGTTAACATTGGTACTATAATCATTTTTCCATGCGTCGTGAGCCATGATCATGACTCAGCAGCCCATGGGACTTGATATGAAAATATCACCACCGAACATGAGATGAAAATTTTTGATTAATTATGAGAAAACATCGTTTTAATACCCACTGCTAATTTGCGGGGTGAAATGATAAAGGGGTGAAAGAATATGGTGTCAAGTTATGAATCGTGGTGAAAGGAAGTAGAACCAAAATAAATTGCTGGCCGCTCAATTTCAAATATATATATTTTTGATTAATGAACTTTTTTGGTTTGATTAGCTTGTTTTGAGCGAAGTAGTTTTATATGTATTATTTTTGCTGGTTTTGTGATCATTGAAAGATCAGATTTTATTATTCCATTAAACGATTTCGTTTTTTAGACAAAGTTCTGTAAATAGTTTGAATCAGTGCTTGAAAGGTTTTTGAAGTAGATTTCAACTTCATTTCGACTATTTTTTTGCAAAGTATAGTAGTTTACTTTCACCTGCTGTTCTTTTGTTCTTTTTGGTATCTGGCAGTTGTGCAATTTCTTGACGTATTGGCCCTTGACTTCTTGATTTAATTGGTTCCTGGATTTTGTTTTCTAAAATTCTGTTAAAAGCTGTTCCGTATTCGGTTTCATTTTTGTAATTCAAGTCACTTGAATGTTTTTTTTTATTTTCTGATGACTTCATTTGATAATGTTTTCTAATTTTGTAAAGTTAAAGCACAATTTTTTGCTGAAGCCGGCTGCAATTGAAACCACTTCTTATCTTTCGTGAACAGTTTGTCAGCCGCTACTTGGTTATGTCTGCGATTTTTGCTATTTGACTTGGGATTATGGGGTGGTGATACCCATGTTTTCCCTGAATTTCAGTTTAAAGAATTCTTACGCTTAGAGGTGTGGAAATAAAACCAGCTTATGAGTCAATTGGTGTTAAATTAAAAGTAGGTTGAAATTATCGTAATACAAAATTAGACAAGTATCGATAGATGCAAATTGATTGCTTAGGTAAATTTTTTTCTTTATTTCGAACGCGTCGATAACTTTTTTAAGTAGCACTGTATGGCTTTCAATTAGACGATTTTTTAATTATACGGATAATAACCTATACAAAATTGTTAGACAAGATGTTGTAACTACAGTGGACAATTTGACATGCTTTATTTAGGAGGGAAATCAGGTAGTAGAACTTGCTCTCATCTACATCTAACATACCTGGTCCAGAAGAAAATTTTTGGCCTCAATGAGGATTAAACGCATTTAGTCTTCACCGAGATCACATTGACATTGTAGCACACGGATATCACTTTTTTCATCATGCATTATTCAGGCAGTTTATTATCTATTTCCTTCATTGAGTCCAAATTAGTGATAAAAGACTTTCTCTAATAGTAATGTGAGTATTCATTTGAAGTATATTTTTTGTCATATATTGTCTTATCTGTTTAAAAAAACGTATATGTGAGATGTTCCTTGTTTTTAGGACCTCCAGACCTCGTCCAAGTGGGTCTAAAAATCTACAGCATCGGACCCATCTCAGAATCAGACATGGTTAGTCATATTATATTCCTTTGGTATATTCTCTGATCCTTTTCTCTTCAGTAAATTTTCGCGAGTCGATGTTTTACGCAAGAAGTTGTGAATAGAGTGTCGTGAGTGGGGAAAGTATTGATGAATTTATCTGACAGAATTTTTTTGATGCTTGGCCTAATTCAGACTTTCTATTTCGAGCGCTGTTGAGCTATGAAAATCCACAGAATTGGGCTAATTGAGTGCTATTTCCCACTAATTTTACATTTGGGCCAACATTTCTAAAAACAAAAACAATATGCTCATAACATTTCTCTAACCCGTAAAATGGGGATTTCAATGATTTCTGTAATATTAAAAAATTTTGCTACAGTTGTCCGATCTTCACAAATTTTTCAACTTTGTCTGTGGGAAATTTGTCAGCGCGACAATGTATGTTGTTTTGAAGCATTTTTCATTTGACTTCTACCTAAAATTAATACGTTATACTCAACTGTTGTTTCCTGCATGTGTTTTGGAAAATGCAGTATCAAAGAGTGGCTGGTATGAAAAGGTCGAATGTTTTCGCCTTAATGGCCAAAAATAAGGCGAATTCGGCAGCAACACTCATAGAGTTGTTTTTCATAGAGTTTGTTTTTTGAACAAAAATTTAGTTATAAGATAACGAGGTCGAAAATTTGATAACGGTTCTATATCTATAAATGTTTGTATCATATCACCGGGTAGATTTTTGTTAAAAGACAGCCAAAATTTAATTGCTCTCAAAGGAATTATTGGACACGTGTGTGTCTTTTTATGCAAATTTTTTGCTTGACCGTTTTTACGTTTCTTCGAGAATACTTTTTGATTTCTCAATTGACTTTCACATGCACTTTTTGTTTTTTAAATAATTTCAATTGCTCTCACTCCGAAAAAAAGTTTGTTTTTCAAACAAAACCGATTATTAGAGACGACAAGGCGCTGATAGCCGAGTGGTTAATGACTTTGTCAATGTTACGGAAGCGGACATATGAGGGTCGGGTTCGAATTCGACTTTCATGTGCTGTTTTTGCACCCATAAAGAGAAATTTATCTAGGCTACAGTCCTCGAATTAAATTGCCCCGCCTGTCATTCGAGAGCAATTTTTCCGAAGTTGGTCTGTTTATGTTTGGAATGTGTCTTCCTTATTTTGGCAATGTGAAATGAGATCTCCGACCCAACCAGTTGTTTCTAGATTAAACTTTATAACGGAAAAATAGATTTCCTTACTGAATGATCCCTCAGTAGTACATGCTAATGCTATGTTGGAACAAACTGAAAAAATACTGGCACAGATGTTTTCAGAAAACGAATCTTTGAAATCTTGCAATTTGTACTTGTTATGAACTCAAATATTTCCAATCACTAGAGAACAAACAGCGATAAGAAAATTTGGAAGCAGGCGCATGTCATGATGTTGCTGAGTTGAAATTTTTTGTTGTTAAAACTAGCACGTGTCATGATGTTTTAAACTGAGCGTTCTTGAAACTTTGGATTTTTAAATTTTCATGTTGGTAAACCAGAGGCAGGTGACATGATCAAATATTTGTTCCATCGCAATTTATAAAAGCTATCGGTGAAATAGCTGTTTTGCGTGACAAGAGCACAAAGAAAATCTGAAACGGTGTCGAAACTCTTCTTCAGGATTATACTACTTTGCCCCCACTGTTGCAATTTGATGAATAGCGGATAATGACAGTAATCAGCTGCGGTGTGGCGTAAGTCATGCAACATTTTCAATTTGTATCAATTATTTGGGTCTTGTTAGTCTTTGTTATGCGGTTTTGATCGTTTTTTGTCTGACCAATTTTATGTTAGAAGGTTGAGAGAGAACAACCTAATGTAAAATTTACATAAGATATGCGTGATATAGCTTGATAACAAGCTCTATTTGCTCAGCGTATACTTAGCTTGCGAGATGAAGCGTTGAGGATCAAGAAAGAAAATGAGGTTAATCATAAGAGATGCCCAAGTTCTCGATCTGAAGACAGTTAGTGTAATGGTTAGCACAATAGGCTTGCAAGTATGAGAAGCTGGTTCGAATCCAGTATTGGTACAAATTCACAGTAGTTGAGCCCGCTTAGATCCCCAACATTTTTTAAAATTTCGTTTTCAAATCTGAGTTCTTGTTTTTTTGTAAATAGTAAATAGTTGAACTCAATGGGCGGCAGTTTACTCAAAAAAAGTCAAATCAAAAATACACCGAAGTTGGTTTCATTTTCCACTTTAAATGTTAGTATTGGTCTATAATAAGCTGTAAGATAATCAATATAATCGTCTTAGCGTTTTCATGCCCTGGTGTGAAGCAGTTTTCATGGACCCACTACTGGCTGGTTCTTTGAGAGTAATTGGCCCGGGGTTAGTCGTTCATGATATTATACCGAGCATTTCCCAACGCAGAGATCAAAATTATTTCACCCTTGTTACCGTTCGAGGAGAGTTCTTTATCAGTAAAACTTGACCAGAACGTGCTAGGAGGCTCTCATTTTAAAATTATAGTTTATGCAGCTAAATTTTGCAGTACTGAACGAATCAGCGTTCCGAAAATTTTATTCACCGTTAAATTGAGTTAAAATATATTTAATAGGTATCAGCAAAAAAATTTTGCATGCAAAATACCAAATGAGATATCTATTAGGAAAATTATCGGAATATATGGTGCTGACTAAGCGCCATTTTTGAATACAATCGTACGCAAATTATATTTTGTTCAAAAGTATCATCAATCATTATACGTTTTTTTGATGTTCAAATCTACCGTGTGTTTTCGGTTACTCGTTCTTGTGAAGCACGATTTTGTCCTCTGCGAACCCTATTGTTGGCCACTGTATACTATTTTGAATAATTTATGCGCTTTTATAGCTTTGAAGACACGGTGAACAGGGGGATAAAAATTTGAACAAGCTCTCAAGTGTTTGTATCCGGACACACATTACTCTATGTTGTGCTGGTATGAGACGGACATGCGAGTGGTTTCAAACATATCATGTTTTAAGAGTAAGATGAGATCTTTTAAAAGGGAATCTCTATTTTTAGGAGGAAAAACAGAGCAAATGATGTTTTAAAAGTATGATTTCAAATTAACAGAGAATGAATTTAAATTTATGTGTATGGTTTATTGAAAAAAAAATTAAATTAGTTCCTTACTTCGTTAAAATACGTCAAATTATTTGGTTATATATATTGAATTTATTTGTTTCGAAATAAAAATGAATATTTATTTAAGTAATGGTCTGACAGGTTGCTTTTCGCCGAGTGCAGTCTAAATCTGCGCTTTTGAATGTCACAGAATTTTGCAGTGCATTGTTTAGCTGAATTCCTGTATCCGAATATCGGTGCAAGTTTTATCAACGTTGCCGAGTTTTCATGTAAAGAGTATGATTTTTCTAGCAACTGGTTCAACTCAGAACGTTTTTTATATTTAGTCTGCATTTGAATCCAATTAAATTTTTGGGCGATTTTCAAGCAGTGATCAGAAAAACACAGTTTTTTATGTCAAACTTTAGAAAAAGTTCCAAATTTTTTAGATGTTAAAAAAGCTAAAGGCTGTTAATGTTTAAAAAGGTAAAGGTTTTTAAGGTGTTAAAAAAGGTATAAGATGTTAAAAAAAGCTAAAAGCGCAATAAAATCTAAAGGCGAAATAACGCGTTAAATAGAGAACCGATTTGAAATCAAAATGTTATTTAATTTGTTCTTTCGGGCGTTGTTAAAAAACTTCAGTTGTACGTAGTTTTTGATACCATAATGTATCTCAAGCGCCCACAGGTGCATTTAGTTCAATGGTATGGCTGCTTTGCGCAAATTTGGCTACTATATTTATGTATTGATCAACGCGAACAATGTTGTTTTTCTTTTACAGCTTTCTATTTGCTTCAAATTTGTATTCCAGCTCATGGTCGGGTACAATATTGAAAATGTCTGCATCAGTAAGCCAACCTTTATAATCCGAAAGCCTCTCTGTTTTTATTTTTCAGAAATGTTGAAGGCGGGACAGAAGAAATGTTGAGTGCAACAAACATTTTAGAGTCGCCAGACGAAATATGTTTATAGCATTTTTGCCATCAACATTCGTTTAGATTTAGTTCCTTCTAATGCTGTGCATTGCTCGATCAAAAAACAAATTGAGAGCACAATTATGAAACAACAGTAAAACTTGAGTGGCAGAGTTGGCCTGTTTTGGAAGTTTTCGTCTCGCCTTACACAGGTATTGTAAACGGTGAACTTCGATGTTTTAAAGGAGCGAGACAAAAAAAATGTCTCTAAAAAATTTGTCTCTAAAATTTGTCTCAAAAAAACTTCTAATTTGGGGGTTAAAATTATTATTTCTTTCCCGCATGCTTCTATTGCTTGTTTATTCCGACCCGCAATAGCATTTTCCGTATTTTTGCTCAACTTTTCGTAAAGAAATTATGGAAAGAATGAAAGTGTTATTAGTTTTACCGTTAAAGCCAGAGGAGGGTTGCTGAACTGTTTGCTCCAACTTTTTTAAATAAAATTTGGCTAAGTTGTTAAAATCTTCTTGATAAACGTTTTTGCCAAATTAATAATCACGTTAACATTTGGAATCTTTTCGTGTTCTTAAAGACCGAGCAGCAATAGCAAGGCAGATTTTAGTCTAATAGTGGATTTTTACAATTCAAAACGTATTCGGATTGTTTTGGGGCGATGAGACTAAATGAACGTATATTATTATTTCAGTGAAAAGTTTTTTTTTAATTTTGAGCTTTACCTTTATTCGTTGTCATATTGATGTCTTTTGAATTAGCCTCGTTGCCTTATAGTGACAGATCCAATATGCTTCGATAGGGGTTTGTGAGTTAATCTATTTAGTTTTTTTTCGCTGGAAGCTTATGGTTGATTTGACTTTAAAAAGTATTTGTTTGAAAAAACAGTGGAACTTTGAGCATTGCCAAATTTTTATCTTATTTCTGTCAACTTTTAGCTTAGTCTCAGGGAAGAGTGGTCGTCGCCTTTATCTAGTGAATTAATATTTGTCTCGGGGTTTCATAATTTGAGAACTGATTTTTTTGTTGATACTACTAAGTT
The DNA here is from genome assembly GCF_964194025.1 of Convolutriloba macropyga. NCBI lineage: Eukaryota > Metazoa > Xenacoelomorpha > Acoela > Convolutidae > Convolutriloba > Convolutriloba macropyga. The sequence goes on along the minus strand of NC_134468.1, from coordinate 44,485,783 downwards.
TTCAAAAAATTTATTTAGGTTTTTGGTTATTTGCCCATCATTGAGGTTATTTTTGTTGTCTTATCTTTATAATGATGAGCCATATATCTTTATTTTGTGGCTTAGAAAAAGACACTATTTAACATATCTAACTTTTAGCGTTTAGACTATGGTTTTAACTCCGACACCATTTTCTCGCAAAATTCAATTAAATTTTCGTTTTTTGCCGGTATTTGTTTTGTTTGTAGTTTTATGACATATTCTGTATAATGACAAGCCGGTGTCAATGACCTTGTTTAATGTTTTTAGTTGATAGCTAATGATTTTCATGACTTTCATATACAAAAAATTTAAACGTAATTTTTGCGAATTTTGTTCATTTTTAGTAATTGTAACCTCGACTTATAGAGGAATCGTCCCATATCCTTTTAAGTAAAGTACTGGGTATTTTGTGTAATTTGGGTTTTTTTAAATGCGATTCTGACTTTTTTCAGTGTTTTTAACTTTCGAATTTTGGTAGTAAATAATGTTTGTGGTTGTTATTTGATTTCGTTGTTGTCTTGTTTCTTCGTCTCGTTAATGGCAGTTCTTATGAGCACTCTACTTCAGGATTATATAATTTGTTTAGTGGTTTGAGTTTAAAGCTATTAATTGAATATGTATTTTTCGTACACCTATTTTTTATACATTGTATGAACAAAATTTGAATTTTTGAAAGCTTTCCATCCCTTCCTCGTATGGTGACTAATTAAATCAGAAATATGAGTGAGCGTGTTCGTAACATTATTTGCAAACGAGCATTAGCGAGCCTCTATGTTATCAATACCTTTAAAGAGCTATTCTTATTTTTTTTTGCTTTTTCTTTTTACGCAAGCACCCTTGTTTGTTGCTTGAACCTGTTCCTTTCATCTTATTAAGAAGGCGTAACTTAAATTTTCTAAATACTTAAGTTGCAGATTTTTACTGATTTTTGGTTTTTGATGTTTGCCTTAATTTCGTCTCAATTCTCAACAGTTACTCAGCAGTCACAATTCTAACAGTCTCAATTTTCAACATTTACAACAGAGAGCAGAAACTTTAAGATGTTAATTTAGCACTTGTTGTGAAGTGCTTTGTTCGAAGAAGTGATTCTAATAAATTACAACAGAATATTGAGCAAATACTGGGAGACAAATTCCACGTCACTAAATGATATATCAAAGTTCAATTAATTATAGTTCGAGAGTTCAAATCGACATGTCACTCAACCTTCCTTTTAGGGGGAGACTAAATTCTTGAAATTAACCGAAGAGAGGTTTATTTAGATATATTTAGACAGAAGAATGGTCAAAAGATGGAGTGTTTTCCGTTTGTTCAAAACATTTGAGACTTTTTGAGCTCGGAATTTTGTGAACAAAATTTTTATGAAGGACACCACGATTGAGTTAGCAGGATCTATGTAATTTAATTGGATCTAGTTCTCTGAAAAACGAGCCTTAAAACTGCTTGCCTTATTAATAAATTATTGCCATCACAAAAGTTTAGAATAATTAAATAAAACTTTCTTGCCCTGGTTATATCTGTTAAGTAAGTTAGCAGTAACAGGTACTAGTTATAAAACTAAACATCTTAAGAGCAGAATTGAATTCGTTTTCGCGAATTTGGCAAAAAAAATATGCGGTTATATTTAGTAGAACCGTTATATTTTCTGTCTCGATTAAGAATTCTGATATCATGGAATTTTGGTACGGGAATCAATGTGACATCAAGAGATGTGTTTATGATTTACTGTATTTTGGATTCTGGACAAATCGAAATTGTAAAAACGACTATTTTTATTGCGAAATTGTCAAATTTTGTCTAGCCTTTTGTTTTAATAATTCTAAGGTTTTTCATTTTCATTGGAACATTTAATTAAGATGCAGTTCAGACAAAAGCATGATGAAAAGGCAGCGACGCAGCTATGCTCGGAAGTGAGAACACAAAATTTGTCTGGGAAAGACTCAAATATTTATTGTGCCTTTTTACGGTAAAAAAGTTTTTGGATATTTTTTTCAATACTACATATTACTGAGAATATTGCGAATGAATTATTTTTGCGGTATTTGCCTCCCCCCTTGAGAGTCAGATTTGCTATGAAGTCAGTCCCACCAAAATTGATGCCCATTATTGGAAGTATTCCAAATTTTCCTTGATTTTGGCCCCAAAAAGTTTCACTGGATCGTTCAGTTAGCACAGGACAACGAAGATGCCTAAAGTTGAAATTTAGTAAATAACTGAAGTGACGTTTGACACAGCTTCCGAAATGTTGTAATGAGCAGTATCTCGTATGTTCCGTTTTCTTGTTTAACAGGAACAATCTGTATTTCACTAATAAGTTTCAGAAAATCAGTTTAATTTTATCAAAGCAATTCTCCAGCTGAGAACTCGTTTGGTTGTGTATTTGAAGTGTAGTTTACGCCCAGCCAGACATTCTTAAAAATCGGTATAAAGACGTCACTTATTTTTGACAAAGAATGAAAATTTTTCATCCCCGCTCTGTCTAATATCTGTTCATGTCTGCTTATTTATCAAAGACAATTGGAAGCCGACGTCAAATTTTAATCAAATTCGGTATTTGGACTTGTTTACACCAAAATACAATTTCGTATTTTAATTTATTAACAAGCACTGGCCTCAGAGGTCAGTCAAAAAATCGTGCGTTATATATTCTATTTGATGGTACTAACACGTGAACTAGTTTTTGTTTTCTTTTCCCGTTCCCTCCCTGCTCCCCTTTGCGTTTTTCACATCAATTTTGATAAGTTTATTGATTGGAAAAGTGTCACAAGTTTGTTCACAAGTGTCAATCACGCTCTCTACCCGTCCCAATTCTAATCGTAGCAGAAGAGAAACTTTTGAATATATAATTAGTTTCATCATCGCCTTTCCTCAATTTTTCCATTATCACCTACACAGACTTTATTTGGATTGTACTATACGTTTGCCATTTTCCAATGTGTGCTATAACAAACTGAAAGAAAATGTAAAAAGATATATTTTTCAGACAATTGATTGCGACTTTTTTTAGGTCACGTAAACAAAAGACGCATCGCGTTCAGAGCTCAAGGCAACAGACCAAGCATATAAACACATAATTCTATCTTGATACTCCACAAAATGAAAACTTGAAATGAAAACGAAGACAAATATTGTCCTTGTTTTTCTTCACTTTCAAGGCATACTTTTTTGAATTCAGATTTCTCAGAATTCAAATTTAGATTTCTCTGCGACCGTTTGGCAATTTGGTCGTTGTTGAAAAATGAAGACAATCTATAAACGGGTCATGTTTTCATAAATTTGTCGAAAACTATCAGATAGAACTATTAATTGGTATCATAAAAACAGATCTTATCAAGATAATGGAGCCCGTAACCTTGTGATATCTCCCCAAAATTGTTACCAGAGAGCAATTATGTTGTGATTGATATCTCAGTTGAACTATTTCTGCAAATTCAAGGTGAAAAGTATGTTTCCACAATGCAGTTGCTCGCTTTGATTGCTGGGCGTTTTGTGTCATTACTCGCTTTAGACTGAGGAGACCTGGTGTAGGCCTTAGTGATTTTTGTTCCGACTGCACTTGTGGGGGGGGGAGGAGGAACTATATACTCAAATGGGTTTTTTTTGTTCAGACAATTTTGGCCGATCGATATATTCATCGTAGAGAAATGTGAGTGGTATCATTAAAAAGCTGGTTCAGCATAGAATTCAAAATTAAAAAGATTGTTTTGATTTTCGTTTTTTTTCGAGGAGTTATTGAGGATTGAAATTTTGTGTGAACACGGGATATTTGTTCAATGTTAGTGTAATTTTTCTTCAAATTAAAATATTTTCTATAAAAATAGTATTTCAAAATTAAAGTTCGCGCCAACAAATTGAACCAATTTTGTTTTCCTAATAGACTAAAGGCGATAAAAAGACTAGTTCTGGTCTCATAGGGAAGTTCACTATAAAAAAAATTCGAGTACTATTTGAGAGGTCTTTTTTTTATAAAACTTTTCTTTTTTATTGCTTTTTTTAAGTCAATTAGAGACAAGTCACATTTCATATCGAGGTTCCATTAATGACAAACCTCCTTTGCAGTCAAAGGAAGTCCACTGAACAAGAAAAAACGTTTTCAAGGAATTGCTCATGTTTTTTTACTTCGATTCTGAGTGTTCTTAATTTTAAATGAAATTTTGAATTTCTTTTGCAGGTTTTACTGATTTTTTGGAGTCCTATGGCATGGATTCATTGACTAACAGTTCAATATGTTCCGTAATGAGCATTAAGTGTACATATCTAGTGCTTTGAGTGGACAGCTAATGGCTGTTAAGACTTTAAAAATAATTTTCGAATTTTTTTTGAACATTAACGAGTCAAAACTTTTTTCGTGACCTGTTTGTCAGTTTCAGTGATGACAGGACCAATTCTTTCCTACTGCGACCAAATTTAATCTGGTTAGCGGTTTTATCTTGTAATTTTTGGTTATCTGACGTCATTGACAAAAGAATTCAAAAAGTTTTAAAATTTTTGGATATTTTCGTATTATTGGTTACTTTTGAAATCTTATCACATTATCCAAACATTTTTCTAATCCTATTGGCTTAGAGAGGACGTTTAGTAGATCACATACAAAGTTTTCAGAGAAAAGCTAATGGTTTGATTGGCTTCGACACTTTCTTCTCGCACTTTTCTTTTGATTTTTTGGGTTTTGCCTTTTTTTGTTGTTGTTTTCGTAGTCATAAGACTTATTGTGATGTCTTATTGATTACCTATGCAAGGACAAACATCAATGTACTCCCGTTTGGTCTCCTCTGAAAGCTATTGAATTTAATGGCTGTTAAGACTTTAAAGATAATTTTTCAAAATTTTTTGAATATCAACAAATCTTAAAGTTATTTTCGTGAACTGCTAGTCAGTGTCACTATTGACAGACCCGCTTGCTTTCTACTCCAGCTAATATTAATCTGGTTAGCAGTTTTCTCTTCTAACTGTTGGTTATATGACTTCAACGACACAAGATTTCAATTTTTTTTGAAATTTTTTGGATATTTCCATATTATTGGTTAATTTTGACCTCTTATCTTATTTTGCAAACATAATACACATTATCCAAATATTGTTCTATTCCTATTGGCTAAGACAGGACGTTCAGTGGATCACATATAAAGTTTTCAGAGAAAAGCTAATGGTTTTATATCTTTCGACACTTTCTTCTCGCACTTTTCTACGGAATTTTGGTTTTTGCCTGTTTTTGTTGTTGTTTTCACAGTCATAAGACTTATTGTGATGTCTTATTGATTATCTATGCATGAGAAACATCCTTTTTCTCCCATGGGGTTATATGTGGGCGTAGTTATTGAGCTCAGTTGAAAGCTTTTGAGTTTAATGGCTGTTAAGACTTTAAAAATAATTTTTCGAAATTTTTTTTGAACATTAACCAATCCTAAACTTTTTTTCGTGAGCTGTTAGCCAATCTCAGTTGATTAATTTTTGTTGTTTTTTTTGAGTTTCGCTTCACTGTTCGTTCTTTTTGTCGGCTTGTTACCTAGTCTCATTAAGAAAACTTTCCATCTGCTGTATAGTTAGGAAAAAGTAAATTTGTGTAGTTGAGGTTTTATCTGACTGCATTTTGACGTTGTTACTAGGTGCTTTTAAATTTAGATTCAGTTTTTGCCATGAAATTTTTGTTTTTGTTAATTTTGTTGTTTTTTTTGTATCGTAGTCTCTTCAATGTCAGACCTCGTTGGCGCTGTTGTAATGACGCATGGCCTCATTAATTATGTAATTCAATAATTATGTAATTCAATTAGCAGATAGGCTGTGTAACGATTGTTTTAAACTGAAACATCTATTTTTTATCTCTTCATTTGGTTGACAATTAAGTCAAAAATGTAGATGAGCTCCGGTCGCAACATCATTTGCGAACGCACATTAACGAGCCTCCTTGTTCTACCTTATTACCATAACCTTTCAGGTATTGTTCAATGCATAAATTGTGCTCTTCTTTTATGGGCAATACTGTTAAATTGCTGAGTGCTTTGTTGTGCTCTGACAAGAGCTATTTCATCTCTGTTGTGATTTTTATAGCCATAGCATCAGCATAGAGAGTTATTTCTAAGTTTTTCAGTACAAACTGGTGAAAAATACCTATAAAGATTGAATCGTAGTGGCCCTTTTATATTTTTAGTTTTCAATCAAGTTCTTCGTGTTCATATTGTGCAAGAATTTTATCGTTTATGTTTTGTGTGTACGCAGGTTTCTTTTAGTAAATTAGAATTGTGAGATGCATTTTTATGAGTTTTGGTGTCCGTGGAAATCTTTCCTTCAATTGCTTTATTTTGAATTATTTCTGTGTTTTTGTATTCATTGTTTTAAAATGACTTTGCGGGTTTTTGTTCAATTTTGGAGTAGTCGGTTGATAATACAGTTGGCACGGCCGTTTCCCCATTTTAAGCATTCACAACGAAGTGCAATAAATCTGTGATTGAACACTTGAGTTTGTTTTTGTCCTCAGAATTTTTTAAAAATGTATGTACCTTTATGAAGCCTCTAAGACCCAGTATTTTTTTGTGGTAGATCAATGAAAAACTCTTTAAGAAATAAAATGCTCTTTATATTTTTATCCCCATCTCACGCTACCATTTCTGCTTTTTTGAATTTTTTGCCTTAATCACGCTACTCTGTTTTGATTTTTTTTTGAGAAAGCGGTAACTAGTAGCCTAACATTGTAATATTCAAATTCCAATCATAAATAAAATATTTGCTTATTTCAAAAGAGTCTTTTGAGTTCAGCCAACAGTGTATTAGCGGCAATGAAACGCACTGGACCCGTGACGCTGACATATTGAACGGACATGACAGACTACAACAAATAGACGGATATAAGAGCGATAAAGATGTTTAATAAAACAAATTCAATTTTTTGCTTTCGTTGAAGCGCGATATGCGCAAATAGCAGCCTATAATGAATGATGACATTCCTTTTGTTTAATTCTGTGAATAACTCTCCGAAATTAAATTTTGACTGTCAGCAAGATGTAAACACAAATTGGGTCACATGATATCAATTTCTGACAAGTTTACCAAAATTATTTTTCCTTGATTTAAATTTAGAAATTTAGAAATCAGATTTGCTTACTGACGATAGACTTAATGTTATCAATAGTTAATGATTGATTACATTTTAATAGCATTATCACGAGTAATTATGAACGGATTGAAATAATTTTTGTAACGAAATATCTGCGAATAACTAAGAGAAGCCGTTCTCAGATTCAAATTTTTGAGCTATTGGTTCAAATTGTTCCGCAATGGCATGAAAATTTGATTAGGGGTAGAAGGCCAAACTGAGCGCTTATTGAAGCCAATATGTAGAGGAGGGCATAAAAAGGTCGGTGCAAGCGAGTAGTCAATTGAACAATGAGTCAGTTGTTGAAAAATTATTGCAAGTATGTTCACTTTTCGCAGATCTGCGGAACAGTAGATGGGAGTAAAAAGAACATATAAAAATGTTAATCATTTCCCGCTTTTATGCTACTTTGCCCGCTAAATTGTTTACAAATTGGTTTTTCAAATATCTTGAAGCCTAATTTCGTGGTATCAAACTGTATTTGATCAATGGAAAGTAATTTGAAGCGCGTTTCGTTGGACCAAAAAAATTTTTGTCGCTTTACCTATTCAGAATAGAAAGTGTCAATTTTGTGTTTTAGCTTGCTAAATCAACGTTAAATTCACTTTAACGATAAAGTTAACTGCGGAAATATTGCACTATGCCAGCAGTAGCATATTTTACCAACGCCTCAGGTGTTTTCGAAAGAAGATGTTTTTCTAAAAGAGAGTTAAGGAAGAAATTGAGTTCTTTTAATTTTCTTATTCATTAAGTGACTTTTTCATTCCATTTAGCAGCACTGTTAGGTACTGTTCCCACTCTTCAATACAAACAAGTTCTGGAGTTTTGTTCCCGTGTTTTTGTATGTTTTGAATGAAATGCCAATACTTCAGTAGGTTTTGACTACTGAACTGAAGTAGTCAGAAACCTACTGAAAATTGATTTTTTCCAATTTCTCCATAAATCTGTAAATTGGCTGATCATAACTAAGATAAACACGGGTAGAATTTATCGAGCTATATGAGTTGGAACTAAATTGCAATTTATGATAGAAAAGCTTATTCTCTTTCTGATGTTCAAACTTTCGGAATCGTTCCTCCGTGTGAGTATCAGGTTTCTTTCAGTAAATTATAAATGTGAGATGCATTTTTATGAGTTTTGGTGTCCGTGGAAATCTTTTCAATTGCTTTATTTTGAAATTTTTCTGTGTTTTGTATTCATTGTTTTAAAATGACTTCCCGGGTTTTAGTTTAATTATGGAGTAGCCGGTTGATGATACAGTTGGCATGGCCTTTTCTCCATTTTAAGCATTCAAAACGAAGTGCAATAAATCTGTGATTGAATACTTGAGTTTGTTTTTGTCCTCAGAGAACTTTTTTTAATTGTATGTACCTTTATGAAGCCTCTAAGACCCAGTATTTTTTTGTGGTAGATCTATGGAAAACTCTTTGAAAAATAAAATGCTTTTTATATTTTTATCCCCATCTCAAGCCACCATTTCTGCTTTTTAAAAATTTTTGTCTTATGCACGCTACTCTGTTTTGATTTTTTTTTTTTTGAAAAAGCGGTAACTAGTATCCTAACATTGTAATATTCAAATTCCAATCATAAATAAATTATTTGCTTATTTCAAAAGAGTCTTTTGAGTTCAGCGAACAGTAGTGTATTAGCGGCAATGAAACGCATTGGACCCGTGACGCTGACAGATTGAACGGACATGACAGACTACAACAAATAGACGGATGTAAAAGCGATAAAGATGTTTAATCAAACAAATTCAACTTCCTGCTTTCGTTGAAGCGCGATATGTGCAAACAGCAGCTTATAATGATGACATTCCGTTTGTTGTATTCTGTGAACAACTCTCCAAAATTAAATTTTGACTGTCAGCAAGATATAAACACAGATGGGGTCATATGAGATCAATATCTGACATGTTTGCCAAAATTGTATTTCTTTGATTTAAATTTAGAAATCAGATTTGCTTACTGACGATGGACTTAATGTTATCAATTGTTAATGATTGATTACATTGTAATAACATTATCACGAGTTGTTATGAACGGATTGAAATAATTTTTGTAACGAAATGTCTGCGAAGAACTAAGAGAAGCCGTTCTCAGATTCAAATTTTTGAGCTATTGGTTCAAATTGTTCTGCAATGGCATGAAAATTGGATTAGGGGCAAAAGGCCAAACTGAGCGCTTATTGAAGCCAATATGTAGAGGAGGGCATAAAAAAGGTCGGTGCAAGCGAGAAGTCAATTGAACAAAGAGTCATTTGTTGAAAAATTATTTCAAGTATGTTAACTTTTTGAAGATCTGCGGAACAATAGATGGGAGTAAAACGATAAAATGTTAATCATTTCCCGCTTTTATGCTACTTTGCCCGCTAAATTGTTTACAAATTGGTTTTTCAAATATCTTGAAGCCTAACTTCGTGGTATCAATCTGTATTTGATCAATGGAAAGTAATTTGAATCGCGTTTCGTTGGACCAAAAAAATTTTGTCGCTTTACCTATTCAGAATAGAAAGTGTCAATTTTTGTGTATTAGCTTGCTAAATCAACGTTGAATTCAATTTAACGATAAAGTTAACTGCGGAAATATTGCACTATGCCAGCAGTAGCATATTTTACCAACGCCTCAGGTGTTTTCGAAAGAAGAAAATGTTTTTCTAAAAGAGAGTTAAGGAAGAAATTGAATTCTTTTAATTTTCTTATTCTTTAAGTGACTTTTTCATTCCATTTAGCAGCACTGTTAGGTACTGTTCCTACTCTTCAATAAAAACTAGTTCTGGAGTTTTGTTCCCGTGTTTTTGTATGTTTTGAATGAAATGCCAATACTTCAGTAGGTTTTGACTACTGAACTGAAGTAGTCAGAAACCTACTGAAAATTGATTTTTTCTAATTTATACATAAGTCTGTAAATTGGCTGATCATAATTAAGAAAAACACGGGTAGAATTTATCGAGCTATATGAGTTGGTACTAAATTGCAATTTATGATAGAAAAGCTTATTCTCTTTCTGATGTTCAAACTTTCGGAATCGTTCCTGCGTTTGAGTATCAGACCTGCTGACAGCTGACAACTGTATCGTATTTTTGTAAACAAATTCTTAGAACCTGAATTTATAAAAGAAAGCCTCTAATATATAAAACTAAAATCTCGAACAATTTCGTTGGATTTTCAAGGTAAAGGTTGTTATTTTTTTCATGCACATATTCAGTATCTTTTTTCTGGTTTATCTAAACGTTTTGCTTCTCAAGAGAAATGACATATTTATATTTTAGCGAGAAGGTACCTGCGTTTTTTTTGTTTAATTGTCAAAATTTTTGCAATTTTTGATTGAGTTCAAAACGACCCTAAGGACAATAAATTGACCAACACTCTCCCTTCTAGATTTTGAAATTTTTTTCTAAGAAATTTGTTACATTATAATTTTCTAATTACGTTTGTTGAACGATGGAATTGATCTTGTGTGGTAAATGTGCAGATGTGTTTTTCGAGAGTTCGGCGAGTAAGCTCTTTCTGAAACGTTTTCCGAAAAGAACAGATGAAAGCTAAAACTGCGAAATCTTCAAACATTAAGAGTGAGAATAACAGTGAGTGATGAGTTTGTATTTTTAACTGAACGCAAGCTTAACTGAACGAAACGCGCTCATTTAAGCTTGCTGTTGTTTGAGGCCATTTTTCTGATGCTGGGCTTGATTTACAGCTGGTGCATTGTATCCTCGGAAAGTTTTACTGCATTTTCATTAATTTATTCCTTATTTATAGTGATGGTGTACATTTCTTGCCTGTTGGCATAATCTGATTAGTTGGTTCACTCTATCAACATATCCTCATATAATAGCACAGTAGCATTGCATCAGATATATATTTCAGCACTCATAATGTATGAATTTTGTATTTTATGCAGCAGTACTACCTCCCCAGTTTTTGAGAAAATTGAAAGTTTATTCAATTTGTCAATATTAGATTTTCTTTGGTTGATACACATGTCCCTCTTTTGTGTGATGGCTTTGTTGCATCTAGTTACTTGTCGCTTGTTAGCACATCTGCTTCGGCAATAATCTTCAGATACTTTTATGTGGACAAAGCTTGCCTCATCTGAAAACCATTGTAGGCAAACAATTGAATTAACGCTCTTTTTGGTGCTTTCAATAATAGACTATTTTATCTGACTAAGAAATTGAACATCTCAGTCCGAAATCAGAATAGTAACTATGGCTGGCAATGGAAATAATGCAAAGTTTCAGCGCTTCCGAGATAAAAAAGAAACAGTAATTATGGTAACAGTCTACGTTGCAAGAAAGATTGGGAACCATAAGCTGTCAATTCTTTGCTGCTCGGCGCACTGGATATTAGAGTCAGAGTAAACGTGGGTAATGAGACTTTTCATTTGAAATATATACTTAGTTACAGTCATCACTTTCTAATATGGCTCATAATTGTATCCATTATTGAAATAAGGAAAAGTCTACGTATTAGCTCTCACGGCTCGAGCAATTTTGCTATGTAATTTGCTGCCGCGCTCAGTAGAGGTTTTTGTTATTTGTGGCATTTCCTCTGCTGGCTGCTTGAGTTGATTGTATCCTCGCACAGTACGAAATGTGGGTCTACAAGTTTACTGCTTGTTTAAAAGTTATGGTTTACGTTTCTTCTAGTTGGTATCTCAAGTTTTCGTATCTCAACCGGATGCTTTTGACTATGAAGTGCTGCCTGCATCTTTTTCAGATCACTATCCCCTCATTATTAGTTACGATTATTTGCCATGCTACGTGGCTCCATTCTCCTCCGAATTCTCAGCGAGTAGCTTCAACCAAAATATTTTAGAAAGCAAGATCGATTTAATGGACTTTGAGGCAGCATCTAGTCTGCAAAATACTAGTGATTTCTTATTGAAGACATTAGTAGATGTAATCTCTTCATGGGTTGTTCGAAAACGCAAAAAGCGCAAAATGTTTCCTTTTTTTTACAGTTCACTGACGATGCACTCTATTAATAAACTAGAGACCGCTAAACGACAAATGAGTTCAGAGCACAAATTAGATCAGCTGAAAAAAGAGGTGATGGATTTTGTTGAGCTCGATAAAGTGTCTTTTCTTCAGTCAATAAAAAAATTCAGAACAAACGATGCTTTTAAAATGTTGAAAAGTCTAAGTGGACGCAGCTCTTTTCCTAACGAAATGATTTACCAGGATCGGCTTGCTGGATCTGATATGGAAAAAGCCAATCTATTCAATCTTTTCTTCCATTCGGTGTATAAGCAATCCTCTCTCTCTGTAGCTCCCATCGATGCCCAAAGTGCCAATATTCACCTCGATAATTTAGTGTTTACCATTTCGCAGACCATCAAACTACTTGAAACATTGCCTATAAGCTCAAATGCCGTAGCGGATGGAATTCCGCCCTTTGTACTGAAGTACTGCTCTGCTTCTCTTGGGCCCTTAATTCACTCATTGTTTTCCCGTATAATTCTTACCTGCAAATGGCCTCGGCTCTGGAAATGTGCATTTGTGACGCCGATTCATAAAAAAGAGTCCCGAAACAATATCGAAAATTACAGACCAATATCGTTGTTACCCCGCTTATCCCTGGTGTTGGAAAAGCTTATTTTTGATTTTCTTTACTCGCGACTACGATACAAATTGAACAGTCGTCAACATGGATTCCGAAGAGGTCATTCAACAATAACTCGATTGATTATTTACTTGGACGAGCTGTATTCCAATTTTGACGACAACGTCGAGCAAGTCCTAATCTACCTGGACTTTGCTAAGGCTTTTGACACCGTTAACCATGCTATTTTGCTTGACAAGTTAGCTTTATATGGCCTTGATAACAATTTTTTAAAACTTATTTTTTCCTACTTAAGTGATAGATCGCAACGAGTAAGTGTCAATGGGACTTTATTGGATGAAATCATGGTTACTAGTGGAGTTCCTCAAGGCAGTGTCTTAGGACCATTGCTGTTTCTTGTGTATATTGACGACATGCTGTCCTTACCGGAATTCTCAAGTTGTTTCTGCTTTGCAGACGACACAAAGTTGGCATGTGCGGGAGAAGACATGTTTAGCAAACGTCAGGAAGACCTCGATAAGCTATTTACTTGGGCTGCCGAAAATGATCTTACCTTCAACGTTGACAAATGTGTGTATCTTCAAGTATCTGAAAAGTGCGATGGTGGTTTCAGTATTGGGTCCAATTTGATAAGAAAAGTTGATAAAACAAGTGACTTAGGCATAGAAATCTCAAGTAACTTAAAGTGGAATATTCATGTGAGGACCAAGCTAGCGAAAGCTCAGAGAAGCTTTAATTATCTTCGACATAATGGGCCTTACAGCTTACCGCACAGCGTCAAGTATAATTTATATTCTGCCTGTGTTTTGTCGATTCTGCTTTATGGTTCTCAAGCGTGGTTTGCTGATGTTAGCCATCTTAGATTATTAAAAAATTTTTATTGGAAGGGTTTACGCTGGTGCTATGGAAGGAATGACTACAACACACTTCTTCGTGCGTCAAATAATACTCCGATATGCTATCAACTGATTGAACGTGATCTTCGCTTCTTTATTTCCATTGTTTCGGGCAATACGTGCATAAAATTCGAGGACTTTTTCTCTATCAAGACATATTCTAAGATGCTTTGAACTAAATCTCATGATCATATTGTAGTGAGCCCCACGAAAAAGCAGCTGGCAGCTAAATCATTTTTTAAACGGGTACAAATCTATGTGAATGATTTCAGCGACACTGGTAACTTCAACATCCTGAGGCCACCAGCCAACTACAAAGTTTTACTGAAAACTTTTTCTCCACACTACGTGACTCAAAGTTTAATCCGGACGTGACCTGTAGTTGGTCCATTAAATGTCGTTGTGCGTTTTGCCGTTCTTAATTTTTGTAGTTAAATTTTTTTTCACCAGTTGTAATAGATATAGATTAATTTCTTGTTTGTACCATATGCTTAGATCTTTCTGAGGTGTTGTATTAAAATCCATAATTTGGTCAATTGAAGTCTTTTACTACTACTACTAGTTGGCAAAACTACATATTTCTGATTGAGTGATTCACTATATCGACTTATACTCGAGAAATAGCACAGTAGGATTGCAGCAGACAGATCTGATAGCACTGAAAATGTGTTAGTTTTGTATTGTGTGTTACACTTGTACAAAACCTTTACCTTTTTGTTTTAAAAGTCGTTTAGTTCTCACGATCTCAAGAAATTTGATTTGCGTCGTTTCATTTTTTCGAAAGTTAGTGGTATAAAATGGCTTAAATGACAAAACCGAAGTGTGATGTAAAACATTGAGATCTGCAATGTCTAACTTCCATAGCAAAAATAGTAGCGTGGGATCTTCGTGAATTGTTTGTTGCATTTCAATGCCTTTGATCTATTCAATTCAAAGGCCAAGTAACATTTTAATAATTGAGCAAAGTGGTTGCTTTTTCATATTCAGCGCTAGAAATTTTCTTGACTTCATGTTATATTTTTTGTACCACCAACGGTTTGGTGTGGTTGGATAAAGTTGATTAAATAATAAGGTTACTGGTTTTTATGTGGTCAGTTTTGTAGGTTGTCTAAGTTATTTTATTATTAGGTTTGTTATTAATCGTTTTCACATTCACAGTATTTAATCTAAACCTGAAGGTCGTAAAGGCAAACCACCGCCTGTTTTCTTGAAAACTTTCTGACGTCTTCAACTCCATTATTTGTATCTATCTCTTCTTCGGGGTTTTAATAACTGTGATCTCAACTTCTAAGCCTTGAACTTCTATTGCTTTTAATTTAGGGAGGGTCGTGCAGACGGTTTGTATTGATTTGAGTGCTAGATAGGCGCAACTCGACCCCTTAAATTTGCAATGATAGATCATTAAAGTTGACAGAATGTTGAATTGAGTTTAGCTTCCAAATCTATTTCTAGGTTTTATTAATCTTTGAAACCAAAACTTTACGTATGGAAACCATTTGAAAAGTTGCAAATGTGGATAAATTAATTTTTGGGAATTTGAACAACTCTGAAAATAAGATTGACAGTAACAATTCAAGTCATTGGTATTTTGTTTTTGGTATCTTTTACCAGTTGCAGGTGAATGCAGTGATTGTTTTTTTGGAAATGCATGCTCACAATTACTCGAAAGACAATTTCATTACCTAACTTGCTTCTAAGATGGGTTTTTATCCTTCAGTTTTTTTCCTTCAGAAATCCAATAGATCAGTGATCTATAAATAGATCAAAATATCTGTGAAAGTGGCATTATCAAAACAAGATTCGGTTCGCTTAAAAAAAGTAGAAAGATGGAATTTAGCAACCAAATATGTGTTATTTAATAAATTATTAAATGAGGTTTAAGTTTACAGATGGAAAAGACAAACAATGAGAACACCGGGGTCTTCTTTTCAGTTTGGCTCTAGATTGTAACAGAGTCATTAGAATATCAAATGTTATGCTAAAAAATTGGAACCGGAAAGTCAGTTATTTTGCGAATTCGGTTAACGTCCATAATAAGCTTGTTTCCTTTCAAGTTTAAAATTCAGCGCCTGTGGCATTTCTGTGAATCGAGCAAACAGTCTGTCTCATTCATACAACACGTGTTGAATACAAAAAGCATATTTATTTTCACCAACTGTGTTAATTAATGACTTCATAGAGATGTAAAGATACAAATGCCTCATAACAAAACCCTATTATGAATTTTATATCCTCCGCAGCCGCAAAACATGTTCCATTTCTCCGGTCGTAAACTGTGTTGAACTTAATGTGGTGTAATATGGATGCTAACTGGCTTATCGGTGTAATGGGCTAGCAAGTCTAGACACGGGTAATCGCAATGTGAAGGGCATTTGATTAAAGTCATCACGTCTGTGCTTGATGTCTGGTTTAAAACGGTTCAATGCAAGCCCATGATATTGTTACAAAGCTAACAAAGCAACAATACCTATCCAATCAATTACTTGCTCTTTTCCTTGTCTGGGTTGTAACAATTGGTTTATTATTCCTCACCCTACTGGGATCAATTCTGTTTCGACTTCACTCCGTTGTGCGCATGTCACTTTTTCACACCATGCAAGCGTGACATTTTAACACATACTAACGTGGTGTAAAGACACATGATATAGGACTGGGATCTTTTCATCAGGCGCTTCTCCTCTTCCAATGGGAGACAACTCTCGGATGGAATTCAAGCGAGTTTATTGACCAGTAGAACTTATCTGAACCGTACGCTCATGTGCAATTCTTGAGTATTATGTACCATGTCGTTGAGCATCGTTTAGAAGGGGAGGCAATTCTCTACTGGTTACCAAAGGGGAGGCGATTGTTGAGTCAAGATCCTGAGACTAGAGTAAAGGGGGGGGGGGTGCAAATATTTGACAAGGGTGGGATTTTGTACCATTTACATTGTTTATGTCAATGTTGTGTGATCAATATCTTTCCAACAGAAACGTGTTTGAACGATCACTCAAAAGTCATTGAAAAAGTGAATCAATTGTTTGAATAGCACTTTCCCAGGAAATGCAGGCTGTTAGGAATTCAACCAAATTCAGCATTTTGACGCGTTTATTAGCAAAAAAAGAACTTACAATTGATGCATTATAAATGCTCGACGTTTAATAAAAAAGGGGAATAGGCATGGGATTTTAAATTGCATGTATTGTTAAGATGCATACAAATTGTGCATTTTAACTTAAGTAATTGAGTAAACATTTTTTGACTAGATGTTTGAATTTGTTATGCCTTTGAACTCAAAAGTGTTTCCGAAGTTGCAGATGAGTAAACTTCAAAATTAGCATTATGAGCCACGACTAGCTCCAAACCAGGTGAAGCTTGCTGCTCGTTCCTAAATTCTTCCGATCAGAGAACTAGAGTTATCGAAAATACGAACATCAATTTTGGAAAATTTAACTTGATAGGGTTATGAAATTCTTGTTGAATTTTAGGCATTAGTTTGAAATTCCGACATAAACTTCCAAAATTTAACTTCATAGGGTTTCGAAATTCTTGTTGAATTTTAGGCATTAGTTTGTACTTCCAACATGAATCCGAGCCGTAACAAAATTCAGGAAATATGTTAAAAAGCTGAAAGCGTTTTTTAATTTAAGTGTGATTCGCTATTTTATTATTTTCCATTGAGGCATTTTTACACATTGGTTTTTCATCCCTCAACTGTTTTCTCGAGTTTTTAAATATTTTTCTTGTGTTTGGTTCTATTCGCATTGATTGAAATAAAATAATGTAATGTCAAATCCCCTACATTATATCACAGAGAGCTCTTATTTCAATAATTTTAAAAACCCTCTTTTTTGGCCAGCCAGGATTCAAAATTTTAAAATAAAGTAAATCATATTTAAGCCCATAAAATTTGAAAATTTAATATATCCAGACCCTTCCTCCTCCCATGCTTAGAACTCACTTTTATCGGTGCTCTTGGCTGTTTTCTCGGTGCTATTAGAACATGATAATGATATTGAGAATTTGAAAAAAGCCGAAGTGGTTTCTAAGGACCCAACGAATCCGAGCAATTTTTGTATTGATTACAAATAAATCTATTGATTACTTTTTGACCGCTAATGACGTTCTTTTTCAAAAAAATTCAAAAATTTAATTCTAATTTAATTCAAATTTTTGAAGCTATTTTTAAATAGTTAAATATTGAATCAGTCTGTGGTAGCCTCTGGATAAGACTTTTTGTTTCTAATCCGTGAAAATGAGTTCTTGTTTAAGTGTTTTTGTCAACTCAATGAAAATTTCTTGTCTTTGTTATTTTGGACTTAGTTAGCAATGAAATTTTTCAATTTTGCTTTGGAGTTTGCATTGAAAACCTGTCGTTTATTGTTTATCTATATTAGAGCAACGTATTTCACATGGCAGCTTTTAAAGGATTTTTGCTTTGTAGTGGATAATTGAACCTAATGCAGGACTGGTTTTTATTTGTAAATATGTTGGTTGCTATGGTTGTCAAAATCAATTTCATAACCTAATTGCTGTTAAAGAAACCGATGAGCCTTATAAAGAGTTCTCTGATACATAGAAATCAGACAAAGAGCAAAGGCTTTCAGACAATGTTACTGGAAGAGAGCGTTAAGACTCCTAGTATATAGAGGCCACGTGCGCTCAAAATCAAGAAGCACTGAGGAAAAGTCAAATTTTGGATATTTAGTTGACACACATTCCTTGACAGTTGAGTTTTGTGGAACTCTAGTTCAAGTTACATCCATTAATTGGCGCATATAATTTTTTTGATCATTTCAGTATGTTATTTTGAAAATATGTTAGGGTGTCTAAGCGGGCGCAACTACTGTGAAGATGGACCAGTTCTGGATTCAAACCAGCATCTCTTACTGGCTAGCCTAGTGTGCTAACCATTACAACAACTCATCTTACGCACTCGAACTTGGGATTTTCTTATAACCCATTCTTACGTTCTTTCTTGCTCCTCAAGGTTTAACTTCTTTAGCCAAGTATATGTTGAAGAAGTAGAGCTTCTTGTCAAGCTTTGTTGAGCTATTCTGTCTCATGCACAATTTTTATTAGGATGTTCTCTCTCAACCTTCTAAGAAAACAAGTTATGTACATCAGTATGGTTAAGAGACTGTCACTCAGTTGACCTAAGATCTCACTCCGAGGAAGATAATAAATGCTGTCGAGCGAACATTTTTAGCTGCAGTAAAATAGCTGCACTGAAAAATTTGTCGTTTCTCTTTTTGAGGAGTGGTCAAAAGATCGGGTCAAACAATGGCCCAGACAAAATGTTTTTTTAAAAAATAAAACTTAGATAAAATTAATTATAGCTCTAGTTTTTGCTTCGTGGTTTGATAAAC
This sequence comes from Convolutriloba macropyga, assembly GCF_964194025.1. NCBI lineage: Eukaryota > Metazoa > Xenacoelomorpha > Acoela > Convolutidae > Convolutriloba > Convolutriloba macropyga. Next base: position 44,466,865 of record NC_134468.1, on the reverse strand, counting down.
CGAATTGCTGCGTTGATGAAGAATCTTAGATGGAAACTCGACTGATTGATGAAAAACGGGAAATCGAGAAAATTTTTCATGGTGTGATTCTTGTAAAGATACTATGAGCAGGTTAGGTAGAAGTTTTATGTGCGGATCGCCTTACAGCACCAAAACGCTAATGTTTTTGAGAACACTCAATTTGATAACACTTAATATTCAAACACCACTAATGAACATTTACTTGACTATTGTTGAAATGTCCGGATAGCTCTGCGGGGTTCGAATGTTGAGGGTAAGATTTTGTGTCGTTACACTATAAAATGGCGCAATTTATAATTTTCTCCTGCAGTCTAGATTTGTTCACGCGCTTCATCAGCAGACCGTGTGAATAACATTGGTTAAGTGATATGAGAAATTGAAAATTGAAAGGAGCGCAACTTCATGAGGGAGTGGCGTAAGACATCCTCAAGTACTTCTACTTTACCAGAGCCAATTTTGACAATCAGTAAAATTTGCGTTTAGTTTGATTTGATGAAATTTTCCACCGGCTCTTTGCCAATTTGGTGGCAAAAGTGGGAATACTTTTTGCGATGCATGGAAAAATGACGGCTCAAGAAGTGTTGTTTTAACGAACTGAAAATCAAATTATCGATATGAAAACAAGCCCAAATATAATCAACAACCGAGCCCCCTCCCGTTAAATCGCCCACATATAAATGAGAATTCTCTAGGGTTATGCAAAACAGCATGATTTGTCACGATCTGATGCCCTAGTTAGTCAAATTTTTGTGCCTGCTGTGCAGAAATTGTTCAAAGGTGGATTTCACTTAGCATAACATTGATTTTGCTTTCAAATTCTTTTACACTTTTTCCGCGCTTGTATCAAAAAATGTTGCGAGCTTTCTGTAACTATTTTTGCGCGCTTCAATAACAAAAACACACAGATTGCGTTTGAGGGCAAGTAGGGGGGATGTATCAAACTTAGGGGGATCATCAGAATAGTAATTGGTTTGAGTGTAAAAGTAATATTTTAAAACCAGATTTTCTTATCATTAATTGAATTGACGCTAAGATCTTTAGACTAAACTTATTGAAGTTAGTTTTGCCGTTCGGTACATGAATTCGAGATCCCAATCATTCTGCTCATTGGGCGTCTATTCTGGAGGAAGACTTGATTGGCGCTTATTTGTTTCCCTTGGGAGTAAACAAACAAGCAAACAAACAGCCCGTCTAGACTAATGTTTTCAAAAATTGCATCGCTTTCAGAGGGTGCTGGAATCCAGCGTAAAATTTTGAGCTGAGGAATTACACTATGCCTGCTATAATTTGTTCAGCACACACATCATGCGATTTTATGCATTTACACAGACTATTCAAATTTGCGTGAAATGGATCGCATGCGGTGAAAGATTATTTAAAAATTGGGATCTGGGTGATATTTTTAAGTCGTTTTTGATCGATTTTTTTGGGAAAACTGATCCACTGCTCTCATGGTTCTATTTCAAAAGCAAATTTAGTTGTGCGAATTTACGCTTGATTGCAATTGAGATTGAGTTTCTAATAACAGCTTTTTGGAGCTGAGAGTCCTTACTGGGTAACAGAAAAATTATGTACGAAACGTTAGAACACAAATAGGGTAGTTGAAAAACAATTTTCAGTGCTTACAGTTTGAAGCAATTTGCAACATGGAAACTTCCTTTCAGTTACAACAAAATAGGACACTCTTCATAATTTTGAAAAACGTCCAATTGAAAGTATTTTAGAATAGAACAATAATTTGTTGCTGCCCTTAGCGCAAGCTCAAAGAGGCACGTTTGTCTATGGTGTGAGACATTTTCTATTTAGAATTTGCACGGAGATATAATGGATATCCTTGAAAATGTTCAATTTGGAGCTCTTACTATATTCCATTTTTTGTGAACCTCCAGAAAGAAACAAGAGGGCTCATGCAAAACTGTGCGTGGCACAGATCGTTCCAGCATTCGTCTTCAGACTATTTTCTTGGCTTGTAGAGGAAAAGTTGACTAAGTTTGACTATCAGTTTCGCTCAGCGCAAATCAAAGCAATTTTTTGGAGCAACCTTGATTATATTTTTCAGCAAAATAAGTTGACACGCTAGAAGTAGCAATGAAATAAGTCAACGTTTTGAACACTTTATCAATTATTTAGGCTCAATGACCAGTTGAGAATTTTTCTCAAATAAAATTTGCCAAATATCAATAAGTCACCAAAAAATTAAGCTGTTGATTATGTAGTGTTGTTTTTAGGTAAATACTCTCTTTCGAGTAATTTTTGATTCATCAGTCTTTTATTCGTGCGTTTTCTAGTTTTTAACATTTTAAATTAAACAAAACAATTTTTTATCCTATATGGAAACTTCCTTTCAGTTACAACAAAATAGGACACTCTTCATAATTTTGAAAAACGTCCAATTGAAAGTATTTTAGAATAGAACAATAATTTGTTGCTGCCCTTAGCGCAAGCTCAAAGAGGCACGTTTGTCTATGGTGTGAGACATTTTCTATTTAGAATTTGCACGGAGATATAATGGATATCCTTGAAAATGTTCAATTTGGAGCTCTTACTATATTCCATTTTTTGTGAACCTCCAGAAAGAAACAAGAGGGCTCATGCAAAACTGTGCGTGGCACAGATCGTTCCAGCATTCGTCTTCAGACTATTTTCTTGGCTTGTAGAGGAAAAGTTGACTAAGTTTGACTATCAGTTTCGCTCAGCGCAAATCAAAGCAATTTTTTGGAGCAACCTTGATTATATTTTTCAGCAAAATAAGTTGACACGCTAGAAGTAGCAATGAAATAAGTCAACGTTTTGAACACTTTATCAATTATTTAGGCTCAATGACCAGTTGAGAATTTTTCTCAAATAAAATTTGCCAAATATCAATAAGTCACCAAAAAATTAAGCTGTTGATTATGTAGTGTTGTTTTTAGGTAAATACTCTCTTTCGAGTAATTTTTGATTCATCAGTCTTTTATTCGTGCGTTTTCTAGTTTTTAACATTTTAAATTAAACAAAACAATTTTTTATCCTATAAATAACTTAATCATTTTTTTAAAATTTTTGTTCTCAATTACCCAAATAATTACTCAAATAAGTTTTTTATTTTACTTAGCTCAAGCTGGTCTACTCTGTAAATTAGTGATTCAATCCATTTTGCGTCAACTGGGAAATTACATTTTAATGTCAAGCAAGCATTAGTTGAGAGGACGGTTCCAGAGTTGACCAAGATAATATTATTCGGATTGCAGGTTCCACATATAAAATCAGTTTGGTTAACCATAGTGGTATGAAACCTTTCACTTGCTGTTAACCAGTGTTGTGCAGCAATTTACTTCTTTCAGTCTCAACAAAAGTTTCACCTAATTCGTTTGTTTGAAGTGAACACGAATAAAATCTCATAGTCACAAATTCAATAGAAAGTAGGTTGGAGAATAAGCGTACGCCACCTCATACTTTTGCCAATAATTTGTTTAGTTCATTGTTTGGTCTACCTTTTTTTAATTTCAACAAAATTTTAATTTTCCCATACTTTTGCCTTTGATTCAAATATTCTCCAAAAAAGTGTCTTATATTACGCTAAAATTAGTTTCTTTGAGAGGCCATTGCAACACCATAGATAATCAAAATCGGGAGGAACTGAAACAGAGGAAACATAGTCTTAGAAGTTCATTCAAGGTCCCATGAAAGAAATTATTATAAGAAGAAGAAAGAGCTCGCATAATTGACGATTTGGATTTATTTCTGAGGAGAGGTTCTGTTTTTTTTCGAAACAGATTTATTTAATTGAATACAATTATAGTTATATAATTTAGTTAAAAGTTTGCTAGCAATTAAATTGATCTATTTCAATGTTTTGATGTCCTCTCCAGCCCCACCACCCCCAACCCGTCCACCCGCCACTCTAAACATTTCCTGTGTTCCTTTTACTGTTTCCTACTATTTTTTTAAACAGCTCATATTTTAGGGGATCAGTAATTTTTGTAATTTTCCTTAAAGACTATCTAAAGGAGCTATACACTTTTTTTTAATTTTTCTCTACGATGCTAAGAAAAAGAAATATATAAGCACTTTTCGATAATCTGATTTAGTTTTTGTTAATATAGTTTAACTCCACATCACCCTTTCAACTCCCAATACTTTTTTCTCCTGTTTTCCTTCCAATTTTGAAACAGCTCCCTTTTTCAATCTGAGATAAAGTTTGCAATTTTTCAAAATAAATGTCAAAACTAGCCTGGTGTTAGAAACTAATGTTTATTTTTTTTCGTTTCGATTCGCAGACAAAAAGGGACTGAAGAGAAAGAAAAAAGCCACCCTCGCATAAATTCCTCCGTTTTGTAAAAAAAAATGTTTGAACAATAAAAATGAGGTTGCGATAATTTAAGTTTCTGTTCTGAAAAAATGCATCTGCTCTTCACTTAAAGCGCATACTATCAGAACTGAGCATAAATCAAAGTTTTTTATAATACTTCTCAACCGTTAATAACCCATTTTTCTCTTTGGTGGAAAAAATTTAATTTTCCTCTTTTTGTTTTACTATGTACATTTTTTGATTTGGATTGCCATCAATCTGTCTAGCCAAATTCTTAAGCTTCTTGCTCAGTTTTATGTTACAATAACAATAATTTATAGCTTCGGTCGATTTTGAGTTTGAGTGAAAGATGAAACTTTCTGTGATTATGTAAGAAAATTTTTTGGATAGCAGTTTGAATTTTGTAAGGTTATGTTTATCTATGTGCACAGAACTATCTTTTTGTGATTAATACAAAATAAGATTTGGAAAAAACAATTTCCCTGGATCAAAAATCAAGTTTTAAAGAAAAGTTGAAAAGGTTAAAGGAAGTCTGATTTTGCTGGAACTGTAGATTGACTTCTCAACTTCTCTGATATTATTTACTTCAATTTAAAGGTTCTCTGGAACTTTGAAATTCTCGCGGTTTTTTGGAAAACTACTTTGTTCTGATTTTGGATTCAAGGTTTAATTTTTGCAACTTTTGAAATTCAAAAGAAAACTTGTCTTGGAAGTTTCAGAACTGAAGTGAACCACTCTTTCAGAAAGTGATGTTTAAAGTGTTAATTTCCCTATTTTATGTTATCAATTCGAAGAAAAAATAAAGAGTAACAAATCTCATAAATATTTTTCTGGCTATAAACACCGTTTTTAATCATTCTTTGGATCCTAAAAATAGCTCTGCTATGGATTTTCTCTAATAGTATGCAAGAAAGGCGTACAGATATCGATTATAGACCATACATATGAAAAGGTAATCAAAATTTTAAATGAAAAGACTGAAAAGGAAGTCAACACGTACTTCATTGTTTTGCTTTAGTTTCGATGTACATTTTGATTTTTTCAGTTTTTCTGACTATATTTCAAAAATTCAAAACAACTGTTTGCGCAGTTGTCATAATTGGTGTCTATGGTTTGATTTGATAAGATGAAATCAACGTATTTCTTCAAAAGTGGATAATTTAACGTGTTATCCACTATAGCTTAGTATTTTTTCTCTTATTTCTTCAAGAACGCACTTTCTACTCTTTTACACTTTTGTCATTTTGTTCTGGATTACTGAAAAAAGAGGATTCTAGTTTTCTTTAAAAATCAGCCGGATCAGAGGAAGAAGAACGAATTAATCGACATGGTAAACATATAATTAAAAATACTAACTTTATTTCAAAAAATAGAACAATTTTTATATTCGATTGAGCTAATTTATCAGATAAGCTCGCGATATATGTAGAGTTTTTTGTAGACTTTTTTTGCTTTTTGCTATGCCTGGTGGCCCTTGATATGAATCTATAACGGCTATCATACCCAGTTGGTCTTAACGCCATAACTATTCCCTAAAATCTCTTATTCTAATTCCCTAAAATCTGTTCATTCCAAAAACATCCGAACACATATTTCTTTATTTTCTGCTTTTTTGATTAATCAATTAGACTCATTTTGAGTTCCACGTTTTACCTAAGAACCTTTTTTTTGCAAAAATTTGTAACTTTTCGTTTTACTTGTTACGTTGTTTGTTCTTGAATCGCCTGATATTGTTGCCCAAAAGGAATCTGATACCAACATAGTGCATCATATTCTTCCATGATAATTTGAGCGATTTTCCAGAATCAACAATAAACTTTTCTCTGATTACAAGTAACTGTCTTGGCAAGTTTTTGGTGTATATTGGAGCACTTTCTGCTGAGCACGCGCTTTCTTCTCTTTTATATATGGCGACGTCTCCATTTTGCTTGCCTTTAAAAATGAAGAGAAATATTTTTTTCAGCAATTTGTAATTATTATTTCGAAAAAATCGATCCACCGAGAAAGCTGTGGCTGAGCGCCAAAAACAGCAGGGCAGGTGTTGCTTTATGAAGTCTCCTTAATAGCTCAAGAGGTTCCAGGAGACATTTCGGACATGTTCTATTGTTCAATTTTAGTCTGGTGCGAAAAATTGCACCAATTTTATGAATGCAATTTTGTTCTTTTGTTGCCTCTGTTTTATATCCGTTGACACAGTCAAGATTAAAGTACCTCTCAGACATGTGATGTCCGTGATGTTGTCTGCACTTGTAAGAGACAAACAACAACAATAACAACAACAGCAATAACGACAACAACAACAACAAATGTAGATGAAGGGTAGACAGATTAAGACATACAACATTAAGTTGTTCTTTGATAACATGTGCGTTTTATTAGAAGAACGCTCAGTTAGCACTGGTTTTAGTAAGAATATAACGAACAGATGTGTTTTTTATTAATTTCAGCAATCAATTGCTATTCGATCGTTTAAATTGAATTGTGAAAACATTGCAAAGAATTGAGGGGTTTTCCCGGCCATAAAACGTATAATTCCCCCTCTCCCAAGTACCGTAATTATACCATAAAGGTGGATTATAAATTTTAAGCGGTTATAATAGAAAAAACTCGGTTTCTTATTTGATAAAGATAGTCTGCGGTTTTTTGGTCTGCTTAAAAATTTTTCAGCTATTTGGTCTTCTGAAACATTGAATGCCTGCAGCAACAATCGAATTTATGTAGGAGTAAATGGTGCTTTTTGGTCACGGTCCATTTAGCAGTGAATCAAGATATCTTGAAAATTTGAGTTAAGTGTTTTTCACTTTGGCTCGCACGAAACGGGCGGGTGGTGGGTTTTTTCTATCACTGCGTTAACATTCAGATGCTTAAACGCTTTGAGTTCTTTCGATAATACTAACAACTCAAAAATTGGTAGGTGTTTTGGGGTTATTTCATGGGGTTTTACTTCTGTTCACCTCGATTCATTCAGCGCTGCGTATTTTAACACCACAACATTCGCCCCTATATCATAACCCAAACCGTATACGTATTCCTATTTTTCACTATTCATCGTATCAATTATATGAAGAATTAAAATCTGGGTGAAATTATAGAATGGGGTAAAACGATAAGGGGCTGAAAAGTAGGATTGAAAAAGCGGGACACCATTTACTGGCCCCTTTCTCTAATAATTTTTTGACGTTCGGCCAGGATAACTGAACCATTTTTCTTTTGTGTTCATCGCAGCTTGCGCTCTGTTTTAGGCGTTCATGCCTTATTGATGGAGAAAAGAGGATAAACGTGTGAAAATTATTTGATTGGTAGGTGATGTGTGATACGGCCAGGTGTTTAGGATGCGGTCACTTTTGATGTCCGCTTTTAAAAGCGACAAATACTACTTCTGCGCCACATGTAATTTCCTGGAAGACACGCAACCGCTGCTTGAAATTGAAAGCTTTATCAGATTAACTTCCTTTTTCATTTTTCATTCTTTTCGTCTACTAATTTACAGTCCAAACGAAACTAAAAGCATAAGGTCCAATTTTTTGGCCTCTTTCAAACTTAATGCTGTCTATGTATTGTAAAGAACAAATTTGATGTTTTAAAAATTGTTTGCAAGTTCTCTAGTTTTTAAAAAAACTAGCATACTTAGTTTTATATGGTAACATTAAGTTGTATTTCAATAATTAATTCTTAGCCTTTACGCTCAAACTTTATTTGAATTTAACTACAAAAAAGAATTTTTAAGAATTCTTTTTTGACAAAGACTTAGAAGTTCCGCCATTTTTGACAAAATTTTCGACAGATTGTCGGTCATTTTTGTCACCTTTCGGCATTTTTAGGACTTTGTACCTATTTTCAATTTGTTTTTACTTTTCGAAATATATATGAGATAATTTTTTCATTTGAATCCTTGTCGGTTTTTTGAACGCATATTTATTGAGAAAAACCGTAAAAATATGGCAGTTTTGTTCACAGTAATTTCGACTTTTTGAAGACCAATATCGGCGGTTCCCTTTTATTATTCTATGAGCTTAGAATTGATTTAGCAAATTTTGAAACTATTCCAGTTATGAAAGCAGTTTATGATTTTTTAAATAATATAAATTAATATTGGTACAAATTTTTTTTCATCTTCATTAAACTTCACCAATTAAGGCAAACACATTAGTTCTAATTTCATTAGCGTGTTAATCCTCTTTACATGCTCCTTGAATCTACAATTGATTTACATTCCTGAGAAAACTTGCATTCCGATAAGAAAGAAAAGGTTACGATACATTTTTTCTCAATTTTTGCCAATTTTGCTGATATTTCGTCCAGCCTGTCATTTGTGCGGATATTTTTGCTCATTTCTGCAATCACATTGCTGCTTTTTCGTTCTCCTGAAATCGCAGATTAAACTAATTTGAGGAAGCTCACTGGTTATTTTGCAAAAAAAATAACTCTAAAAGTTTGAAAATCCAGAGAAGAATGTTTATTGAGATTTCATTTAGACAACAGTTAAGATAAAACAATAAAGGCAAAGAAATAAATAAAAGCAAAAACATTGTCCATTTCTGTTGCCTTCCCCGGTTTCTAGTGTTTTTTATTATATTTGGAGGCAAAATTTTTCGTACCGATTTATAACCTATGAGCACAATTTTTCGCTTGTGTTGATGACTTTATTGGGGCAAAATTTAGTTAGACTACGTGAATTTTTATGTTGTTCTAATTCTCAGACATTTTTAAAGGAGTTTCAACCAATGAATTGTTTAATACTTTTCCGAATAAAGAAACTTGTTTGGTTTTTAACCTTTGGATCATTTTTATGCGAAGTGAACTATTGTTGTTCATTTTTTGACTCCATGCGTTATGACGCAATTAGGGCTATGAAATATTTTTCCCGCTGCTGTTGCTTAAGAAACATTAAAAATTCGTGTTCACTATTGAGGCCCTCCAACAAAAACGAATATTTTTGTATTTTCGTTCGGTTTGCTGAGAGAAATCCACACATCACATTCGTACAATCTAACCGTACAATCTTATTGTTAATGAATAGTTTTTTAACTAATTTTATCTCGAACTAAAGGATTGTTCATTTAGGTAATTTGGAGATTAAAATATTTGATTTTTGTGTCATTAAAAAACGAAGTTTGAGTTCGAAAAGCTATTTAACGCTTGTGATGTAGATTTTACTGTCAAGGAAGAAAAATGGTTGAAGGAGAACAAAGCCAAGAAATTTGGCAGAATTTTTCGAAATATTTTCTTGATATCGTTAGCAAATCCTTAAGAAGTGTGCCTATGAATTCACAAAGAGCAACTAAATTTTCGCAAGAAATTTGGAAGCCCATCCCGGCGAAAGTTCTATGCTTCTACCAGCAGTAGGGGCTCATGGAAAGTCTTTTGAAGTTGAGTATTTCAAAAAATTTTTTGGGATCGTCAGTTTTAAAATTAAGAATTAGACTGAAATGAAAGAGATTTCAAAAGAACAATTCCATTAACTTCACACTAAAAGTCGTCTTCTTCTGAACCAAGTTTCTGTTTCAGACTAGAATAATCAAATCAAATTGACAATTGATTTTTTTCAGGTGAAGTGTTTGAGGTGACGCTTACATAAAGGGAAGCTAAATCCCGTGAAAACAGTTCGTTTGATTTTGGTGATTTTGGGGCGCAACCGGTATACAACTACAGCTTAGGAGACACACTAAAAAAATGTTTGTGACTAGTTTTCAAAATTTTTTGCATACTTTTTTGAAAGAATTTGAGAAAATTTGAGCAAAATTTCTTGCTCACGACACTTCGATATGTTTTTAGTTGTTTTGAGATGGGACACCTCTTTATTTCTCTGCATTTATGGCATCAACTACTGAAAACATTTTAACGCGCATACGAATATTGAAAATCAAATCTGGCTTAAGCATTAAATTCAAAGATTATTTTCCATCCTAAGTCAGTTTTTTGAATAAAAGTTAATCATTTCCTTTCAACCTCCTGTTCAAAAAGAATATTTAACGCGTGGGAAAACTTTGCTTTATTGTTGTTCCCATTTCAGTGATGTAATGCATTGTTTATATACGAATGTGAAAACATTCTATGCTACCCTTAGAATCATGCGGACGGTCTTGTTTCTTTTAGTATAAGTTAGCTGACATTTTACTGACAATTATTACCATAAATTATTCACATAGACTCGCATTCACATTAGTCAAATCCGTTAACCCTTGTTCCGCCAATTCCATATTGGCATGTATGAACTTTTCATTTTTCATGAAACCCAATTATTTTGTAGCGAGAGGACAACCTACAAATGTTGTGGTAAACAACTGACAACATAGAGGTTCTATTATAAATGTAGAGGTACAAGCACTTGGACCATCTGTGTCATCTGTTTTCAAAGTTAACTAATTCTCAAAAATTATTATTTTTTTGACCCCTATGACCTCCGGTTTTCGCTGTGATGAAAAGATGTCCAAACTTGGCAGGTCATGTTGAATATTAATTTGTGAACATCAAAACGGGACATGCGGTTATTGACGGTCTACCACGTTTTATCCTATCGATCGACAGTCCGTCATAACTAATTTGATTGACATCTATGATGTATTTCGAAACGTAATTGAGTCAGCATGAATCAACTTTTGTCCTCAGCTGTTGTATAAACTATATTTCTTAATGCAAAACCCAAATAATAGTTTACAACGATCGTCAATCTTCACATTGATAATTCTTCTGGCGTATGTCTAATTTCAGATATAAATAGGAAAAAGTTGCAAATGTTTGATGTTTTCAAGAATTGTTAGAATCAGCTAATTTCCAACGAAATAATTGGCTAATTATGAAAAAACTGGAAGCTATGTGCACTTTCCTCCTGAGCGAAAACGGTGATCCCCTATTTCTTGCTGCAAAAACCGTATTTTCTGTTTGTCCTGCTACTGGTAAAAACATAATTGGTACCCTGACCGAGTTTTGTGATATATATAAAAAAATGAAGTGATTTCACGTCAAATTTAGCAAAATCGTGCTGTCATTAAGGGTTTTGTTGATCTTCATCCGGCGATCATTGACCATTGAAATCCTTTAATTGAAATTCATATCTTGCGACCACAAAAATCAATCATATTGTTTTGATATTGAGGACAGAAATTGAAGATAACTAACAGTATATAATAATAATAATAATTGTGGTTTTTGCGAAACGGAACAGCATTAGGCAATAGCCGCCTGTTCTCAGCTGCCCTTTTTCTCTTATTATTCCCCACATTTCAGACTGTATATTTTCATTAGCAGTATTGCTCTTTTTGGTGACTTTGGCTTCGTCTTTTTTTGCCTCTGAAACGTTCACGTGGTACCATCATTGCAGCCAACATTGGTCAGTCTATGGTCAACCTGAAGCTTTGGTTAAGTAAGAGCTCATACAGGCAACTTCAAGGAGGCAGGGGGTTGAATTCTCAATCATTGGCGTATGAATCATAGACCTTACCTCTCAGCTATCGCGCCTTAATTCAAATCAGTATGCAATTTTGCCTAACAAATATTATCATCATTATTTGGTACATTACGTGTCCAATGCCAAATTTCAAGGGTAAATTTACTCGATTCTGTCGATATTTTGAACGATCCATGTTTTACCATTCGTACGAGTTGTAAGGGTTGTGGAAACTTATTACTCTAAGCAAATTTGCTTCAAAATTAGATGTATGTCAACTGTATTCCACGATATGTATTTTAAGGGGATAGTGTTACAATACTTTGTTACTAATTTTTACGCCACTGGTGACCGGTTTCTATGCGTCACCTTTTTCGTTGTCGAAGTATCTAATAACTAATATATTGTCAATTAGACCGAAAATAAAGAAAGCATAATTAGAAGAGCCTGTTAATTTAAGCCCAGACAACTAATTTAGCTTAAATACGTAAATGTCCCTCTGGATTCTAATTGGGGTTTCATGAGACAATGAGCAGTTAAGCAGTCACCCATAGCAATGTTTACAAGAACAATTAAGTCTTTGAGTTCGGTCTCAATTAGTTACTAATAAAATTCGGGCAATGAAGTTCTAGGTTAATTACGTAATCACAAAATGGTTAACTTGGTTGAAATTTGTCCACTAATACTTGTTACAAAATCTAAGCCTTTTATAAATTATAGGCAACTTGTTTCCATGTTTTTCGTAACTGTACTCCATCGTGGAAATTGGTCTCGTTAAATTGGAAAACGATGACGAAATATTCTCGCCCGTTTCCATAAAACACAAAGTTTACTGAAACTTGGCCTCTTGGGCGTCGGCCACGTGATGTAATGGAGCAGAACGAAATCAATATATCATGCGTTCAATTTCGCAAGAAGAAAATGTTTTAGCTATCCTTTTAAGACTTCTGTTGTCATATTTCATACTTTTTTAAGTTCAATGCTGAATAAATTTCTGTTGAATTTTTTCTTGTTTTTTTGCTGAGGTTTTGTAAATGCAACATTCTTTTCAAAGTCATTCTCAATGTAAACCGTTTGCTTAGAATAAGTTTCGATAATTTTAAATTGCTTGTTTGTTTTCTTGATTGCTTTCCACTTGGGAGCCGCGCAAGATTTCTATGAGTTGGCAAGTTTTTTTTCTAACTCTGGTTTTATTTTGGGTTTTCAATACCCTGACCAGAGAATCTACAATTCAGTGGCATTTTTTTTCTTTAAATTTATGAAACTATTTTTCTGCTTGGCTCGTAATTTTCAATTGATGTGCCGATCAATTCACGGACACGGACTTACAAATTTATTGTTCAATTCTTTGGATTGTATGTCAACCATAAAACTCGAACTTTACGATTTTTTTTTCGAACAAAAAAAATAGTATGCTGACTTTTGATTGAATCGCATAGGAGGCCAATAACTTGTAAACATGATTGTTAATATTTTCTTTAAAGATGTTAAATAAGAATTTCTGTGTTGACTCTTCTGTTATTAAATAAGAACTTAAAAATGGGACACTTAAGTGCTCCTTGAAATTGCGTTGAAAGCTTGTGAAGCTAAAGTTATTTGTTACTGTTTCCTGGACCAAATGATAAATTTTTCCGCTCAATTTTTGTGTGGCAAAATTTATGATTCGCATGGCTATATATTGGCTAGCAATAACAGTCAAATCAATTCAGTTTATAGTGAGAATGATTTTGAAAAGCTCATAATCTATACTGTATGTGGTTTTGGGTTGCAGACGTTTCGACTATGTGTGATGAATGCTAGATTTTATGGTTGTTAAAGTTATAGTCATTTTAGCCGCAGTTTAATTTACTGTGAATTGTGGTCTTTGAATTTCAGGGTTTTGCTAATCCAAAAGTCATTATGTTTACCCAGGTAATTCCAAATATGAGTTATGGTCTTTTGAAGTTTCAATAAAATTGCTTAATCAAAACTGTGTCAAAACTCTTATTAAATTAAGTTCCGGAAATTTGGGAGTTAGAGCTATAGGATATCTACCTTTGTTGATATTGCAGAGAGTAAACAAAATGTGTTTACCACTCACGCATGGCTGGAATAAAAAGTGAATCAAATTTAACTCTGAGGCATAAGAGATTTATTGTATCAGCCGGCATGAATTCTTTCAAGGTGATATGCGAACCTGATAAGCGGAGCTCACCTCTCGACAATACAAAGCTCAACAATTGATCGATGCATTTTCTTTAATCTCAACTAAAGCACTCAATTTTTCTCCGTTGGTTTCCTTTTACTTTTCTAACTAAAAATGGTTGTAGCCATGTTGCTTTTTAACCTTGCACGTGATTACAATTAGCTAAATTTGAGGTCAATAACTGAAAGCAAGAATTTAACTGATTAATTGCAGCAAACATTTTTAATTATTTCCTGAAAGTGGGCTATATTTGTTCAACTGATTCTAAAATGTGTGCTCTATATTTGAGGCTGTTCTAAAAAGTTAATATTGATTAGTGTTATCGGGCGGGTTTCTGCTGAAAAGGGCAATTCAAAGGCTGACCCAAAAGTGGGTTAAAAATGAAAGTTCTAAATGCTTGTATGGGAAAACAAGTGAGCTTTTCATCGGGCTGTGATTACTATTTCCACTCAGGTGCCCTCGTAGCCCGTTTTATCTCTAATTTGAGCCCTTTGATCCTCGGATAAGTCACTCTTGTGTTCAAAAGCACCAACGGCTGTGCTTGCCTGCCTTTTTATACATTGGGGTAATAAATTCACTGCTAGTGGTAAATGCTCTAATGTACATCTTTTTACCAACATGGCCGTAAATACATTACACGATGCTCTCGAATCGCATAAAAGTGTGCTACTTGCTCTGGAGAATATGACTTTATTTCCATCAATTTTTTAACTAAATTTGCATCATTGCCCTCCTCAAAATTCAGCCCAAATATTTTGCCAAATACATTTAACATCGGAAATGTTTTCCAGCAATTCACGTATCCGTTTATGGAGGAGGTCCACGGGCGCAAATGTCTGATTCTATTTCCGAAAACTGTCCAAAATGTCATTTATCAACTGAATATTTGGACCTACTTCAATTTTGTTTTCATTCCAGTCTGCAAAAATTTTACCAAAAATGTAGTGTTTTTCTAAATGCCGTAATGAACAAGTTTCCGCATTCATGCTGTTTTCCCGCAAAATAGAAAGAGAACTGTGAATTTTTAGTGCTGCTCAAATCTGTTCACGTTTTTCAAGCAAGTAAATTGTCTGTGACAGTGACATACCGTTCAACTGGCAGACGTTCAATTAGATTGATTCAAATTTTGCTCTATTCATTCCCCTCGAAGCTTAATAAATGTAGCCGTTTTGCACTAAAATTGTAACTGACATTTTTGAAGGCTTTCGAGCGAGCATAACAATGAGTGTGAACAGATTCTCAAATGGTGTCTGTCGTAGATTTTTATCTTGAAAACACTCTACATTGTTTAGTTCATAATGATTTATTAATGAACAACATTTGCTTTGTGATTATGGGGGAAAATCCTTTAGCTGGTAAACAAGAAATAACCACTTAGTACAAACATCTCAAGATTTTGTGAAAGGAACAAGGCATCTATCACTTAACAAAAATGTTGTAAGCACGGGGAATGTCTCCTTAATTTTTAAACTAGTTTTGGCAACCAACAAATCGTAAGAGGTAAGCTGGAAACCTGCCACCAGAAACAAAGTAGGCGCTTAAGAACGAGTTAACCTATCGGAGTTGGGGCGTGGTAAAGATTATGCAATCATGAATGTTTCATATTGGACATGAAGAATTGCGGGAAGATGACCATGGTCATCAACCCCTGAGAGAAACAACCCAGTGCCCTGTGGGTGCACAAGCAGTGACACCATTGGAGCTCAGCTGCTTCTGTTGCAAAGTGTGGGCTCATCCGACTTGCATTTATCCCTCTTTAGATCGACATTGGTGAAGAACGGAGGCTTACTTTGGAAATGTGATAGCTGCATGCTCGGAACCCCGGTTCAATCGGAAGTTTCGGGACGGATGTTCAAGATCGAAGACATTCTGAAATTTTTAGTTACCGAAGTCACGGAAATCAAGTCGAAGGTGAATTTACCACATTTGACTCGGGCACAGCAAGGTGTTCCTCCTATTGAGGATTCTCCTGCTGTAATGGAAAATGAGAACAACCATACCAGTTCCACCAAACAATCCTGTTTCGCGGACATTCTACGACGGAAAGTTAGCGCAAAAACAGCAGAATTAGTGTTTTCTCGGTCGATTCAAACCGCAGCAAGAAGCGCAAAGCTGAAACTGTTGAAGAACGGGTATCGAAATTCAAGCCGGCTCCAATATTTGCAGTAGGAGAGAACTCAAACCATCAAGGTTTGAGCGCTATCCCCCAGAAAACAAAAAATGCCCTAGGAGACATATATATACATTGGAATGACATCTCCAGAAACCACTTTTCCAGAACACACTTTTCCAGGATAAAAGTAAACCTACTGCATATAAACAAGGTTTCAAAACCAGAGGCCAGATATAAATCGTTTTATGCAATTTTCAAGGACACAGACATTACCACTGTCGAACACGCAGATAGCTGGCCTATTGGCATTCTCATAGGAAGATTTCGATTGAATGATGCAGCCTGAACATGGCTTCGGAGCCTACCGAACATTTCATCAAATCCATCTGATTGACAACACTCGAACCAAAATCCCCTCGGAATTATCCAAATCGGATTACTAAAAGCACGATCCATTCGAAGCAAAACTCAAAAAATTTGTGCTGCCTTCCTATTACTAGAGTTAAACGTATTGGCGATCGTCGAGACATGGCTGAATGACGACCGGGATGGGACCATGCCACTTACCCAATGCTTCAACAATAGTACGGTCTAACATTGTATTAGTTGTCCTTGTACTGAAGGCGAGGGTGGAGGTCTAGCTCTGGTTTTCGCAGCCGGCTATAAGTCGCGAGTGCTGCTGAACGTATGCTCTCGTAAAATCGAAGTTCTGTTTGTTTAACTGCAAGTTGATAACTGCAAGTACCTTTTCGTTATTGTGTATCGACCACCATCATCCAGCATTACGTCTTTTACTGACGAACTTGTTGAAAACCTACTTAGTTTCCGGAACGAATATGACAGAGTGGTTTATTTGGGGGATTTTAACATTCACCTTAATCGAGCTAGCAGTACGAACGTCCGTGACTTTTTACTTACCATGGATTCATTATCTGTACAATGCAACTGGTTCGAACCAACGCACTCAAGTGGCAATACACTAGATCAAGTTCTCTTAACGCCGTCTTTATATCTTGAACCGGTAGGCACTGAGATAGTGCCATGGTCTGATCACCGCCTAGTGTCTTTCTCTATCGAGAATTTTAGTGTTACCAAGCAGCCAGTACGACCTATCGGAAGTGGGAAAACGTTGAATGGGACAAGTTTGCATATGGCATAGAAGTTTCCTGGCAGTTATCGACCTACAATACCACTTTCAACACAGACACTTTGGTAGATATGTTACTGTCTATCCTGGAAACACACAGAGATCTGTATGCACCCCTAGTAGAGCTGCGAAAAAAGCTCCAAGAGTTTTCTTTCTTTGCTTCTGAGTTGACAAAGATGAAACAGAAGAACCGTCAGCTCGAACGGTTTTCTTTAAAAAATGAAGCGTACCCAGTGTTGGGGATGCTTACAAGATTTTTTTGAAAGAATACCGCAACACAATCCAACCGAAAAAGACGGAGTTCTATCAATCCAAATTCTCTTCTATTCACAGATTCCCAAGCAAAGAGAAGTACAGGCATCTGAAAAAACTCATTGGAGGTGGCACTTGTTGGCTACCTGATTACACAAACACAGAATTACTGGCCGAAAGTTTCAACACTCTCTTCTCGGAAAAAGTATTGAAAATTGTCATTGAAGTCGGAATGGAAAAGAGCATCGAATGCATTGATGTTGTTGTCCATATAGACAAGTTCAGAGCTATCTCACAGGCTCAGCTGGAGCAAATTCTATATAAAATTTCATCAAAAACTGGTCTCATGGGTCTTATTCCAATCAAGTATTTCAAAAGTATACCTCACTGTTGGATAGAAGCGATGTTACTTATCGTCAATTCTTCAATGGAAGAATTTGTTTTCCATCCCGATTTAAAGCAGCTGCAATTCGGCTTCTGCTGAAGCAAGAAAGTTTTGATCTCAACGATCTCAAGCATTTCCGGCCTGTCAGTAATCTCTTTTTTCTCCAAGATAGTTGAAATGACCGTTAATTTGAAATGACCGTGAAACCTAGCCAATATTTAATTGATAATGATTTATTGGACCACAGCAATTGGCCTATCGGAAATTGTTTTCTACAGAAACCGCTCTCTGGAAAACAGTGATGGACATTCAGCGCGGGGATGATTCAGGCAAAGTTATCGTTTTGGTTGCAATTGAATTGCAAGCAGCGTTCGACACCCTTGATCATAGCTTGTTACTACATATTTGTACAAAAAGATTTGGACTATGTGGTAAAGCGCTGCAATGGCTCAAGTCTTATCTCGAACACAGACAATAATCAGTTGTTATAAACTCAGTTTTGTCGAAACCTCTCCCTATCAAAACAGGACTACCCCAGGGTTCAATACTGGGACCGACTCTTTTCAGCCTGTATATAACTTCACTCGGTGACATGTTGCGTGAAGAAAACATAAGTTATCAAATGTATGCTGATGATACGATGCTGTACTTCGATTGTAAAACGTGTCAAGAAGAAGATCAAATCAAGATAAAATTGACAAAATATTTGCATGGTTCGAAGGAGCTGGATTGAAGGTTAATGCGAGAAAAACTAAGCTGAAAGCGTTCGGAACACAAAAGAGGTTAGCAGATTGGAAAACAATCAACATTGTCGATGGTGTAATAAAAGTGGAGGACTCGTTCATTAGCTTGGTAGTGGTACTAGACAACGAACTATCGTTTAGGAAGCAGGTCTCGATATTTAGTCGGACTTGTTTCTTCTATCTTTGTCAACTCTACTCACTGAAGCGCTTGTTAGAAAACCCGCCACTTTTTAGTACGCTTGCCTTATTTCAGTCGTCTGGACTACAGCAATTCGCTCTTGCTTGGCTTGAAGGACAAACACCTAAAGATTTTACAGAAAAATCAGAACTGTTCTTGCAGATCCATATACCAGCTACATCCGTTCTGTAGTGTTACGGTCCACATGCATAACCTTCACTGGTTGCCAGTACGCGAACGAATTCAACACAAAGTACTAACTTCGGTGCACAAACTCTATAATCTAATGACAGCTCCATGTTATTTTATAATTTTACCGAGCAAGAGATTCGTGTCAGACGACCGCATGATTTGAAGAAAATAACCATTCAACGAAGAACAACAGCTTTTGGCTTAAAATCTTTCGACACCAGCGGTGCCGTTCTACGGACTTCCCTGCCAGTCAAGCTAGGGACCACATAATCTTAATCATTATTCAAAAGAGATTTAAAGACGCATTTCTGACCACGGCGGTGCACTTTTGAGTTCCAGAAAAATTGCTTATAGCAACACGATGATGATGATGATGCTGATGAAATGACCTTTTAATAGGAACCGTAACAGATACTTTAAGTCATATCTAGCGGATTCTTGAAATATTTTAAATCGAACGATGACCTTAATGGCAGCATATCTGTTGTGTATAATTGCAAATTTCAAGGAAAAAGCTGCTTGCTCTTTAATGAGTGATGTTAAGATTTCTATCGTTTATCATCGAGATGATAGAAATGAAAAGTGATCTAAATGATGGGAAAATAAATAAGAGTAATAAAACAGGCAAAACCTGTTTTTCTTTTACTATTGCAATTCAATGAAAATGAAAACTTTTTTCAGAAAAACCAAATCATGTCAAAGTTCTTTCTAAGTTTGAAATATTTTTATTTAATGAAAATACAATAGTTACGTTTTCATTGCTCTCGGACAAAGTTTGGAGAAATTATTGTAGTCGTATATATGCGAAGATGAGTTGATCCGATGCTTTTGCTTTACACATCATGATTATTTTTCATAGCATTTTCTGATTAAAAATTTTTCATAGCTTTTTGTGAAACTATGACATCATTTCTGAGTGTGGGCGCCGTCTGATGTATTTATATAGCCTAGTTTGTACAACGAGCTCTTTGGGGTTGCTGTTGTCTAAGAAACACTGTAACGAATAGCGAAAAATGAACTGTTAAACATTGCTGATAAATTGATTTGATGTGATAATTTCAATTTGTCTTGATGGTTATGATATCGGTCCTATCGGTATAAGTAGCCAAGTTCCTTTTGCTCCAAAATAAAATGTCATTTGAAATTGATGAAGTAGAGAGCTAATTATTGCTGTGTATCAAATGTCACTTCTCTCTTCCGACATGACAGCTCATATTTCAATTAATCAGGTTTCTATCTCAGTCTTTACACATGCAAAAATTTTTAGCCAGGAAACCTTGTGGAACATCCTTGTTGAAAAAAGTGAAAAAGAAGTGATCTGTGCAATGGATGAACAAACTCTCAGTCAAAATTGATAAAATTTTAATGTAATTATTAAAACACCTTTTCCCCTGGTTTATCAAAACCAAATAACCAGAAATGACACAATCATGCACTAGAATCTTGTTTTGAAGAAGATGAAAAGCAAATGAAGAAACCACACCGTCCAAAGCTTATGATGAAGCATTTTTAAGTCAGTATCTTTAGACTCTTAGTCGTATGCGTTGAAACTTTCAATTTCGCAGCACTCTGCTATGAATATAGGCTTTCAGTGGGGGGTCACTAGAACTTTCATGATGCAGGAGCAATCACTCTGGCTTGGTTTAGATCTTCAGTTGTGTGATTTTTCGAAATGTTTTTGTTCTGATCCAACTTTTCATTGTTCTGAGGAGAGGTCTGTTCAAATATTTAACTAAATAATCAACGGATATTTTGTCGTTCAGGCAGTTTTGGGCAGCCTCTATAGGTGTGGTATCATTCAAAATCTCAGTCAATTTTAGAATAGTTTAATTGGGTGGTTTTTAAAATTTGTTTTTTTTTAGTTATTGGGAATTTTTATCTCTAAAATAGAATTTTTTGTTTCTCGAAGTTTTTTTCTAAAACGTTAAAGTCTTCTGGCGATGCAATTGAACTCTAATGGAACAATTCGTGTTATAGACCAGTAATCTTGTCGCTATAAAGGAGATCTCAAAGATATTAGTTCTTTGAAGACGAACTCTCAGATCCAGCTTTAAGTTTTGGTTCAGAATTTTGATCAAGCGTCGATTTTCTTTGATGTGAAAGCTGAACTGTCATTCTAATAACTTGAAGTCTTTCTCAATTTTGTATCTAAAAATATGCGTCTCCAGAAAGTGGTGGAAAGGATTGTGATCATATGTAGCGCAAATGTGAATAAAGAAAACAAAATCAATTGTGGAATGCTGAACAAACAAACGTGCACATCAATATGGTTTTGTATTTTTTGAGGATAATTTCAGATGTTACTAAAGCAAAGAAGGAAGAAACCGTAAACAAAAATATCATTCATGACTATTAAAATGTCATTTATAATTCAAAGATGGATGCACGATAAGAGCTTACTAGAACTCCGCTCTCTTTGATTTGCTGTTTTGTGCGCGGCTATTTCAACTGGCATAGAAATATCCTCATTTTAAATGCCGGCAAACGGAAAATTGTTATCATGTATATCATCTATTTATATTTTATATATGATGATGTTATTTGCTTGTTTGTCAGATGCTTGCCTAATGGAATTGAAGTTTCGAAGAAAAAATCAAACAAAATCAATATTGTGAGATATGTTCAGCTTTAGAAGAGATAAATGACATCAAAATTGTCAAAACAAAAATGAAAATCAATAAATTAAAATATGCTTAAAGTCCCATTGAAAAATTGTTCACAATTGAGGAAGCCTACTTGCTAAAATTTATGACATTGTTCTATATATTCAGAAAATAGTTCACATTCAAACAAAAATACTTCAAAAAATGTTAAACAAACCGTCAGAAAACTTTGATCGAATGCATCCAATTTCTATAATATGGCTGAGCTAAACAGAAACTTTGATCAATAAAAAATTAAAGGTGGCATAATTTTTAGTTTGTTCTTTATCTCCACAATTATCAGGCCTTACGCTTACCGGTTATTGATTGCCTTTTGATGATTTTGTCAAAGCAGAGGAAAAACGTAATGTCTACCGAAGAAGAAATTAAAGTTCTTTAAGAATCTGTATGTAAAAACCTATCACAAAGTGTGTAACAGGCTGATTTGAATTTCCTCATAATTTTACTTCCTAGATTTATTTAGTTTTGCTTGACATAAATTGCTCTCATTCAGATTTTTAAGCAGCTGAACCAACTCCTGGCCGCAGTTAACTACTGTGTTTCACGCAACAAAAATAGTTTTTTTTTTCAATTTAAATATGTGGTTTGCCTACCATGGCACGCCGCTTGGCATATAACGTAATGCCCCGCCTCAATTGCCGTAAATATGCCTCCATTTGGTCTGAAATGGGAAAGACCCTTAAAAATTGATATTTCTTAAAATGAGCTGTAATAACTTGAAGTTTGAAGCTTGAAGCCTGGTACTTTTTTTAGCGCCTAGCTAGCCTTTGAGAGTAATTTTGTCCTAAAATTGTGTTCTTGTTAGATCATTAAATAGGTTTAGCCATTGCTGGATATTTTTCTTAGTTGCTATTTTCCTTGCGTTGTTTCAGGCGTTGTGTAGCGAACAGAAAAACCTCTCGTGGAAACATAAATTATTTTTTAGTTGAGACTAACCATTGCCATTGATATCTACCATTAATGACTGTTTTTGAGTGTTGGATTTTGAGAAACCCAATGCTACGCCTTTGAACTTCACGTTAGAGTTAATTGAAGTAGCCAGTTTGCATTAAAAAGAAAACAGCTGATGGTATTAGTTTGAATTAGTTTGGAAAAAAGCTGATGGAAGCTGGATGTATTTCCAAGTTAAAGCTTTGCTAATGTTAAAGCCATTCTAGATGTTTTTCCAGCTGAGAGTAGTTTTGTTTAATGTCACAGGGAACTGGTTGGTTCGTTTTTAACTGTTTCATTTCCCTGGCTATTTATATACTAGCTGGTGTGTATTAAATTCTCCTGTTTGATGCTATTTAAGTACATATTTAAGCGCATTTTGCTACTTATTTTTGCCTGATTACATCAGTGTATTGGCTGTTCTCCCACTTCTGACAGGGAAGTTTTCAGATTGCCTTGTTTGGTCCAGTGGTTTCAAACCTGTCCTGATAGTACGGTTTTGCTGTTAACTTTTTTGGCCTTGATTATCAGCTATACTGTAGATTACTGTTGAATATCTGGGTTCTATGTATTGGTGCATAGTAAGTTTTTTTAGTTTTTTCTGCTTGCTATTTGTGTTTTTTATATATGTTTTGTGGTTAATACTCGTTTAAGCTACCTTGAATATAGGTGACTGATTAGATTTTACTAGAACACATTGTTTCGGAGAAATCAACAAAGAGAAATTCATCGGTTTTTGTTGTTATTTATCTGCTGCTAGTTTTTAATTTAATTAAAAGCTTTATTTTTTGTGATTTTTTTGTATGAGTTGCTAGTGAAATCTACTTCAGTCGTACGGAGGTTTTTTAGATTTTGCTGGTAAAGTACAATTGTTTTGAGAATAATAACAATAAGTTTGCAATTTTTAAAGAAAATTTCATGTTTTTGACAGTTTTTGTCTTTTGTGCCTCTGCGTTTTTTGTCTGTTATATGTCAAGCAATATGAATACTTGTGTTTTTTATTTTAAAGCGTTTGACAAGAAAGAGTTGGTTTTGGAAATTTGTTTTAAAAAACTTTATTTACAGTTGTGATTTTGTTTCCCATTTTTTTTAGCTTTTCAGCTTTTTCACTCCTTGGGACTATTGGGCAGTAGAAGGTTTCTGTTTTAACATATTTGGTATAAAGCATTGCTTTTCAGAACATCTTCACTTTCTACCTTCAAATTTTTGTTTTTGATCCAATTTTGAGAGTATTTTTTTTAATTGTTTTTTTCTTTCTTTGTGTGGCCGTTAATGCTCAAAATACGTTCTCTAGGTTTCTGTTGCGTCATTTGTTTTTGGCTAGAATTGGCCAAATAAATTTGGAGCCAGTGTTCCTTTTTATTCATTCCGCAATTTGTTTAATTTTTTTTCTGTCACCATTTTCTCTTCAATGACGCATTCAAGATTTGTGCATAATTGGAATTTTTGTAACTTATTAAATTTCTTTGACTAGGTTTTATGTTTATGGCAGGGCAGGGATTCTTCTGAAAATGCCTTTTATTTCTCTTCAGACAATAAAAGTTTTTTCTGCTTGCCATTTGTGTTTTTTATATATATTTTGTGGTTAATACTCGTTTAGGCTACCTTGAATATAGGTGACTGATTAGATTTTACTAGAACACATTGTTTCGAAGAAATCAACAGAGAGAAATTCATCGGTTTTTGTTGTTATTTATCTGCTGCTAGTTTTTAATTTAATTAAAAGCTTTATTTTTTATTGTGATTTTTTTTGTATGAGTTGCTATTGAAATCTACTTCAGTCTTACGGAGGTTTTTTAGATTTTGCTGGTAAAATACAATTGTTTTGAGGATAATAACAGTAAGTTAGCAATTTTTTAAAGAAAATTCCATGTTTTTGACAGTTTTTGTCTTTTGTGCCTCTGCGTTTTTTGTCTGTTATATGTCAAGCAATATGAATACTTGTGTTTTTTATTTTAAAGCGTTTGACAAGAAAGAGTTGGTTTTGGAAATTTGTTTTCAAAATTTTTATTTACATTTGTGATTTTGTGTTTTCCAATTTTTTTTTACAGCTTTTCAACTTTTTCAGTCGTTGGGACTATTGGGCAGTAGAAGGTTTCTGTTTTAACACATTTGGTAGAAATCGTTGCTTTTCAGAACATCTTCATTTTCTACACTCAAATTTTTGTTTTTGATCCAATTTTGAGATTATTTTTTTAATAGTTTTTTTGTGTGACCTTTAATGCTCAAAATACGTTCTCTTAGGTTTCTGTTGCGTCATTTGTTTTTGGCTAGAATTGGCCAAATAAATTTGGGGTCAGTGTTTCTTTTCAACCATTCCGCAATTTGTTTGTTTTTTTCTGTCACTATTTTCTTTTCAATGACCCATTGAAGATTTGTGCATACTTGGAATTTTTGTAATTTATTAAATTTCTTTGACTAGGTTTTGTGTTTATGGCAGGGCAGGGATTATTCTGAAATTGCCTTTTATTTCTTTTGAGACAATAAAAGTTTTTTCTGCTTGCCATTTGTGTTTTTTATATATATTTTGTGGTTAATACTCGTTTAAGCTACCTTGAATATAGGTGACTGATTAGATTTTACTAGAACACATTGTTTCGGAGAAATCAATAAAGAGAAATTCATCGGTTTTTGTTGTTATTTATCTGCTGCTAGTTTTTAATTTAATTAAAAGCTTTATTTTTTGTGATTTTTTTGTATGAGTTGCTAGTGAAATCTACTTCAGTCGTACGGAGGTTTTTTAGATTTTGCTGGTAAAGTACAATTGTTTTGAGAATAATAACAATAAGTTTGCAATTTTTAAAGAAAATTTCATGTTTTTGACAGTTTTTGTCTTTTGTGCCTCTGCGTTTTTTGTCTGTTATATGTCAAGCAATATGAATACTTGTGTTTTTTTATTTTAAAGCGTTTGACAAGAAAGAGTTGGTTTTGGAAATTTGTTTTAAAAAACTTTATTTACAGTTGTGATTTTGTTTTCCATTTTTTTTAGCTTTTCAACTTTTTCACTCCTTGGGACTATTGGGCAGTAGAAGGTTTCTGTTTTAACATATTTGGTAGAAAGCATTGCTTTTCAGAACATCTTCATTTTCTACACTCAAATTTTTGTTTTTGATCCAATTTTGAGAGTATTTTTTTATTGTTTTTTTCTTTCTTTGTGTGGCCGTTAATGCTCAAAATACGTTCTCTTAGGTTTCTCTTGCGTCATTTGTTTTTGGCTAGAATTGGCCAAATAAATTTGGAGTCAGTGTTCCTTTTTATTCATTCCGCAATTTGTTTAATTTTTTTTCTGTCACTATTTTCTCTTCAATGACGCATTCAAGATTTGTGCATACTTGGAATTTTTGTAACTTATTAAATTTCTTTGACTAGGTTTTATGTTTATGGCAGGACAGGGATTCTTCTGAAAATGCCTTTTATTTCTCTTCAGACAATAAAAGTTTTTTCTGCTTGCCATTTGTGTTTTTTATATATATTTTGTGGTTAATACTCGTTTAGGCTACCTTGAATATAGGTGACTGATTAGATTTTACTAGAACACATTGTTTCGAAGAAATCAACAAAGAGAAATTCATCGGTTTTTGTTGTTATTTATCTGCTGCTAGTTTTTAATTTAATTAAAAGCTTTATTTTTTAATGTGATTTTTTTGTATGAGTTGCTATTGAAATCTACTTCAGTCTTACGGAGGTTTTTTAGATTTTGCTGTTAAAATACAATTGTTTTGAGGATAATAACAGTAAGTTAGCAGTTTTTTAAAGATGTTCCATGTTTTTGACAGTTTTTGTCTTTTGTGCCTCTGCGTTTTTTGTCTGTTATATGTCAAGCAATATGAATACTTGTGTTTTTTATTTTAAAGCGTTTGACAAGAAAGAGTTGGTTTTGGAAATTTGTTTTCAAAATTTTTATTTACATTTGTGATTTTGTGTTTTCCAATTTTTTTTACAGCTTTTCAACTTTTTCAGTCGTTGGGACTATTGGGCAGTAGAAGGTTTCTGTTTTAACATATTTGGTAGAAATCATTGCTTTTCAGAACATCTTCATTTTCTACACTCAAATTTTTGTTTTTGAGCCAATTTTGAGATTATTTTTTTAATAGTTTTTTTTGTGTGACCTTTAATGCTCAAAATACGTTCTCTTAGGTTTCTGTTGCGTCATTTGTTTTTGGCTAGAATTGGCCAAATAAATTTGGGGTCAGTGTTTCTTTTCAACCATTCCGCAATTTGTTTGTTTTTTTTCTGTCACTATTTTCTTTTCACTGACCCATTGAAGATTTGTGCATACTTGGAATTTTTGTAATTTATTAAATTTCTTTGACTAGGTTTTATGTTTATGGCAGGGCAGGGATTATTCTGAAATTGCCTTTTATTTCTTTTCAGACAATAAAAGTTTTTTCTGCTTGCCATTTGTGTTTTTTATATATGTTTTGTGGTTAATACTCGTTTAAGCTACCTTGAATATAGGTGACTGATTAGATTTTACTAGAACACATTGTTTCGGAGAAATCAATAAAGAGAAATTCATCGGTTTTTGTTGTTATTTATCTGCTGCTAGTTTTTAATTTAATTAAAAGCTTTATTTTTTTTGATTTTTTTGTATGAGTTGCTAGTGAAATCTACTTCAGTCGTACGGAGGTTTTTTAGATTTTGCTGGTAAAGTACAATTGTTTTGAGAATAATAACAATAAGTTTGCAATTTTTAAAGAAAATTTCATGTTTTTGACAGTTTTTGTCTTTTGTGCCTCTGCGTTTTTTGTCTGTTATATGTCAAGCAATATGAATACTTGTGTTTTTTTATTTTAAAGCGTTTGACAAGAAAGAGTTGGTTTTGGAAATTTGTTTTAAAAAACTTTATTTACAGTTGTGATTTTGTTTTCCATTTTTTTAGCTTTTCAACTTTTTCACTCCTTGGGACTATTGGGCAGTAGAAGGTTTCTGTTTTAACATATTTGGTAGAAAGCATTGCTTTTCAGAACATCTTCATTTTCTACACTCAAAATTTTGTTTTTGATCCAATTTTGAGAGTATTTTTTTATTGTTTTTTTCTTTCTTTGTGTGGCCGTTAATGCTCAAAATACGTTCTCTTAGGTTTCTCTTGCGTCATTTGTTTTTGGCTATAATTGGCCAAATAAATTTGGAGTCAGTGTTCCTTTTCATTCATTCCGCAATTTGTTTAATTTTTTTTCTGTCACCATTTTCTCTTCAATGACGCATTCAAGATTTGTGCATACTTGGAATTTTTGTAACTTATTAAATTTCTTTGACTAGGTTTTATGTTTATGGCAGGGCAGGGATTCTTCTGAAAATGCCTTTTATTTCTCTTCAGACAATAAAAGTTTTTTCTGCTTGCCATTTGTGTTTTTTATATATATTTTGTGGTTAATACTCGTTTAGGCTACCTTGAATATAGGTGACTGATTAGATTTTACTAGAACACATTGTTTCGAAGAAATCAACAAAGAGAAATTCATCGGTTTTTGTTGTTATTTATCTGCTGCTAGTTTTTAATTTAATTAAAAGCTTTATTTTTTATTGTGATTTTTTTTGTATGAGTTGCTAGTGAAATCTACTTCAGTCTTACGGAGGTTTTTTAGATTTTGCGGATAAAATACAATTCTTTTGAGGATAATAACAATAAGTTAGCAATTTTTTAAAGAAAATTTCATGTTTTTGACAGTTTTTGTCTTTTGTGCCTCTGCTTTTTTTTGTCTGTTATATTTCAAGCAATATGAATACTTGTGTTTTTTATTTTAAAGCGTTTGACCAGAAAGAGTTGGTTTTGGAAATTTAAATTCAAAATTTTTATTTACATTTGTGATTTTGTGTTTTCCAATTTTTTTACAGCTTTTCAACTTTTTCAGTCGTTGGGACTATTGGGCAGTAGAAGGTTTCTGTTTTAACATATTTGGTAGAAATCATTGCTTTTCAGAACATCTTCATTTTCTACACTCAAATTTTTGTTTTTGATCCGATTTTGAGATTATTATTTAATAGTTTTTTTTTGTGTGACCGTTAATGCTCAAAATACGTTCTCTTAGGTTTCTGTTGCGTCATTTGTTTTTGGCTAGAATTGGCCAAATAAATTTGGGGTCAGTGTTTCTTTTCAACCATTCCGCAATTTGTTTGTTTTTTTCTGTCACTATTTTCTTTTCATTGACCCATTGAAGATTTGTGCATACTTGGAATTTTTGTAATTTATTAAATTTCTTTGACTAGGTTTTATGTTTATGGCAGGGCAGGGATTATTCTGAAATTGCATTTTATTTCTTTTCAGACAATAAAAGTTTTTTCTGCTTGCTATTTAAGTTTTTTATATATATTTTGTGGTTAATACTCGTTTAAGCTACCTTGAATATAGGTGACTGATTAGATTTTACTAGAACACATTGTTTCGGAGAAATCAACAAAGAGAAATTCATCCGTTTTTGTTGTTATTTATCTGCTGCTAGTTTTTAATTTAATTAAAAGCTTTATTTTTTATTGTGATTTTTTTTGTATGAGTTGCTAGTGAAATCTACTTCAGTGTTACGGAGGTTTTTTAGATTTTGCTGGTAAAATACAATTGTTTTGAGGATAATAACAATAAGTTTGCAATTTTTTAAAGAAAATTTCATGTTTTTGACAGTTTTTGTCTTTTGTGCCTCTGCGTTTTTTGTCTGTTATATGTCAAGCAATATGAATACTTGTGTTTTTTATTTTAAAGCGTTTGACAAGAAAGAGTTGGTTTTGGAAATTTGTTTTCAAAATTTTTATTTACATTTGTGATTTTGTGTTTTCCAAATTTTTTTACAGCTTTTCAACTTTTTCAGTCGTTGGGACTATTGGGCAGTAGAAGGTTTCTGTTTTAACATATTTGGTAGAAATCATTGCTTTTCAGAACATCTTCATTTTCTACACTCAAATTTTTGTTTTTGATCCGATTTTGAGATTATTTCTTTATAGTTTTTTTTGTGTGACCGTCAATGCTCAAAATACGTTCTCTTAGGTTTCTGTTGCGTCATTTGTTTTTGGCTAGAATTGGCCAAATAAATTTGGGGTCAGTGTTTCTTTTCAACCATTCCGCAATTTGTTTGTTTTTTTCTGTCACTATTTTCTTTTCAATGACCCATTGAAGATTTGTGCATACTTGGAATTTTTGTAATTTATTAAATTTTTTTGACTAGGTTTTATGTTTATGGCAGGGCAGGGATTCTTCTGAAATTGCATTTTATTTCTTTTGAGACAATAAAAGTTTTTTCTGCTTGCCATTTGTGTTTTTTATTTAAATTTTGTGGTTAATACTCGTTTAAGCTACCTTGAATATAGGTGACTGATTAGATTTTACTAGAACACATTGTTTCGGAGAAATCAGCAAAGAGAAATTCATCGGCTTTTGTTGTTTTTTATCTGCTGCTAGTTTTTAATTTAATTAAAAGCTTTATTTTTTGTGATTTTTTTGTATGAGTTGCTAGCGAAATCTATTTCAGTCGTACGGAGGTTTTTTAGATTTTGCTGGTAAAGTACAATTGTTTTAAGAATGATAACAATAAGTTTGCAATTTTTTAAAGAAAATTTCATGTTTTTGACAGTTTTTGTCTTTTGTGCCTCTGCGTCTTTTGTCTGTTATATGTCAAGCAATATGAATACTTGTGTTTTTTATTTTAAAGCGTTTGACAAGAAAGAGTTGGTTTTGGAAATTTGTTTTCAAAATTTTTATTTACATTTGTGATTTTGTGTTTTCCAATTTTTTTACAGCTTTTCAACTTTTTCATTCGTTGGGACTATTGGGCAGTAGAAGGTTTCTGTTTTAACATATTTGGTAGAAATCATTGCCTTTCAGAACATCTTCATTTTCTACACTCAAATTTTTGTTTTTGATCCAATTTTGAGATTATTTTTTTATAGTTTTTTTCTTTCTTTGTGTGGCCGTTAATGCTCAAAATACGTTCTCTTAGGTTTCTCTTGCGTCATTTGTTTTTGGCTAGAATTGGTCAAATAAATTTGGGGTCAGTGTTCCTTTTTATTCATTCCGCAATTTGTTTAATTTTTTTCTGTCACTATTTTCTTTTCAATGACCCATTGAAGATTTGTGCATACTTGGAATTTTTGTAATTTATTAAATTTCTTTGACTAGGTTTTATGTTTATGGCAGGGCAGGGATTATTCTGAAATTGCCTTTTATTTCTTTTGAGACAATAAAAGTTTTTTCTGCTTGCCATTTGTGTTTTTTATATATATTTTGTGGTTAATACTCGTTTAAGCTACCTTGAATATAGGTGACTGATTAGATTTTACTAGAACACATTGTTTGGGAGAAATCAGCAAAGAGAAACTCATCGATTTTTGTTGTTATTTATTTGCTGCTAGTTTTTAATTTATTTAAAAGCTTTATTTTTTGTGATTTTTTTGTATGAGTTGCTAGTGAAATCTACTTCAGTCGTACGGAGGTTTTTTTAGATTTTGCTGGTAAAGTACAATTGTTTTGAGAATAATAACAATAAGTTTGCAATTTTTTAAAGAAAATTTCATGTTTTTGACAGTTTTTGTCTTTTGTGCCTCTGCGTCTTTTGTCTGTTATATGTCAAGCAATATGAATACTTGTGCTTTTTATTTTAAAGCGTTTGACAAGAAAGAGTTGGTTTTGGAAATTTGTTTTAAAAAAATTTATTTACATTTGTGATTTCGTGTTTTCCAATTTTTTTATAGCTTTTCAACTTTTTCACTCGTTGGGACTATTGGGCAGTAGAAGGTTTCTGTTTTAACATATTTGGTAGAAAGCATTGCTTTTCAGAAAATCTTCATTTTCTACACTCAAATTTTTGTTTTTGATCCAATTTTGAGATTATTTTTTTATAGTTTTTTTTCTTTCTTTGTGTGGCCGTTAATTCTCAAAATACGTTCTCTTTGGTTTCTTTTGCGTCATTTGTTTTTGGCTAGAATTGGCCAAATAAATTTGGGGTCAGTGTTCCTTTTTATTCATTCCGCAATTTGTTTAATTTTTTTCTGTCACTATTTTCTTTTCAATGACCCATTGAAGATTTGTGCATACTTGGAATTTTTGTAGTTTATTAAATTTCTTTGACTAGGTTTTATGTTTATGGCAGGGCAGGGATTTTTCTGAAATTGCCTTTTATTTCTTTTCAAACAACAGAATTGTATTCTCTTTTTCTTTCCAATACAAGATTTCAACAGTGACTTTTATTGATTTGATGTCTCCGATTTGTACTGAACTCTTGTTCAAAAATTATTCTTTACTCATTTAAATAGTGGCTATCAACCTTTCTAATTTTGAAAAGGGGAAGTTTATAGCTTTTTGTCCAATCTATTTTTGATATAAGAAACTGCTAATCATTTTTTTCCAAAACAAACAATTTAAAAGCAAGGATAGCAATAAAAATAAATATAGTTGTTATTGTGACGTTATTCCTCAAAGATTTTGAACTGACGAGGCGGCGGCGGCGCGATATTCATTTATTGCACCCTCCCAATGGTCTTTTGGCGTTTTACTGTTTTCGCTGTTAATCATTTGGAGATTATGCTTCTTAAGTGAATAGATTTAATGTGATTATGAAGATTAACCTCATTAATAATGTTTTTAATCCCAGTAAAAGGCGAGTTCATGTGGCGCAAAATAATGTCTTGCAACTTCTGTGGTTCTTTTTATTTATCGGATTTTTTTCATAATGGTGAACAATATTCATTAACGCAGCGGGGCTAAAAGGGTGAAATTCCAAATTATTTTGGAACAATCACTCAAACTGATAAGAGCAACTTGAAAAGGCACTGCTTATAAATATTAACGCTCAAGCTACTCTGAAACGCTTCAGTTGAAATTGGCATGAAACGCGTGTCAGTCAAGCATACTAATTGCTTTTTGCATTTTTAACTGAATGTTTCTGTCACACGTTCATCTTTACTGATGTTTTAAGGAGGAAATTGTTTGACTACAGAGTTCTCTGACGTTGACTTGCTTGGTCAGCACTTATTCGGAAACAATCATGCTTCTCTGATTTAAATTATACGTCTAAATCTATTTTAAAGTTTATTAAAAATGCTGCAAATTATTTAACATTTTATTTATCTGAAGTGCCATGGAAGTAGGGACATTCAATGAACATTAGCGATGAATTCTACAAATTAGAACAAATCGTTATAATTTGTCGGATTTAAAAACGATGTTAGAGAAATTATATAGAATAATTAATTAAGCAGTTTTATGATTCTTTTCATGAACTGTTCAACAAAAGCAGAATACAGTTGTTTCAAGAAGTGATTTCAAATTATATCATCGTAGTTGAGCTCTCGGATATCACTTTTTATGTTTATACTTTATATGTTGTGAAATAAGAAGTGGCGCCATCATAAGTAGAACTTAGTGCAATATAGTTTTCAAATATGATTTTCAAATATTTATATGTCTGGCAGATTGGAGATTGGGATCCTCTGTGAAGCCTGTTTCCATTTTGCCTAGTTGAAAAACACCTCGTTCACTTTAAATTATGGATGAGCCTTACTATCATGCTCTCATTCTATGCTTTCAGCACTCTGATCTGGAAATTATTGTGCATAAATTCGACATTAATTTTGAAGTTCATAAAAAGGTACAAAATGTAGTTACAAAAAAGATACAAAAAGTTGTTTGTCGTCAAATATGCTTTATGACAACCGCGAAATGTTGTAAAAATGTTTGGTTTTCAAAATTAGTAGAAACTCTTCTGTGGTTTCTATTACTGCATCCTTCTTCAGGAGCTTGTAAAATGACATTAGTTTTTCACCTAGATTAGGTATGTAATTACGGAAGAATTGCGTGAAGCCAATTAGTCGCTTTACTTGTTTTGTTGTTTTTGGCATTTTGAATTTATCAAGAAATTTAGTTATTTTCGACTTTTCTGGTGATATTCCTTCTGCACTGATGTTATTTCCAAGGAATTTCATTGTGTCGGTTGCTATTTCACACTTTTCGGGCGACAGTTTCAGTCCGGATTGACGTATACATGTAAAGATTTCTCGTAAAGAGGGTACCAATTGTTCAAAGTTTGTTACTGCATTTCCAATATCATCCATAAACTGGGTACAATTTCCTGAAGCTAAGCATGGGTCCAAGTAATGTCTAATAAAGGAACTGAATCCTGTTACTGACTTATTCAATCCTTGTGCGAGACATTTATATGCATAAGTTCTCGAAGCGAAGTTAAATGCTAGCAGTTGCACTGATACATCGTCTGCCATTTGCACACAGTGATATGCTTGAGAACAGTCAAGTTTTGTGAACAATTTTTTCCCGGCAAAGTAATTTATTGCGTCACTCATGTTGGAAATCGGGAAATTGGTATTCACGTAGTCATTTTTCAGCAAGTTGTTTACTTTTCTCAAGTCAATTAATAGTCTAAGTCTTCCTGAATTCTTTCGTTGTGCGAAAAGTGGACTACTATATCTTGATTGAGACAAAGTTGTTATCAGTCCGTAACAATGCATTAGTGCGAGCTCTACTTGTAGCTCATTTCTCAAATGGACGGGCGTTGCAGGGCCTTGTTCGTAAATTGGTATGCTTCTTTCTGGAGTTAACTTTATTTTTAAAACTTTATTGTATCCGACGTCAAATCTATGCTTTGCAAAAATGTCACTGAATTCAACTAATAGTTCACCTACTACTGCTTTTTGCTCATCATTGAGGGCCGATTTTTCCCATGGGAATTTGCTCAAAAAGGTTATTTTATCCTGATAATTACCCTTTGGATCTAATTTCTCCATTTCTTGCAGTTTTAACAATTGCTCAAATATTTCTCTCTGCAAAGGCGACAAATTTGTCGGATCTGGTCACGTTTCAGGCGTTGGGAACCACAATTTTTCATATTCCGGGGCCGGCTTTGCTGGTTGGGCCTTTCTTTTTGGCGTATCTGTGACTTGAATTAATTGATTTATTTCTGTTAAATAATTTTCGCTCATTTTTGCCACATTAATTAGTTGAGGATCTACTTCTAACAACTTTTCAGCTTGGTCTGATGTTAAGAATGAAAATTTGGCTATTTCTTCGCCTTTATTTATGGTAATTGGGTGATCGGTAATGTTCAGGACATAGATGTACAGAATGTTATTTTCAGCAACTTTACTTAAAGAGGATGTTAATATTACTTCACTGTCTTTTTCAAATATTTCGTTTGGAATTATTACCCCACAGAGGTCAGTGAATGATTCTAGTTTATTATAAAGCTTGCATTCTAATACTGCTTGTTGATTTGGCTGTAAGACTTGCTTTTTCTGTGTATAAACTCCGAATTTTTTACGTTTTACAACTCTTCTGGGTTGCTTTTCTGGCTTTATTTCATTTATTTGCAGAGTTTGATCAGGGAATTTAATGTAACTTTGTCCTCGGCAGATGCTAACTTTGTGCTTAACGAAGAATGGGTTGCCTAATATTACAGGAGCTGTGACAATTAAAACAAGGAAATCTTCTGTAAATGTTTGTGTGCCCAATTTAAATGTAATTTTAATTGCTTTATCAATTTTAACTATGTTGCCGTTTGCCATTTTAACTTTGTCTAGATCTGGCTTTTCTATTTCTGTTATTGAATTGATATTTGTATTAATAAGTTCCTTGTAAAACTCACGACTTATCACGTTTGCAAATGCTCCTGTATCGACTAGTGCGCATCTTTCTAATTCTCCATTAAATTTAACTTTAACATAGGACAATGTTCTGCCTAAAAGTGGGACAATGCTGAATAATTGCTGAACATGTGGTGTTGGCTTTGGTGCGGATTGAGGTACTTGTGTTGGGATTTGCACAGAATTATTAACTTTACTTTTGTTATTATTACTTTTGCGTTTTCTACGCTTTTTGTTACTTTTAATATAAACTGGCTCTATTACTTTATCTAAACTAGGACTAGACGTGCTTTCGTTATAATGTTTAACTGAGTTTTTATAATTTTTATTTTGTTTTTTAAAGTTGGGTGGCTTTATTAGTTTTTTTGTGGATTAAATGGGAAATTCATACCTCTCATATTTCTACTTTGAGGAGTACTTGCATGATTAAACTGGTTTGCTCGTTGAATACTATATCGGTTTTGTGCTGGCGCTGGGCTATCATAAACTATTCCCTGTCGGAGAAGGTTTTGAGGGGTATTTTTTGTTGGAAACCGATAAACAGGTCTATTAACATAAGCTGGGTGAACAAATGGGGGGCTATTTGAAGGTTCAGTCCAGTAATTCCAAGTTTGTGGCTGTTCATTATAATAAAATGGTCTAGGGGCATTAAATTGTGGTCTAAACTCTCGGTAATTATTAGCACGAGGGGCGTACTGTTGCTGGGGCCGATAGTTTGGCTGGAATTGGCGATAATTAGACTGATATTGGGGGTAATTTGGCCGATAATTTTGATATTGAGGACGGAAATTTTGCCTATAACTTTGTCTATAGACTTGTTGAGGGTAATGTGGTGTAAAAATGTTTATTGGGCCTTGTTCTGATGGCTCATTTTTAGGTGCTGATCTCTGCTCAAGTTTCTGCTCAAGTTCTTTTTGATTATTTGAAATAGTAGTTATTGCTTTTAACATTTTATCAGTATTTGTTTCCATTATTTCATTAAAACCGTCGTCGAAGTACTCTTCTCTGTTGCACATCTCCCTAATTGCAATTTGTTGGCTAGCTAAGGTGCATAACTGATCTATTGTATCTGTTTCTGGCCTTTCTAAGAGCTTAGGCTTAAGCCAGTTTGGCATAGACTTAATAAAGAAGCGCTTTATTTGCTCATTTTTTCGATTTTCTGACATCTGAAGGGCAGAATCTCTTGCTGCTGTCTCTCTTTCGAATCTACGAGCTTCTGGGTCACCATGTCCAGCTGGCGCTACTACTATTTCAGGTGCTGGATATGCTTTATTGGCTTCAGTTCTTAACTTTACTAAGAAATTTTTTACAGTGTCTGTTTTTGGATTGATTTTTTGGTTTTCTAACTTTATAATTCTGATCTCTCTCAAGTCATCCTGCGTGAATCTATTTCTTAGAGCTGTTATACTGTCTTCGAAAACTAGTCTGGTAGCCTCTGGTAGGGTTAAGAAGTATCGTAAAGCGTCTCCTTTTAAATGTAATTGCAGAAAGTTCGCTTGTTGCGCGTTTGCGATTGCTGCAACTCCGATTGCACCTGTTATTAGTTGTTCAAACTCGTTAAAATTGTCCGTTTCGGATCCAGAAAAAGGCGTGATGTTGATCTGTGCGTGTGCCATTTTGCTTTTTACCCGATTAGATTATATACTTTTCGTTCAATCAATCTTATTTTCGTTCTAAAGTATTAAATAGCACGCTTAACTTAATTTAATGGAGAGATTAAGGGGATTTAAGTGAAGAAAACAGTTAAATGAATAGCACAAGAAAATCAGAAAAGAAATTACTGAAACCATTCGTTCAGAAAATAATAAAGAAGGGCTGCTTATAGACCTATTCCTAAAGCTCCGGTCGAATCGTCAGACTTATATCGTTGAAGCCGTATGGGCCGCCGAAGTCTCACCTCTAAAGAGTGCCCCTTAGTTTAGGAAAATTCGTGGGTACCACGACCGCACAGGCCTTGTGGAAGCTGCACTCAGATAGGCAACA
This sequence comes from Convolutriloba macropyga, assembly GCF_964194025.1. Classification (NCBI taxonomy): domain Eukaryota; kingdom Metazoa; phylum Xenacoelomorpha; order Acoela; family Convolutidae; genus Convolutriloba; species Convolutriloba macropyga. The sequence continues at coordinate 44,429,816 of NC_134468.1, read as the reverse complement.
GCATAATTGACCGAAGTCACTGTTTGATTCATTAACCTCCGGAGCTGGGTGGGGAAATAAAATATAATTGTTTTTTATTTTTGTTTAAACTTTTGTTTTGCCCTCTTTTAATTAATGTTTAAGTGATGGTTTCAGTAATTTAGCTTATTCTGATGTTATCTGATAATCAGTAATGATGTTGTCAAGGTTAATATCTCTATCAGATTGAAGTTTGTTACGAATAAGGCCAAATTTGCGAGATCTCTGATTTAAACTTTTTGCTGTCCAATAAATTGCTACACGTTTATCATCTTTATCTAGCACATAAATAACGATGGACTTATAAGCTGAAGAGGAAAAAGCGCTTACTATCTGAGCTTGTGTTTTATTGCTGTTATGGGTATAATTGATGTTATTTCCTTCAATATGTTCAACAAAATTGGGGGAAGCTCGGCAATTATTAATAGCGGGGAGAATTTGTTCTTTATAAATTGACATAAATAAAGCACCAAAATTAATTTTACAAATTCATTTACTCACAATATCCTCGCTTGCAAATACCTTGTGTTGTTTTTGTCCGTTGTGGTGGCTGTGGTTGAGTTTGTTCCAGTTATTGTCCACTCAAACACTTTTGTATTACAGTTATACTTAGTCCACAAAGACACAAACACAGTTTCAACCCATTCTTTCCTTTGTTACTGCTTTCTGCATTATCGTCTTGCTCGGAAAGGATGTGCTGGATGCTGATCAGGATGATTGGAGGCTCTTAAGGTAATGAAGGAAAAGCGAAAGAAGAAAATGTCGAAGAGAAGAAAGAAAATGTCGAATTTATCAAAGAATTATTTGGAATTTCGGTCCGTTAAACTGGGAAACAGTTAATAACTTCTGTCACCATGTTACGCACTGATTTTTAGTAGTGATCCTCGTGGTGTTATTGAGGTTTATATTTGAAGTAATAAACTTGAATAATTAGCATTTTACAAGGACTTATTTTGGTGTTTCACAGTGCGATTTTTAGCAGATATATTTTGAATAAAATTAGCTAGTAATAGCCTTTTATTGAGCGGTTCAGATGCGTGATATATCCACTAGTTTGCCTTGCATTTTAGTGTTATTTTAGTCGCTATTTCTTCTGTAACTAAGTTTACCAAACTTGGAGTTTTTTCAAGAGAATTTCCAGTTCAATCTTTAATTATTTTTAGCAAGAATTGTTTAATAATTTTAACAAGACGTTTCTCAATCTTTATCAAGTTTTTATAAGATGATAGGCAACTGATTGTCAGGCTGGTTCTCCGGTGTTGTGGAGATAGTAGGTTCCGCAGGACTGTGCCTTCAGTTGTATTGATCCTTCGCAAATATTTACTGATTTTCAAGTTGGGCAATTTCCGGCTTTTGTACGTCTCTTGATGTTTGTTAAGTACATATACAAGTTCCGTATTAGCACCTACTTTATCAGAATAATTACTTCACCAAGTACATAATCTCTCACAAAGTTATTTACTGATTATGTGAATTTATCTTCAAGAAACTCAAAAAAGTAAATATTGAGGCTTTTAGGCACTTGAAGTGTTTGCTAGTAAAACTGTCAATCTGCGGTTGTTTTTTGTAAACATAAACAAATTAAGGGCAACAGGCCTAGATGGACATACTGGCTATATATGGCCTTGAAACTAAATGAATATTAATTAATATAAAGCACTGAATTATGGATATTTTAAGGAATATCATCACGAAACTATGAGGGACGAAATAGGGGCGTGACAATTATTTTTAAGATTATTGGCTAATTAGGCTAATCAACACGACCTTGACAGGCGTGATCGAGTGACGTGCAAAAAACTCTTAGAGTCCCAATCTATATGTCCGAATCGTAGTGAGAAAGAAAGAAGTGATTCACGAAAAGTTTTCCGACTCTGTTCTTTGTAAACTTTGCTAACCACTGAGCCAAATAGAGCAAACAAAGATAATTTAGAACAAAGATAATTTGGGAATTAGGTTGATGAAAACCTTGAAAATTGGATATTTGTGATTCAATTAAATCAAATTTTGATAAAAATTTTACGCTCAATGAGTGATCTACGGGTGTATCAGATTTTAGAGTTTACTTGTGTGATAAACATTTTCGTTTCCTCTTGCTGCTAAATTCCTCAATCAGCTCAAATTATATTCATTATATTCAATAAGAGTAGTTAAAAATGCAAGTTTAATTATAGGTTTTGAGCTTTACTTACATTTGATTGCAAGTTTGCTTGAATTTGCGTTGCTTGACTGTTGTCAAGAAGGCAGTAAGAGAAGGCAGTCATAAAAGTTTTTCGGTTTTTGGACAAAAAATTGACTATCAAGTCCTCTAGCATCATTTTAGTGTTTGTTGAACAAGGAAGTAAAACCATCACTTGTACGAGAACAAAATTAATGTACATGCTGAAATATTAGCAAAGAAAATGTCACTAAACCAGGTAGTATTGTAATTTTTAAGGTAGTTTTTTTTGTATTACGGGGTTTGTCAACCCTGAAAAAATTAGTGAATGAAAAAGAAAATTGGCTTGAATTTGGGTTGCTTGACTGTTGTCAAAAAGGCAGTAAAAGAAGACAGTCGAAAAAGTTTTTCGGTTTTTGGACAAAAAAATGACTAGCACATAACGGTCCTCTAGCTTCATTTTAATTTTTGTTGAAGAATGAAGTAAAGCCATTATTTGTACGAGAAAAACATTAATGTACCAGCTGAGATATTAGCAAAGAAAAAATTCGGCGACCAGATTGTATTGTAATTTTTTAAGGTAATTTTTTCTGTATTACTGGATTTAACAATGCTGAATAAGTTAGTGAATGAAAGACAGAACATGTCTTGATTGTCGCCCTTTTATCTGAACTTCATCTTTAATTTATTCAACCATAAAGTGTAATCTGTTACGTGTCGTGGTTTAACTGCGCTCGGCCCAGGTAAAACTGAACCATGATTTCAGAAAACCTTCATAATTGAATTTATCGTGAAGGTTTGATACCTCAGGTTTCGATCATAATTAGCAAATACTTTTTGGCCATTGTATTTTGTCATATATGACGGAATCCCTCAAATGTCTGGTATCCCTCAAAATGCTTCTATATTCCCAATATGTCTATCCAAATTATAGTGAGAAAGAAAACAGTTATTCACAAAAAATTGTTCGTTTTTGTTCTTTGTAAACTTTGCTCACCACTTAGCCAAAAAGAGCAAACGCTGACGTAAAGTTATATTTAATAAGTGTTAATAAAATTGCATGTTTAATTATAGGTTTTGAGCTTTACTTACTTTTGATTGCAATTTTGTTTATGTCATATTTGTTTTCTTTTAAAATTTCGAATTTTTTTTGAAAGTTTTGTTTTTTTTGTGATTTATTTCTCTGAGTTCACTGTGAAATTTGTTTCAATCTTACTGATCTTTTTTTAGGTTTTGCTGGTAAGATAGTGTTTTTGAGGATAATGACATGTTTTTTGCCAATTTTTTTTTAAAAATTCTTGTTTTTGACAGTTTTTGTCGTCTCTGCCTCTGCATTTATTGACTCTTATATGTCATGCAATATGAATACTTGTGCTTTTTTTTAAATTTTATAGCGTTTGGCAAGAAAGAGTTGCTTTTGGAGATTTGTTTTAAAAAACATTTTTTTTTTACATTTTTGACTTTGTGTTTTTCCAACTTTTTAATTGCTTGTATTTTTTTCTCTCTCTTTGGGCATATAGGTTTTTAAAATATTTCTGTTCTAACATATTTGATAGAAAGCTTTGCTTTTCAGAACATCCTCATTATCTAAACTCAAAATTTTGTGTTTGTTTGTTTCTTCCGATTTCGAGGTTATTTTATTATGTTTTTTCTTACTTTATTTGGCCACTAATGCTCAAGATGCGTTCTCTTAGGTTGCTGTTGCCTAATCTATTGTTGGCTAGAATTGGCTAAAAAGATGTAGGTCAGTGTTCTTTTTTATTCGTTCCGCAATTTCAATTTTGTTACTGTCACTGTTTTCTTTTCGATGGGTCATTGAAGATTTGTTCATAATTGGAGTTCGGGTAATTTATTCAAATACTTTGTCTGGCTATAATGGTTATGGAAGGCGAGGAGGATTTTTTGAAATTGCGCTTTAATTCTTTTCAGACAGCAAAATTTTATTTTTTCTTTCTAATGCAAGATTTCAACAGTGACTTTTGTTGATTTGATGTCTCCTTTTTTTGCTGAACTCGTGTTCAAAATTTATTTTGTAATCGTTTAAGTAGCTGCTATCAACCTTTTTGGTTTAATTCTGAAAAGGGAAAGTTTACTGCTTTTTGTCTAATCTTTTTGATAAGAAATTGTTAATCATTTTTACCAAAAGAACCGATGAATTTTAAAGCCAGCATAACAATAAAAAATACATGGTCGAAGCGGCGGCGCTATACGCATTTTCTGAAACCTCCCAATGGTCTTTTCGCTTTTACTGTTTGCGCTGTTAATCATTTGGAGATTATGCTTCTGAAGTCAAGAGATTTAATGTGATTATGAAGATTAACTTCATTAATATTGTTTTCAATCTCAGTTAAAGGTGGCTTCATATGGCGGAAAATAATGGTTTGATGTTTTAGGTTTGATGTAGTAGGTTTTGAGCTTTACTAACATTTTATTGCAAGGTTGCTTGAGTTTGCGTTGCTTGACTGTTGTCAAGAAGGCAATAAAAGAAGACAGTCAAAAAAGTTCTTAGGTTTTTGGACAAAAAATGACTAGCACATCACGGTCCTCTAGCATTATCTTAATTTTCGTTGAAGAATGAAGTAAAGCCATTATTTGTACGAGAAAAACATTAATGTACCTGCTGAGATATTAGCAAAGAAAAAATCGGGAGACCAGGTTCTATTGTAATTTTTTAAGGTAATTTTTTCTGTTTTACTGGATTTAACAATGCTGAATAAGTTAGTGAATGAAAGACAGAACATGTCTGGATTATCGCCCATTTATCTGAACTTCATCAATAATTTATAACAATTTTAAGCCTTGACATCTCTTAAAGTTCAGACCTATTGAATCTGGGATAATTCAATCATAAAGTGTATTCTGTTACGTGTCGATGTTTAACTGCACTGGGCCGTGGTAAAACTGGGCCATGATTTCAAAAAAACCGTCATAATTTAATTTATCCTGAGATTTTGATACCTTAGGTGTCAATCATGTTTAACAAATATATTATGAACATTGTATTTCTTTCAAATTTGACGGATTTTGGGTCTGGTGTCCCTCAAAAAGCTCAAATAGTCCCAATCTATCTGTCCAAATTATAGTTGGAAAGA